>NC_034593.1:41700140-41742067 GCF_900095145.1 Mus pahari
AGAGAGAAAGAGAGACAGAGAGAGACAGAGAGACAGAGAGAGACAGAGAGAGACAGAGAGACAGAGAGAGACAGAGAGACAGAGAGGAAGAAAAGAAAGAAAACAGCAGAATTAGGTATTCAATGATTATCAAACATTTGTTTATTTTTTCATTGGTTAAACAATTTATGATCATACTATGCTACCACTCCAGATTTGATCAACTAAAAATGTCTATATATTTACATTTGTATAGTACACTTATCTGTGTCCTATATCTTTTACATGTAATTCAATACAGTAATTTATCTTCATCCATTCATAGGAGCTGTTACATAATCATGTAAAATGGCTGCTTCTTTTATGTGTAAAGGAAAATGACGTGCCAGAAATGGGGAGACGTATGTTAAGCATTGGCAGGTGCAGACAAATGGGAATTTGGGGTGATCAGAACTACCCTTAGGTCACCAGTGTCCAGGATAGACTACAGAAGCCCCCATCTTTATAATGGAGCACATCTGGCTCAGATAATGAATTATCTTTAGTAGCTGCTTTTTGGCATTTTATGTTAGTGAGTATCTATCATGCCTCACTGTGATTGGTGCTCACTAAATTTTTGAACTCCTTAATGCACACACTGATTACATTCTTTTCATCGGGTTTTCCTCACTTTTTTTTTTTTTTTTTTTTTTTTTTGCACAGCCACCATATCTACTCAATTCATCTGCCACAGATGAATCTTCCCAAAATAATTCTAATTGTGTTTAAATAGGTTTACTTCTAACATGGTCAGAAATGTTGTAATTAATAAAAATATAAGTGATTTATAACACTACTTACATCTGTTTGTCTGTGTTCACCCACCTATCATCAAGCTACAGAAATATTGCTATGAAATTTCAATGCTAATTATTTGGGGTTGGTTCTATTTTTGTGATACTTGCCATTTCAGATGTGGAAGTGTTTTGTTCTTAATACTTAAAGACATTATCAAAGGCTGGTGACACATCAAAAGAATGTGATAAAAATCTCAAGAAGCCCCTTGAAGTTGAATCTACATTCTGTGTATTCATGAAGACTTACTTAATAAATTATATTCCCTTGATAATTTTAAAAAGCCACAATATTATGTCAAAGACAACTTTGAATTCCTTCAGATGAGTTATTGATCTTGAAATTCCTCAATAAGATAGAGCAGAGTAGAAAACTTTGTGGCATACAGGATGCTTTAAACTCCAGATTGAAAACATTAAATATGAGGCTAATAGTCCCTGGAATACAGATCAAAGATAGTCTAGCATATTCATAGTAACTTGGCGACATCTCTATCACCATTAGTGTTTGTATATTTTTAATGACTGTATGTATAACCAGATGCTAGGCAACTATGTCACAGTTATTAAGAACCTTGAAGGGAACACTGGTGGATGAGGTTATAACACTGCAGAAGGTACAATAGTATTCACTGCCTGGATTTATATAAACACACTATGTGATCATCACAGGATGCTTTCTCAGATTGTGATCCTGCCATCCTGACAAACAACTATATATCTAGAATGAAAGGAAAAATTTGGATGGGAAAGTGGCTTGAGATGTGAATATATTTTCCAACTTATCTATAGTTGAATAGTAACAACTAGGAGTAAAAAGTCTTTAATTTCATTCATGTTTTGACAACTATGATTCATAATCAAAACCCTAGTAAAAATAGAGATATACCATAAGACATAATTATACTAATAGTTCTTGCCAAGCTATGACCTTGTAAGTTTGCCTCCCACAATGACTATGGAGTTTACTATGTGACTTACTCTGACCAATGAAAAGAAGCCAAAATGAAGGAACAGTGTTCTTAGACTCTAGCTCTCTGTTTTTAATATCAACATTTTTATAATATGAGATAATTTTTATATCTTTTCCCTTTGATTATACTATATATATATGGATATATATATATATATATATATATATATATATATATATATATCCATATATATACATACATACACACATATGATTTGGCTGACACAAAGTGTAGAAATGATATTGAAGGAAATCATTATAATTGAGATTGTAGACTAACAACAAAAGAACAATAGCATGATGATGTATTTGTGGTGATATGAACTTCATAATCATTAACACCTGGAATGTTAAATTCCTCAGAGAAACATTAGTATCTTTATTCTTACCTTGGCATAATTTTAAAGTGCAAGATATGAAACACAGAATTGTGTAACATGTTTCAGTTGAAAGTACTTATTAGTATAGTTCAGAATCTAAAGTGAAAAATGGTTGAGTGCATAAATGACTTTTAGAAACAATTAAAAAATACCCTCTAGCTTCCATGAAACACATGTTTAATCATATATTTTGAATTCCAAAAGTGTTTATTTTAAATAGAAGCCTTTTCTATTAAATGCTAAGTGACTAACACTATGTAAATTTGGCAAAGACTATTATAGTAATTTTCACTCAGGTGGAATGTATTTTCAAATGCCCATCATAATAATCTATTCAATTCTTATTTAATGAGCCTAAAATATGCATCATAATCGTGCTATATTTTGAGATTTACTACTAAAATCTGTTTTTAAAGCATTTCTTAGTGGCAAATTAATAATGAGGAAAATCCATATAAGGATATAGTGGGTGGGTAGGGAAGTGTGGGGGGGAGGGTATAGGGGACTTTGGGGATAGCATTTAAAATGTAAATGAAGTAAATACCTAATAAAAAATGGAAAAAAAAAGAACCATGGCTCAAAGTGACACATTACATTGAGGTTGTTGATTCGATAACAATAATAATGATGACAAAATAAAAAAAGATAGTGTTATCTTTGTACAGCTTATGGTTTACACATCCATTTCATAGAATTACAGGGAAGAATTTCTATAAGATGTACATTCTGAATTTAAAAAATAAGTAAAAGAAATAAGAGAATTACTTATGACTGTTGTGAATGAAATTGAAATTGTGCATAGAAGAACTCAATGTTGGTAATTGCATTGATGAATTTACGGACGTTTCCCCAGTAGAATACAATGTTATATATTTAAAATAACTTCTTAGGTTTTTGATATTTTAATATAATTATATCATTTTCTTTTCTTTTCCTTCATCTAAACCCTCCTGTACACCCACTGCACTCTTTCAAATTATTGACTTCTTTTCTGTAACTGATGTTACATATTCATATGCCTTTGAGTATATGTAGCTAAAATACATTATACTGAGAATTTCATACATATTTTGCTCACATTTCCCCTTCCTCCCTCAACTACAACCAATTCACTATGCATTCTTTTTCCAATTTTTTATTAGAAATTTTCATCATTTACATTTCAATTGCTATCCCAAAGTCCCCTATATCTTTCAACAGACCTACTCCCCTAGGCACCAACTCCCACTTCTAGGTTCTGGCATTCCCCTGTACTGGGGCATATAAAGTTAGCAAGACCAAAGGGCCTCTCTTCCCAATGATGGCCGATTAGGCCATCTTCTGCTACATATGCAGCTAGAGACATGAGCTCTGGAGGTACTGGTTACTTCTTATTTTTGTTCCACCTATAGGGTTGCAGACCCCTTCAGCTCCTCCACTGGGGGCCATGTGTTCCATCCAATAGATGACTGTGAGCATCCACTTCTGTATTTGCCAGGCACTGGTATAGCCTCACACGAGACAGCTATATCAGGGTCCTTTCAGCAAAATCTTGCTGACATATGCAATAATGTCTGCGTTTGGTGGCTGATTATGGGATGGATCCCCTGGTGGGGTAGTCAGGATTCTGGATCCTTTTGTCTTATCTCCAAATTTGTCTCTGTAACTCCTTCAATGGGTATTTTGTTCCCTCTTCTAAGGAGGAATGAAGTATCCACACATTGGTCTTCCTCCTTCTAAATTTTCTTTTGTTTTGCAAATTGTATTTTGTGTATTCTAAGTTTCTAGGCTAATATCCACTTATCAGTGAGTACATATCATGTGAGTTCTTTTGTGACTGGGTTATCTCACTCAGGATGATATCCTCCAGAGCCATCCATTTGCCAAAGAATTTCATAAATTCATTGTTTTTAATAGCTGAGTAGTACTCNATTNTGTAAATGTACNACATTTTCTGTATCCATTCCTCTGTTGAGGGACATCTGGNTTCTTTCCANCTTCTGGCTATTATGAATAACGCTCCTATGAACATAGTGGAGCATGTGTCCTTATTACCANTTGGANGGTCTTCTGGGTATATGCCCATGAGAGGTATTGCTGAATCTTCTGGTAGTACTATGTGGAATTTTTTGAGGAACCGCCAGACTGATTTCCAGAGTGGCTGTACCAGCTTGCAATCTGAACAGCAAAGGAGGAGTATTCTTCTTTCTCTACATCCTGGCCAACATCTGCTGTCACCTGAATTTTTGACCTTAGCCATTCTAATTGGTGTGAGGTAGAATCTCAGGGTTGTTTTGATTTGCATTTCCCTGATGATTAAGGATATTGAACATTTTTTCAAGTGCTTCTCAGCCTTTCGGTATTCTTCAATTAAGAATTGTTTAGATCTGTACACCATTTTTTAATGGGTTTATTTGAATCTCAGGAGTCCAGCTTCTTGAGCTCTTTGAATATACTGGATATTAGTCCCCTATAAGACTTAGGATTGGTAAAAATCCTTTTCCTATCTGTGGGTGGCCTTTTTGTCTTATTGAGAGTATCTTTTACCTTAAAGAAGTTTTGCAATTTTATGAGGCCCCATTTGTCAATTCTTAATCTTACAGCACAAGCCATTGCTGTCCTCTGTTTAGGATTTTTCACCTGTGCCCATATATTTTGAGGTTTTTCCCTACTTTCCCCTCTATAAATTTCAGTGTCTCTAGTTTTATGGGTAGGTCTTTGATTCACTTAGACTTGATTTATGTACAAGGAGATAAGAATGGATCAATTTGCATTTTTCTACATGATAACTGCCAGTTGTGCCAGTACCATTTCTTGAAACTGCTGTCTTTTTTCCAATGGATGGTTTTTGCTCCCTTGTCAAACACCAAGTGACCATTGGTGTGTGGGTTCATTTCTGGGCCTTCAATTCTATTCCATTGATCTACCTGTCTGTTGCTGTACCAGTACCAGGCAGTTTATTATCACAATTGCTTTGTAGTACAGCTTAAAATCAAGCATGGTGATTCCCCCAGAGGTTCTTCTATTGTTGAGAATAGTTTCTGATATCCTAGGGGTTTTTTTGTTGTTGTTGTTGTTATTTCAGATAAAATTGCATATTGCCCTTTCTAACTCAGTGAAGAATTGAGTTGGAATTTTGATGGAGATTGCATTGAATCTGTAGCTTGCTTTCAGCATAATAGCCATTTTTACTATATTAATCCTGCCAATCCATGAGCATGGGAGATCTTTCCATCTTCTGAGATCTTCTTCAATTTCTTTCTTCAGAGATTTGAAGTTCTTGTTATACAGATCTTTCACTTCCTTAGTTAGAGTCACACCAAGTTGTTTTATATATTTTGTGACTATTGTAAAGGGTGTTGTTTCCTAATTTCTTTCTCATCCAGTTTATCCTGAGTGTATAGAAAGGCCACTAATTTGTTTGAGTTAATTTTATATCCAGCTACTGCACTGAAACTGTTTATCAGGTCTAGGAGCTCTCTGGTGGAATTTTTAGGGTCACTTATGTATACCATCATATTATCTGCAAATAATGATATTTTGACTTCTTCCTGACCAATTTGTATCCCCTTGATCTCTTTTTTTCGTCAAATTGCTCTGGCTAGGATTTCTAGTACTATATATTTTATAGGTAGGGAAAAAGTGGGCAGCCTTGTCTAGTCCCTGATTTTAGTGTGATTGCTTTGAGTTTCTCTCCATTTAGTTTGATTTTAGCTACTGTTTTGCTATATAGTGCTTTTATTATGTTTAGTTATGGATCTTGAATTCCTGATCTTTCCATGACTTTTATCATGAAGGGGTGTTAGATTTTGTCAAATGCTTTGTCAGCATCTAACGAGATGATCATATGATTTTTGTCTTTGAGTTTGTTTGTATAGTTTATTACCTTTGTAGATTTCTATATATCAAACCATCCCTGCATCACTGGGATGAAACCTACTTGGTCATGGTGGATGATCATTTTGATATGTTCTTTGATTCAGTTTGTGAGGAATTTATTGAGCATTTTTGCATTAATATTCATAAGGAAAATTGTTCTGAAGCTCTCTTTCTTTGTTGGATGTTTGTGTGGCTTAGTTATCAAAGTAATTGTGGCTTCATAGAATGAGTTGGGTAGAGTACCTTCTGTTTCTATTTGTGAAATAGTTTGAGGAGAGTTGGAATTAGGTCTTCTTTGAAGGTCTGATAGAACTCTACAATAAACCCAACTGGGCCTGGGTTGTTTTTTTTTTTTNTTTTTTTCTTGTTTTTTGTTTTTTGTTTTTTTNTTTTTTTTTTTTTTGATTGGAAAACTATTAATGACTGCTTCTATTGGGACTATTAAGATCATTAATCTGATCCCGATTTAACTTTGTTACCTGGTATCTATCTAGGAAGTGGTCCATTTCATCCAGGATTTCCAGGTGTGTTAAGTGTAGACTTTTGTAGTAGGATCTGATGATGTTTTGGATTTCCTCAGGGTCTGTTGTTATGTCTCCCTTTTCGTTTCTGATTTTGTTAACTAGGATACTGTCCCTGTGCCCTCTTGTTAGTCTGGCCAATCGTTTATCTATCTTGCTGATTTTCTCAAAGAACCAGCTCCTGGTTTGGTTAATTCTTTGAATAGTTCTTTTTGTTTCCACTTAGTTGATTTCTGCCCTAACTTCCACTTTTTCCTGCTGTCTACTCCTCTCAGGTGAATTTGCTTTCTTTTGTTCTAGAGCTTCTAGGTGTGCTGTCAAGCTACTAGAGTATGCTCTCTCTAGTTTCTTTTTGGAGGTACTCAGAGCTATGAGTTTTCCTCTTAGGACTACTTTCATTGTGTCCCACAAGTTTGGGTATGTTGTAGCTTCATTTTCATTAAACTCTAAAAAGTCTTAAATTTCTTCATTTCTTCCTTGACCAAGATATCATTGAGTAGAGTATTGTTCAGTTTCCACGTGAATGTTGGCTTTCTATTGTTTATGCTGTTATTGAAGATCAGCCTTAGTCTGTAGTGATCTGATAGGATGCACGGGATAATTTCAATACTTTTGTATCTGTTGAGGCCAGTTTTGTGACTGATTATATGGTTAATTTTGGAGGAGGTACCATGAGGTGCTGAGAAGAAGGTATATCCTTTTGTTTTAGGATAAAATGTTCTGTAGATATCTGTTAAATCCATTTGTTTCATAACTTCTGTTAGTGTCCATGTGTCTCTGTTTAGTTTTGTTTCCAGGATCTGTCCTTTGGTGAGAGTAGGGTGTTGAAGTCTCCCACTATTATTGTGTGAGGTGTAATGTGTGCTTTGAGGTTTTTACTAAAGTTTCTTTAATGAATGTGGCTGCCTTTGCATTTGGAGCATAGATATTTAGAATTGAGAGTTCGCCTTGGGAGATTTTACCTTTGATGGTTTTGAAGTGCCCCTCTTTGTCTTTTTTGATAATTTGCATTGGAAGTCAATTTTATTCGATATTAGAATTGCTACTCAAGCTTGTTTCTTCAGATGATTTGCTTGGAAAACTGTTTTCCAGCCTTTTACTCTGAGGTAGTGTCTGTATTTGTCCCTGATTTGGGTTTCCAGCAAGCAGCAAAATATTGGGTCCTGTTTGTGTAGCCAGTCTGTGAGTCTATGTCTTTTTTTGTGACTCAATTCTATTGATGTTAAGAGAAATTAAAGAAAAATAATTGTGGCTTCCTGTTATTTTTGTTGCTAAAGTTGGGATTCTGTTCTTGTGGATGTCTTCTTTTAGGTGTGTTGAAGCATTACTTTCTTGCTTTTTCTAGGGTATAGCTTCCATCTTTGTGCTTGTGTTTTCCCTTTATTATCCTTTGAAGGGCTGGATTTGTGGAAACATATTGTGTGAATTTGGTTTTGTCACAGAATTCTTTGGTTTTGCCATCTATGATAATTGATAATTTTGCTGGTTATAGTAGCCTGGGCTGTCATTTATATTTTCTTAATGTCTGTATAACATCTGTCCAGGATCTTCTGGCTTTCATAGTCTCTGGTGAGAAGTCTGGAGTAATTCCAATAAGCCTACCTTTATATGTTACTTGACCTTTTTCCCTACTGCTTTTAATATTCTATCTTTTAGTGCCTTTGTTGTTCTGACTATTATGTGTAGGGAGGAATTTCTTTTCTTGTCCAGTCTATTTAGAGTTCTGTAGGCTTCTTTTTTTATCTTCTATTTTTAGAGACAGGGTTTCTCTCTATAGCCCTGGCTGTCCTTTAACTCACTCTGTAGACCACGCTGGCACAGAACTCAGAGATCTGCCTGTCTCTAACCTCAAGTGCTGGTATTAAAGGTGTGTGCCACCACAGCCCAGCCATGTAGGGTTCTTGTATTTTCATGGGCATCTCTTTCTTTATGTATGGGAAGTTTTCTTCTATAATTTTGTTGAAGATATTTGCTGTCCCTTTAAGTTGAAAATTTTCATTCTCATCTACTCCTATTATCTATAGGTTGGGTCTTCTCATTGTGTCCTGGATTTCCTGAATGTTTTAAGTTAGGATCTTTTTGCATTTTGCATTTTCTTTGATTGTTATGTCCATATTCCCTATGGAATCTTCTGTACCTGAGATTCTCTCTTCCATCTCTTGTATTCTGTTGCTGATGCTCACATCTGAGGTTCCTGATTTCTTACCTAGGATTTCTATCTCCAGTATTGTCTCCTTTGGGTTTTCTTCATTGTTTCTACTTCCCTTTTTTAGATCTTGGATGGTTTTCTTCAATTCCATCACTTGTTTGGTTGTGTTTTCCTGTAATTCTTTAAGGGATTTTTGTGTTTCTTCTTTAAGGGCTTCTACCTATTTAGCAGTGTTCCCCTGTATTTTTTTTGAGTGAGTTTTAATGTCCTTCTTAATATCTTCTACCAACACCATGAGATATGACTTTTAATCAGCATCTTGCTTTTCGGGTGTGTTAGGGTATCCAGGACTCTTTGTGGTGGGCATACTGAATTCTGATCATGCCCAGTGTTCTTGGTTTCTGTTAGTAAGATTCTTATGTTTGTCTTTTGCCATCAGGTAATCTCTGGTGTTAAAGTTCAAGCTGTCTCTGGCTGGAGCTTGATCCTCCTGTAATTCTGTGAGCCTGTCAGCACTCCTGGGATACCAACTCTCACATGAGTCCCGGTGGTCAGAGCACTCTCTGCATCTAAGCTCTCTTCTTGCAGGGCAGGCATCCAGAAGTCTGGATATCATATCTACCTCCTAAGTCCTGGGGTCAGAGCCCTCCCTATAAGCTGACTCTCCTCTGTCAAGGAAGGTGCCCAGGAGGGGGTCTGGGTATCAGCTCTGCCTCCTGGCTGAGGATGAATGCCCAGTAGGACCCTGTCCAAGAAGCTCTGTTGCTTCTGTTGCCCATGTGCTCTCCAGTGATCCTGAGGTCCTGGTGGCACCCTTAAGCTGGGTTCATATGGAAGATGGTGGGGATGTCCCCATTCAGAATGGATCCCAGCCTCTTGTTGGTTGGGGTTCCTTTGACCCTGTTCCTGCTGGCACAAGACCCCTTGTGATTCTTTGGAGCTGGTGTTGAGTTCCATTCACCTGTGATCCGGAGGTAATCCTAAGATCCTGAAATGTGGAGAGCACCCTTGCATTTTCTTCTCACCAAATTTGCTGATAATTTATTCATTGGTTTGCTTGGTTCACTTTAATCTTAATGAACACCAATTTGTGCTGTAAACTTTCTTGACTGTGTGGCCTTCCAATAAAGCAAGATTAACTTATGAGTGGCTATATTCTTATGGAAAACTGACCCTTTCATTCTCAGCAGCTAATGATTGCCAAAAAAATCCTCAGATATGGTTGGCATTTCATGCCTAGCTTCCTCCTCATGTTCGCATTTTGTCTGGCTTGAGCTTGTGCAGGTATCTGCTATAACAACAGCTTTAATTTTATATGTACATATCTGTCTAAAGGATAATGTTTTCTTATAGTTATCTACCATATCTTGTTAGTGAAGTCATTGCACTCAAATTCCCACAATTTCTGAGCCTTTTGAGTAGAAAGGATGGTGTAATACTTGTATTCTTTTCCATTTGAACATTCTATAGTATCTTATTCTCTGTACCTCGAACAATTGTGGATGTCCATGCTGATCACAATCTACTTCAAATTATATCTTCTCTGATGAATCATGAGAGTTATTTTACTATATGAGTATAATGATAAGTCTTCAGAGGTTAGCTTAACAAAATATCCATTAGAAATAATAGTAGTAGGGGCTTCTCCCCTAGAATGGCACCATTAGCCATAATCTCTAAGCTCAATAGTGGTGCCAGATTCTATAAACAAACAAACAAACAAACAAACAAATAGAATTGAAACTTTAATTGAATTTTTTAGGACATAAATAGCAAAAATTAATTTGACAATTTTTATTCTTTTTTTTTCTTAGCATTTTGTAATAGAAGCCCTTGGTCTAAGGCATTGGAACAGAGCAGAATAGAGGGTGGAAAAAGTATAATAACCAAAGGACCAGGAAGTCTGTGAGACTGTACATACTTGAAATCACAAGGAAAACCCACTTTATATCACTAACCCAACTAGACTTAAACAGTGAAAACACCAATATACATGTCAATGTGGAAGTGAGTAGTCTTACAGGTCCCCATTCCTAGACTATGGTCTATGCCTGACAACCGAAGGATGAGTCTTCTCAATGAACGAGTTCTATAACTTGTGATCAAATTCCAAGTGATTTGCCCCCAAAAGAATCATACATTTGCAGGAAGAAAAGAGAATTATGACTGGGGCTAGAAAGAGAAAAGGCAATGGGAAAATGATAAAATTATATTTTAATTATAATATTAAGTATTATTGTACACAATTATAGTTAATTTTACTTTAAAGTTATTGATGTCTTTTCTCATTAATATCAGACATTAGCACTGTCTGTTTAGAAAGCAATTTGAGATGCATATATAATTTCATTCCATCTAATAAAATATTACATATTTTTAAGATAAGAAATATATTGTTTGTAATTGCCTAATTTATTATAAATGCACACTTATGTGCTAAATCTGTATTTAGAAAATGAATTATACTCAAATAATTTATTTTACTTTATTTTGTGAATCAGGTTGGATGTAAATAAATAACTTAAGAATGTTTTTGAAATCATCTATATATTAAAAGATTTTGTTAACTTTACTTCCATCCTGCTTATAAGTAAAAGTTACTAATAATGGGAATAACATAGCAATAACTAAACTAGAGTAAATAATAGACTTTTAAAAGTGGTTTTGTGTCCAGTACATGTCTTAGTTCACTAATAATTTCTATTAGTTTTAGAAATTAACATACTTGATATATTCTTTTAGGATTTCTCAAAAAGACAGGTAATTCTAAATTCAGTCATTTGAAAAAAATGTGTTTGTGAATTCAAAAAGAACAAACAGTAAATTTTCCCCTTTACATAAGGAGGTGGAGTTGTAACAATGAGGGCTGTGGGCATTAGCTGCTGTTTATTTTTTAATTGTGTGAGTCTTTGTTATAAGTGCCTGCTAGGAAGAGCACCCTTGACTTCTGCAAACTTCCCTTCACCCATGGCGGGCTCATTATATTGCTTTCTTGGAAGGCTGTTGTCAGACATAGCATTTTAACATGCATTGAGACTGCTTCAAGCATTTTAATTGGTTCAAAAGTGTTGGTAGCATCTTTTACTGTATTAATTTATTGCTTCAGCTTCAGTCAACTGAAACCTTTGCCAGATGGTATTGCAGCCACTGCATACAGAACAGGAGGTTGGAAGTATTTACATGATGCAAATTCTTCTTTATCATTAAGTATTCATGAACTTTCTCTCAATGATTACATGGAGAAAGTACCACAAGACTTGAAAGTCATGCCTTGTGAAAATTAATAGTCTAATTTTGCAAAGTGACAGTTTTCTTCAGAATTGATGGGATACAAGGCTTTTGAGCAGATACTAACAATAATGCAGGATAAACACTCCTTCTCAAGTGTCACTTTATTTAGATTCAGTGAAACTTAAAAGTGGGTGGTAGCCATTAAAGTAAATGCCCCTCATAAAAGGAATTAAGAGAGTACAAGGCATGTTTATACTATAAATTTAAAACCTGGTATACAATTATTCATTGGTTATATATCTACACTGCAGATGTTATCTAATTGTCAATCTGTTGCATAATGAATTTAATCACAAATTATTTGTACAAAAGTTGAAAATTATGTTATTCTCATATGACATATTAAAATTTAATATATATAACATATTAAAATCTCTCTCTCACATACACACACACAAATACATACATACACACACACACATACACACACACACACAAACACACACAGCCCCAAATAACATTAAAGCTACTTTCAATTTCAATAACTCAAAATCTGTAGCCTTTGGACTGTCTTGATCAAGACTGCATACAAGCAACTTAAATGTAAATTTTCTGACAATGCTTAAGGGAAGCTAAACACACACTTTCAGGTTACCATTACTGCTTGGAGCATGTCTACTATCATCACATATGCAAAACTTGCATTTAAAAATAATCTGTATAAATATTTATAAGTTGTACCCAGATGGCTGAGGTCACAATATTCCTGACCCAAATCTACCTCAACATTGCAAACTTGTGTGATGTCGTCAGTTTTCATTCTCTAGCATTCCATGTTTATATGATATGGTTCATTAGCTGCACAAAGGGCATCCATGCCAAAGTTTATGCCTCAAGTCAGGACTTAAGCTCAAGATATTTACTAATAGTGCAGGTACTTGTAAGCCTTGTGCTGTCAGGAGAAAAATAAGTCAGCATCGTAACTAGCAAGAAGTGATAACAAATTACTCTCAGTGAAGGATCAGTATTATAATTACAGCAGTATCTAATTTTTAATTTAAAAATGAATTATGCTTTTATAAATTTTATTTAAAATGAAAACAAAGAGTTGTTGATAGGGCAAGTTACTCAAAAGGTTGAAGAGGAGGAGGAAAAGTCAGTAGGCGCTCTTGATCCTGAGAGAAACTGTTTCATGAAATTCATTTGTCACAGGTCACAGTTGTAAACTAAACATGATCTTTTCCTGTAGAGTTCACTTATTTTTGGTCAAGCATGAATTGCTCTGAAATAAAATGTTCCCAAGCAGTGTTTTAATACACGGGAAACATGACCACTCTTAACATTACAATTAATTCCACAAAGGAAACTTGCATTCTAATGAATTAATTATTTATTTTCTGTTTTCTTCAGCTTCAGTGATCTATGAACAAACCTTCTTTGTTCATATATTTTCTTTCCAAATTTCTGTCAAATATAATATCTATAAAGTGGATTTTGAAGGAATTTGCTAGATCATTGTGATGTGGTAGAAAAATCATAGTCCTGTACTTTCAATATCTATCATGATAAATGATTTTCATATAAAAGGGAGTCTTATGCCCATATTTATTCATTTATATGTTCATATTACTTTATGCTTTTATGTAGGGATTAAGTTTCCATGCTACTGTATACTTGTGGAAGTCAGAGGACAAGCTAATTTGGGCAATCTCTTTTTCCACTCTGTGGGACTGTGGATGGAATTTTTGTTTACAAGTGTAATAGCTAATGATCTTACCAGCTGAAAAATCTTGCCATCTGTTGTAAATTATTTAATGTCAACTTCATTGAGGTATGTCT
This sequence comes from Mus pahari, assembly GCF_900095145.1. Lineage (NCBI taxonomy): Eukaryota > Metazoa > Chordata > Mammalia > Rodentia > Muridae > Mus > Mus pahari. Next base: position 41,713,904 of record NC_034593.1, read on the forward strand.
TATTCAAACCCAGACACTATTGAATATGCCAGAAAGATTTTGCTGACAGGACCCTGACATAGCTCTCTCTTGTGAGCCTATGCCAGTGCCTGGCAAACACAGAAGTGGATGCTCACAGTCATCTATTGGATGGAACATAGGGCCCCTAATGAAGGAGCTAGAGAAAATTCCCAAGGAGTTAAAGGGGTCTGCGAACCTATAGGAGTAACAACAATATGAACTAGCCAGTACCTCTCAGAACTGTGTCTCTAGTTGTATCTGTAGCAGAGGATGGCCTAGTTGGTCATCAATGGGAAGAGAGGCCCTTGGTCTTGTGAAGATCANATGCCCCAGTACAGGAGAATGCCAGGGCCAGGAAGCAGGAGTGGGTGGGTTGGGGAGCAGTGTGGGGGGAGGGTATGGGGGTTTGGAGATAGCATTTGAAATATAAAGGAAGAAAATATCTAATAAAAAAAAGTTCACAGATTTGCAGGTTACATTTTGATGGCTTTTGTTTGGTTTTGTCTATATTTTAATGTTTATTGACTAATAGGCATTGACAAATTTATACCTACATTTCAACATCACTTCAACAAAAACTCAAAAATTCTACAACTCTCGAAAAACTTGTATATGCCCTGATAGTAGCATATTAGCTAAGCAATTACAAGTAGGAAATGATAGAATTTCTTCCCCCAAATTTACTTTGTAAATTTTCTTTTTCCTCAGATAGATTGGGAAGTTGAGATCCATACCCAAGTTTTAAGAATACATGACAATGGCTGAACCCAGAAAGCTTCTATTTAACTATCCGTAGGCCTAGAAATAAAAGTTTCTATCTTCTGTGTAGTTTAGTCTTTTGAAAGCTGAGAATTTTAAGATTTCAATTTCTAGCTCCTGTCTGTTAATCTAGGCCTAGAATATTGGAGTCTACAAGACTTACTGCTAAATAAACTCACTTTGTTTAGCTCTTTTGGAATTATGGCTGGCTGGTTCAACGAAGATGTTCTTCCTCAAACTTCTCCCCAAGCTGACTGATTGAAATTGGCTTCTCTCAGCTTCTGACTGAATTGTTTTGCTTAAAAAAAGAAAACAAAGAAAAACAAAAAAAAAAAACAAAACCCAAACTAAAAACAAAAACAAAAACAAGAACAAAAAACTGACTTTGAACCTCATGAAATGAACTATACTGTCTGCACTGACTACATGGACTGACAAGTGCATTCAACTAAACTGCACTGAATTCAACTCCATTTCTCACCTGGCACTGCCCTTAAGTCTTCTCTCTTTCCTGATTGTTCTTGTGAGACTTAGGTGTATCCTATCTCTAACTCATTCTATTAAATATTTCTCTGATTCATCACTTTGTCTGCCCTTCAGTTAGATATCATTGTTTGATATTAAAGGCATATTCTAAGGGAATGTGTGTGATCCAGCTAGAGTAATTAAAGGTATGTTCTAACGCATTTCTATATTTCAGCCAGAGGCAACGAAAGTTGTATACTAAGGGCATGTCAGTATTTCAGCAGCATCACACAGGCCTAAGTCTTTGGATGTGATTCCTTGCCAAAATAGAATATTGCTAGATTAAAATTCACTTATATCTTCTCCCTTTCTGTTTAAGCTCAAAATTTTTACACATTTTAATTGTTACAACAGAAATAAACTACCAATCCCACCATCTCAGTAGTTTGAATGTCCTTATGAAAATCCACTGATGTGATAATTTGTCAAAAAAATAAATAAATAAATAATAAGAGGTGTTATAGATACCAAAGATCAGCTTAGACATCCATGAGTGTCATGGTAAACTGAAGCAAGCAGGGGGGTATGGGATCAAAGGTGGTGTCAGAGCTAAGAGTAACTGAATGGTATGAGCATTAAGATGGGATAATGGGGTTCAGTCCAGATATTGACCAGAGGGAGATACTGTATATGGCACCCAGCAGTTGGAGAGATTGCACAGCAGAGTTTTCTCTGAGGGAACAAAATTTGATTCATTGGGACTGGTAGTCCCCGTGACCAATGAAAACCTCTAAACTCACTTGCAATGCCACCAACAATGGATGGTTTTCTACGTATGAACCAATAGCAAAAACATGTTAAGCTAGCTTCACAAACAATTTTATTTTTCCAAATGCATTCCAAGAGTGGTTATTAATTATGACAATCCTCATCTCAGTTCTTTCCTAGATGGTGATTAAATTATTAATCTGCTCTAGCAGTAAAACCTGAAAAAGATTAATCACTATTATTGTGAGGACCAATGATACTGCTCAGTGAGGAACAGGAAGCCCTTCGAATTTTCATAAAATTCTTAGATTAAGAGGGATGTGAGCACAACAAGCAGAACTCCATAACAGTCTGAAGTCCTCAGGACAAGTGGTCCTCAGCATCATTCCTCTCCAAGCCATACCCATCATGGAAAGCTAACTGGTGGGTCACATTCTATGAGTTTTAAAGCAGCAGTTTGTCATTAGTCCTGCATTGCCCTAGAAAATAATCCTTCATAATTGCAAGAAAGATCAGTGATCCTTCTGCAAATGTCCATTTCAGCCTCAAAGTTTTCCCCTTCTTCTGTTTTATTTTTTTGTTTGTTTGTTTGTTTGTTTTTTTGGTTTTTGGTTTTGTTTTTTGTTTGTTTTGTTGGTTTGCTTTTTGTTTGTTTGGTTTGTTTGTTCTTCATTTTGTGTTTTGGAGTTTTGTTGTCAGGTGGAGATCACAAGGATGAGTGGGATTGGAAGTTTGAGGACTGGGAAGTGTGTTTGGGGTGCATGTGTGAAATTTCCATATTGTCAATAAAAATATTGTTTACACACACACACACACACACACACACACACACACACACACACACACAGAGAGGTCCATTTTGAGGGCTGGGTTATGTTGTATCACATAAAAGAGTTTGTTTTGTTACATGGTAACCGTATTTTGTCAGATATTTGATCACTCTGATTACAGCTGCTGAAAACCTATTTTGTATTTGATTCCAGTGCACTAGGGTAAACACTTATAGCCCCTGGGTCATTGCTTAAGTGTACTGTTCAATATTTAAGAAAATTTGAATACTGAGGTCCAGCCTCAGTGTGAGAAGGGTCTTGAGAAAGGCAGGAGTGGGTGTGGCACGGATTCAATAATGGCCCAATGGCAACAAGCTGTCGGGTCAGGTACTCTGCTCTCTGATGATTCTCATCATTCTTTATTGTCCTGTCTTCTTTCTTCCTTCTCATTTTTTTGCTTTCTCCCTTTTCAAGCTTTAACCTTCTCCAAACCAGAGAACCTGAACCCAATCATTTAATTTTTAAATTACACCATTAAGGCTTTGGATATTGTTAATAATCTTCAAACATCAATTTTATCTATCTATCTATCTATCTATCTATCTATCTATCTATCTATCTATCTATCTATCTATCTTTTTATTTACACTCCAGATTTTTTGTCCTTTCCCCATCCCCGTCCACCCTCTGACGTTTCCACATCTTCTCCCTCTTCCCTATCCCTCGCTCTGCACGCCCCACTCCCAACCCCATACCTCACCTGACCTCTAGACTCCTTGGGGCCTCCAGTCTCTTGAGGGTTAGATGCATCATCCTTGATTGAACCCAGACCCAGAAGTCCTCTACTGTATGTGTGTTGGGGACCTCATGTCATCTGGTGTATGCTGCCTGGTTGGTGTTCCAGAGTCTGAGAGATCTCAGAGTCTAGGTTAATTGAGAGTGCTGGTCCTCCTACAAGATTGCCCTTTTCCTCTGCTTCTTCCAGCTTTTTCCTTAATTCAACCACAGGGGTCAGCAGCTTCTGTCCATTGGTTGAATGTAAATGTCTTCTTCCTACTTTTATTGCTGATTGTTTAGTCTTTCAGTGGGTAGTCATGCCAAATCCCTTTTTGTGACCACTCCACCGCCTCAGTAATAGTGTCAGGCCTTAGAACATCCCCTTGAATTGGATCCCACTTTGGGCCTACCTCTGGAGCTCCTTTTCCTCAGGCTCTTCTCCATTTTCGTCACTGCCGTTCTTTCAGACAGAAAAGAACTGGGTCAGAATTTTTTGACTGTGGGATGGCAAAGCCCTCTCTCACTTTATGCCTTGTCTTTCTGCTGGAGGTGGCCTTTACAAGGTTCCTCTCCTCACTGTAGGGCATTTCATCTATAGTCCCTCCTTTTGAGTACCGAGAGTCTCTTACCTCCCAGGTCACTGGTACATTCTGGAAGCCACCTCTACTTCCTACATTCTGTGGATGCCTGATTCCATTCTTTCTGCTGGCCCTCAGTCCCTTCCCCCAACTCAATACCTGGTCATGTTCCCCTCTTCCCCTCTCTATCCACTTTCCCACCCAGGTCCCTCTCTCCCTCCCTCCCTCCCTTCCTCCCTCCCTCCCTTCCTCTTTCCCTCCCAACTCCTGTGATTGTTTTCTTCTCCCTCCCAAGTGGGATTGAGGCATCCTCACTTAGGCCTTTCAGCTTGTTAGCCTCTTTTGAGTTCTCTGTACTGTATCTTGGGTATTCTCTACATTTTTTTTTTTTGGAAATATCCACATATTAGTGAGTACATTCCATGCTTGTACCTTTGTGTCTGAGTTACCTAACTCAGGATGATATTTTGTAGTTCCATTCATTTGCCTGCAAAACTTAGGATGTCCTCATTGTCAATAGCTGAGTAGTATTCCATTGTGTAAATGAGCCACATTTCCATATCCATTCTTCTGTTGTGGGACATCTGGGTTGTTTCCACCTTTTAGTCATCACAAACAAGGCTGCTATGAACATAGTGGAACATGTGGCCTGGGGCATGGTGGGGCATCTTTTGGTTATATTCCCAAGAGTAGAATAACTGGGTCTTCAGGTAGATCTATTTCCAATTTTCTGAGGAAGCTCCAGATTGATTTCCAGCATGTAGTATCAGTAAATATCTTGGATGTCCCCAAGTTTACCTTGGCTAATTAATGCAGCAGTCATTGTGCCTCCTCATGACCCCAAATTCAAGGCCAAGTCGGTCAATGCACTATTTCTACAAAGGTCCATGTAGGCTTTTATGGCCTCTGTGTTTATGTAGTCTAGATCCTTTCCCAGGGCCAATTGGAGGGCCTGCTCCTCATCCTCCACAGCCTCATGACCACATCCATTTCTCATTCCTGAAAAACCAAATGTTTCTTTTATTATCACACGATTAGTTCTGAGTAAAGAGGGAAGATTTTTTCCTCAGAAAGATAGATTGACAGTAAAGGAGTAAAGACAGCAGTTCAGATTCAGGACAACCGCAACCATGAGCATGCATGGGAACATGGAGATCCATGGCCAGGTGATGGTCCTGGGGCAGGAACTGTGTCATATCTCTCCTAATGTAGCCATGCTGGACCAAGCATAGGAAACTTTTTCTAAATATTAATAAATTTGTACTCTCATGTCTTCTGAGTTTAAAGCTACTGGTATCTAATTTTACCCATTGTTTGGGCTGTAGTTATGTAATTTTGAGGGTCTTTAAACATTCTGTCCCCAGACATCAATGACAACAACTTTTTTCTTTTTATAATAATCATTTATTCATTTTCTTTATTGAGATACTTTTGCCACTTAACCATTTTTACATATCATCTGTTGTGCCTAAATGAACATTATATATATTTTGTATGTAAATTTTGAAAGATGATTATATTCTAATCATTGTCCAGTAGTAACCGATTATGTCTCTTCCTTTTAATTATAAGCTTTTCTGAATAGAAGAGGTTTTTTGTTTTTTTTTTTAATCACTATAAAACTTTGCCCTGTTTTCTCCATCACTTATATTTCTTAAACTTGATTCCCTTGATGACATTGCTGGTTACCTAGTGGCAACATTAAATTGGAGGGGATACATATCCGTGGGAAACAAGGTGCTCCTCTAGGGGAACATTTGCAGCTCTCAGGGAAGATTCGTTACAGAAAAGCAAACCTCGTTTTGGAATCACTGGGGCTGTCTGCCTGGTCATTAGATGTCTTCCTCTTGCATACTTCTGTGGCTGTGATGGTGGCCATCTTGAAGCCTCTGGACCTCCTGCCACACAGATGCAGATAGCATTCTTTAGAGATTTCATACAAAATTATACTCAAACATTTGTTGTTACTACTTCCTCAGCTATTCTGTTAGAGTATTAAAAATAATCTAAGCAAAACCTCATACATTATTTTTTTTTTCTGTGCTCTAAAATGTGGTCATTTATTGTTGATTTTTCAATAACAGAATTTACATTTAGCTCTGGGATTGTTCTCAATTTCTATTCACTTTTTGTCTTTTTGAAACTATAATACAATTAAAATATTTCTCCCTTCCCTTTCTCCCTACAACCCTCCCTCCTTGTTCTCTTCCAAATTCTTGTCCACTTTTTAGTAATTTTTATTGCATATTGTATATATATATGCTGTCTGTACAATATACATATTGTATACACACACACACACACATACAGACACACACACACACATATATATATATATGCTCCTGATGCAAAAGCAGAAGCAGACTAATCTGTCCAATGTTACTTGTATGTATGTTTTCAGAAATGAAGATTTGATACTGAAACTATGAGCATGCCCATCCCTTAGGAAGACTATTTCACCCATGTCCAGCATTTCTTGGTTGCCTATAATTCTTTTGTAGGATCAAGAACTCATGTGATTTTTCTCGGAGATGTGTGACGTGGACTAAAATGGAGCCATTTGAAAGTCCTCTCATGATCAAACAGACTACCAGTCTACATTTCATGACAGAAACATTGAGAACAGGTTGGCATTCTTTATATTTTATTTTATTGTTGTGTTTCTAATGTAAATACACTATTTTCTCTCTTCTTTTCCTCCTGCCCAACACTTTCCACTTTCTCCTTCTCTATATCCCTTAAATTGATGGCATCTTTATCATTAATTGTTGTCGCTTGCATATATGTATTTGTATATGCTTATGCATTCATAAAAACAAAAAATTCATTCTTTATAAAGATATTCATCGATATATTTTCAGAGTTGATCATTTGGTATTGTATAGCCAATTAGTGTGTGTTTCCTTGGAGAAGATTTATAGTGTTTTCTGCATTTGTTAGTCACCTGTAATTGTTTGGGTAGGGTTGAGAGCTTTTGGGCTTTCCCCATCCACTTTAGCATGCCCATTTGTATTGTTCTTGTTCAGCTCATACTTATGTCATCAGGTTTGTGAGGCTTTACAGGTGGGACTTCTGACATTATTAGGAATGTCAGTCTTACTGCACACTCCCTCATCTTATGAATATTACAATCTTTCCATCCCCTTCTCTGCAATGTCTCCAGAGTCTTAGTTTTATGAGTATTTTGTAGATATATGCATTGAGACTGTGATTCACAAATCTACGTTTGGATTGGTTGTGTTTTTTCTCTAATAGGCTCAATCTATTAAACATGAAAATTTCCTTGATGAAGAAAATGATTAAATTTAGCCATGTGTGTAAGAACAAATATTTTGATTGCCGTTAGGGATTATTCTGCTTTGGTAATAATAATGATGAAACATTCTCCATATATATATATATATATATATATATATATATATATATATATATATATGTGTGTGTGTGTGTGTGTATGTATATGTATATATGTGTGTATATATACGAATGTATATATCTACTAGCACTGAGTAATTAGCTATGCTTAAAGTACAAGGCATGTTTTCCATTTTGTTGAGCAGATCTTAATTCTGATTAGAGAACTCTTGGTTACTGACAACATATGCATGCTTCTATTTTCACTTAAATTTATTGTGCAAAGCTGGTTTTTGATGTGATTCTCTTCATAATAGCTAGGAAATGGAAACAACCTAATTATATTTTAACTAATAAATAGATAAGGAATTATAGAATATATAGATAATATATTATAGAATACTATTTAGTTGTAAATAAGAATGAAATAATGTTAGGTGAAATCTCAAGGTTATTTTGATTCGCATTTCCCTCATGATTAAGAATGTGAAACATTTTATCAGGTGCTTCTCAGCCCTTCAGTATTCCTCAGTTGAGAATTCTTTGTTTAGCTCTGTACCTCATTTTTAATGGGATTATTGAATTTCTGGAGTCCAGCTTCTTGAGCTCTTTGTATATATTAAATATTAGTCCCTATCAGATTTAGGATGGGTAAAAATCCTTTCCCAAGGTGTTGGTGGTCTTTTTGTCTACCTCACACCAGTCAGAATGGCTAAGATTAAAATTTTCTGGTAACAGCCAATGCTGGGGATGATGTGGAGAAAGAGTAACACTCCTCCATTGCTGGTGGGATTGCAATCTTGTACACCCACTTCGGAAGTCAGTCTGGCAGTTCCTCAGAAAATTGGACATTTTTCTCCCAGAAGACCCAGCAATACCTCTCCTGGGCATATACCCAGAAGATGTTCCAACCGGTAGTAAGGACACATGCTCCATTATGTTCATAGCAGCCTTATTTATAATAGCCAGAAGCTGGAAAGAACCCAGATGTCCCTCAACAGAGGAATGGATACAGAAAATGTTTTACATTTACACAATGGAGTACTAGTCTGCTATTAAAAACAATCAATTTATGAAATTCTTGGGTAGATGAATGTATTTGGAGGATATCATCCTGAGTGAGGTAACCCAATCAGAAAAGAAGTCACTTGATATGCACTCACTGATAAGTGGATATTAGCCCAGAAACTTAGAATATCCAAGATACAATTTGCAAAACACAAGAAAATCAAGAAGGAAGACCAACATGTGGATATTTCATTCGCCTTAGAATAGGGAACAAAATACCCATGGAAGGGGTTACAGAGACAAAGTTTGGAGGTAAGACAAAAGGATGGACCATCCAGAGATTACCCCACTTGGGGATCCATCCCATAATCAGCCACCAAATGCAGACCCTATTGCATATGACAGCAAGATTTTGCTGAAAGGAACCTGTTATAGCTGTCTCATGTGAGGCTATGCCAGTGCCTGGCAAATACAGAAGTAGTTGCTCGCAGTCATCTATTGGATGGAACACAGGGCCCCCAAAAGAAGAGCTAGAGAAAGTACCTAAGATGCTAAAGAGGTCTGCAACCCTATAGGTGGAACAGCAATAGGAACTAACCAGTACTCCCAGAGCTCGTGTCTCTAGCTGCATATGTAGCAGAAGATGACCTAGTTGTCCATCATTGGGAAAAGAGGCCCCTAAGTCTTACAAACTTTATATGCCCCAGTACAGGGGAATACCAGGGCCAAGAAATAGGAGTGGTGGTGTAGGGGAGCAGGGTTGGGGGAGGGTATAGGGCACTTTCAGCATTGAATTTGAAATATAAATAAAGAAAATATCTATTAAAAATGAATGAAATAATTTGTGAGAAAAATGAAAGAAAATTGGAATTTTAAAACATTATATTGAATGAAGTAAGTAGACCCAGGAAGAAATTATGTTGTATTTTCTTTCCTAATGTTGTCTTCTTGCTCCAAATGTTAAGATATATGTACATAGTCTGTAGTAATTGAATAAACCAGGAAATTAAAACAAGATCATTGTCAGAACAGGGGAACAGCACTAGACACAATCCAAAATCAATTAGCAAAGATATGGGATAGAATTTTAGGAATGAATGGATAAAGGTGAATTTCAGCGAACAAGGGCTCTAATAGGGCAAATGAGAAAATGGGGAATGTTAGCGAGTTAAACACAGAAAAAGAAGAAAGATCTATAATGCACAGAATTCTGCATATATAGTTTGAAAATTATTTATTTTTCTATTGCTATTATTATCATAACTAATTTTTATGTGTATTGATGTCTTACCTGCTTGTTTGTCTGTGCAGAGGTGCCAGTTCCTCTGGAACTAGAATTATACACAATTTTGAGCTTCACTATGGGGGCCAACACCTTGGGAAAGGATTTTTACCCATCCTAAATCTGACAGGGACTAATATTTAATATATACAAAGAGCTCAAGAAGCTGGACTCCAGAAATTCAATAACCCCATTAAAAATGGGGTACAGAGCTACACAAAGAATTCTCAACTGAGGAATACTGAAGGGCTGAGAAGCACCTGATAAAATGTTTCACATTCTTAATCATGAGGGAAATGCGAATCAAAATAACCTTGAGATTCCACCTAACATTATTTGAACATGGATTTGAACATGTATCCTCTGGAAGGGCAGCTAGTGCTCATACATGCCAAATTATCTCTTTTGTCCTACAATATAGTTTTAATTAAATTACTCATCTGGACTGGCAAAGCTCCCTCCAAACATCACAAGTAACCTAACAAAAATATGGACATGAGTAACTTCCTTTTGGGTTGTTGTCTAGAGCTGCCCATAAGATCCCCAGAGCATGCAAACTCTCTCCTTGACTGACTAAAATTTCTATCTACTTCTTCACTCACTACCTCAGCCATACATATGAAAAAAAAAACTATTTCATGTTTATTGCCACAGTCCAAGAATACAAAATTGTCTTTCAAATTACATAATTTTAGCCATTATAGTATTTTTCACCTATAATTTTCAGATAAATTATGTCAAGATAAAAATCCGATTAAGTTTCTCAAGTCTTGGACTATGTCTAAATATAGTGACTCATCAGTGTTCACAACTAAGAAATATACAAAAGCCACATTCTTTTAGTTAGGGTTTCATTGTTGGGAGGACCAATTGGGTAGAGGTTGAGCATAGGAGATTTTTATGTCTGCCCCCACAGAAACACATATTCTCCAATGAGACCCTTACCCACTGCAACAAAGCTGTAGCTCCTAAGAGTATCATTACTCATGGGCCAAGCTTTCAAACATTTGAATCTTTTGGGGGTATCATACCTAGTCAGACCACCACATTCTACTCTCTAGCCCACATAGGCTTGTAGCTATAACATAATGTAAAATGCATTTAGTCCAACTTCAATGGAATATCACATTCTCAACAATGTTGAAAAGTCAAAGTTCAAAGTCTCTTCTGATATTCATGCAACTGCTTAACTGCTTAATTTTGTAAAATCAAAATCAGAAAGTGTATCACATACTCTCAACACATCATTGCACAGGCTATACATTACATTTTCAACGTGTATGAAGGGTAGCATAGTGAAGAAATATTGAACCAAAGCAAGACCAAAAAACAGCTGGGCAAACGCTTAACTCTATATGTATGTCTGATGTCTGAACATTCTCCAAATCTTCCACTTCTTTCATCTTTGTCCACTGCAACATGTTCTTTCTCATGGTCTTTCTTTGCAAGGCATTTCACAGGTCTGGTATCTCTGACATCCTGGGGTCTCCAAGGCAATCCAGGCTTTAACTTCACAGCTTTACACAGTGATCTCTCTGGGCATCCACGCAGGGACAGCCCTGTCACATCCCGGGCCTCAGCAACTTTCATTATTCACAGAGCAACATTTCATAGTCCCTTTCTTCTATCCTTGACTCTAATACTGGAGCCAGATAGATGAAATTGCCAAGTTTTGCTGCTTGCTGGAGCTAGAACATGGCTCCTTTATTCAACTACATCTTTGCCAGCTTTCTGTTTTCGATGGTGCCCTTTACTACCTAAGCTTGGCTGTCACAGAACTTGCTCTATAGACCAAACTGGTCTTGATCTCATAGATATGCATACCTCTGTTTCCTGGGTGCTCGGATTCAAGGTGTGTGCCACCACACATTGAGCTAAACTTATATTTACCTGGACTTGCTTCATAGATGTGGCAGACCTTAGAGAGCTGCTTGCCTCTGTCTCCTGGAATTAAAGGTGTGTACTATCACTCCTGGACCTAGTTTTTCTTTAATTCCTTTTCAAAAAGACCTTTGTGAGTATAGCTACTATGTCTTAGCAGACTTTTAGGACAAAGGTAAAAAGCAGCAACCTTATCCACCAAAATATGACAAGAACAATCTCTAGGCAACATAATAAAATTTTCTCTTCTAAAACACTTTGAGCTAGGAGCCTACAGTTCAAATCACCCTCAGCACCACTGTCTTCCATGTTCCTACTACTATGACCCATTAAGCCCCACTTAAAGCAATACATTGCTTTCCTAATCTAAAGTCCCCAAATCCACATTTCTCCAAACAAAAGCATCAGCATCCTCAGGCCTATCACAGTAATACCCCAGTCCCTGGTATCTACTTCAGGCTTAGGATTTCATTGCTGTGAATGAGACCCTGACCAAGGCAAAACATGTAAGGGAAAACATTTAATTGAGGGCTGTCTTACATTTTCAGAAATTTAGTCCAAGATCATCATGGCAAAAGAACGGAAGCACAGGCAAGCATAAAGAATATGGGGAATGAAGAGAAATGTAAGCACCAATAAATGCTAACTTTCTGTGTTCTATGTATATCATAAACACTTCAACACTCCAGCATTCAAGAATTCCCACTTTCCAGACTTCAAAATTCCATTCAAAGGCACAATCTCCCATCCTAGTTTGAGAAGTGGAAGGAGTTATTTATGATCTTTACCTTCTAAAAAGCTTTATTTTGGAGAGTACCTTTAGATTTCCACCATTTCCATGTAGCACAGTCTAAAATTATTATCTATATTGAAATATATAATAGTACTTTGAAGGATTTACTCTTAATGTAACTATAAAAATGTGTAATATATTTTCAATTTTCTAACATTTGCAGAAGTTGTCTCTTGACTTGTTTGCATCTATTGTTGAAAAATGAAAATAATTTTGTAGTTCCTAAAATGTTGCCATGAATAGGAATCTAACATTTGGATACTTTTATGAGATTTCCAGATGGCTGTCACAAATTATATCATTTAATATTGTGAATCTGAAACAGAGATTTACAGAGTAAGGAAATAAGCTCAGAAAAAATAAACTCCAATGTGTTTATAATTTGAAAATAAAACATGTCCATCTTTGCCTAGAATATAGGTACTCTGTCAAGAAGACTGATAATATGCAGTGAAATTAACACTATAATCTAAATAGCTATATAAATTATCTTAAAGTAAAATAGCAAATAGCAAATCCCGAGTAAATAATTTACACACCACATATGTTATATGCTGTGTTAACAGCACAAAGAGTAAAACAGTATGCTATTTCTTACAAGTTTTAATTTTATTTTTAAAGGAGGACAGTAAGAACTGCATATGAGTAACTGTTTTTGATGTCTCAAAATCTAAACCATATTACACAGAACTTCCAGGTTCATCTCTTCATGGTATGAATATCTTTTTCTGTTCTCACGTGTCATATAGTCACCTTTCTATAGATGAACGAGTTTTAATGGCCTGTGTTGGGCACAGATCATTCATAGCTAATTGTATTCGTCAAGAAAATGTTGTAAATCAGCTTGTTACATTCCCCATTACTGTTAGGATACTGAATATCTATACCTTGGTTCCCCTTACCTCACACATATTTTGTTACTCTTTGAAACTAGCCATTAAGGAGCTGCATAATATAGTTTTGATACAGGATACATTCTACATCTTAGTCTTCACTGTGTAGAAAAAAAAATGAATGTAATAAAGGGTCATGCAAATGCCTCAAAAACATCTCCAAATCCCCTTTGTCTCTTTTCCGACCATTTCCTATTTTTCTAACCTTTTTCTTTGAAGACTCGACTTTTGCCCCTGTGTTCTCTGTGTAATGGAGGCTATTTATATCCAGAAAACTAGATTATAAATAGGTAAAAACAGGTACATTTTTAAGCTGAATTAGTAGAATCCATCAGATCCAGAGGGGTTTTATTTTAGTATTATTAAAATGATTAGCAACATTGACAGAGTTTCCTTATCAGTGAAAATCAACTTTTATTTCAGTTCTTTATTCTGATTCTATCTATGAAACTTAAAATAGACCTATATAAAACAAAACAAACCCCTCAGTTAGTTCTTTTATGATTATACTTAGTAAATAAACATCATTTTCTTTCTGTGACAAATAGACTTTTCTAGATCAAGGAAAATGTGCATGTTTCAAAATATTCCTAAAATATTTTTTAAGAAAAATCTTAGTTTGAAACAGCAGAACAGTATAGTAATTTTTGGCAAAATTCTCAGATTTGTCTGGTAAAAAAGAAGGTACAACAAATATATATTTTTAATTTTTGCAACAATATCCTTGCCATACAGACATCCATGTAATACAAGCCCACACTTAAACACATTAATATATGCATACATTCATAGGTACTCACATATACACATATTCACACAAAAAAACATAAATGTTTATAAATATATACATTCATATACCTACATCTATACACATACATATAACTTCCCACATACATGCATTCATTCTTACGCACACTTCGAGGTTTGTTTTGATTTGCATTTCCCTGATGATTAAGGATGTTTAACATTTTTTCAAGAGCTTCTCAGCCCTTCAGTATTCCTCAGTTGAGAATTCTTTGTTTAACTCTGTAGCACAATTTTTAATGGGGTTATTTGAATTTCTGGAATCTAGCTTCTTGAGTTCATTGTATATATTGGATATTAGTCCCCTATCAGATTTAGGATTGGTAAAAATCCTTTCCCACTCTGTTGGTTGCCTTTTTGTCTTATTGACAGTATCTTTTGTCCTATAGAAGCTTTGCAATTTTATGAGGTCCCATTTGTCAATTCTTAATCTTACAGCACAAGTCATTGCTGTTCTGTTCAGGAATTTTTCCCCTGTGACCATATCTTCTAGGCTTTTCCTCACTTTCTCCTCTATAAATTTCAGTGTCTCTGGTTTTATGTGGAGGTCAGAATGGCTAAGATAAAAAATTCAGGTAACAGCAGATGCTGGCAAGGATGTGGAGAAAGAGGAACACTCCTCCAATGCTGGTGGGATTGCAAGCTTGAACAACTACTCTGGAGATCAGTCTGATAATTCCTCAGAAAATTGGATGTAGTACTACCAGAGGACCCAACAATACCTCTTCTGGGCATATACCCAGAAGATGTTCTAACTGGTAATAAGGACACATGCTCCACTATGTTCATAGCTACCTTATTTATAATGGCCAGAATCTGGAAAGAATCCAGATGTCCCTCAACAGAGGAATGGATACAGAAAATGTGGTACATTTACACAATAGAGTACTACTCAGCTTTTAAAAACAATAACTTTATGAAATTTTTAGGCAAATGGATGGATCTGGAGGATATCATTCTGAGTGAGGTAACCCAATCAGAAAAGAAGTCACTTGATATGCACTCACTGATAAGTGGATATTAGCCCAGAAACTTAGAGTATCCAAGATACAATTTGCAAAACACAAGAAAATCAAGAAGAACGACCAACGCGTGGATACTTCATTCCTCCTTAGAAGAGGGAACAAAACACCCATGGAAGGAGTTACAGAGACAAAGTTTGGAGCTAAGATGAAAGGATGGACCATCCAGAGACTACCCCACCAGCGTATCCATCCCATAATCAGCCACCAAACGCAGACTCTATTGCACATGCCTGCAAGATTTTGCTGAAAGGGCCCTGATATAGCTGTCTCTTATGAGGCTATGCCAGTACCTGGCAAATACAGAAGTGGATGTTCACAGTCATCTATTGGATGGAACACAGGGCCCCCAGTGGAGGAACTAGAGAAAGTACCCAAGGATCTGAAGGGGCCTCCAATCCTATAGGTGAAACAACAACATGAACTAACCTGTACGCCCAGAGCTCATGTCTCTAGTTGTATATCTAGCAGAAGATGGCCTAGTCGGCCATCATTGGGAAGAGAGGCCCCTTGGTCTTGAAAACTTTATATGCCCAGTACAGGGGAACGTCAGGGCCCAGAATTGGGAGTGGGTGGGTAGGTAGGTGAGCAGGGCAGGGGGGAGAGTATAGGGGACTTTCATGATAGCATTTGAAATGTAAATAAAGAAAATATCTAATAAAAATTTGAAAAAAATTGAAAAAAAGCACACTCCCACATATACACAGTCATATACACAGACATATAGACAAAAATACACACACTCACACATACAAAATCTCAGACATACACAGACCACCTTAAGATCAATGAATAATCAATGCAGTCTACTCTTTTTAGGTCTTCAAATATTTGATTATATCTGTGCTGTGTGATGTGTGTTATGTATGTCTGCATAAGCACCCCATATAAGAACAAGTCCATTAGCTATAGAAGAGTTTTCATTCAGCAACATGGCTGCTCTGGTAAAGGAACACATCCGAAGACCTTCTATGTCTGTGTGATCTAGCTAGAATACAGACATGCCTTTAGTACTCCTTTAATAACGAAAAATGTTGATAATGTTAGTTTGTGGAAGGAAGCAGGCATATTTGAAAGTGAAGTCTAACTGAGAGCCAGACAACATAACCAATCAGATGACAAATCAGAAAACATCCTGAATAGAATGAATCAGAGATAGGATACACCCAACTCTCATGATGACACAGGGAAAAGAGGAGTTATAAGAGCAGCATGCATGCACACACACACACACAAACATACACACACACATACACACACACACATGAGAGAGGGGGAGAGAGAGAGAAAGAGAGAGAGAGAGAGAGAGAGAGAGAGAGAGAGAGAGAGAGAGAGAGAGAGAGAGAGAGAGAGAGAGAGAGAGATGCATATTTATTTTATTTTCTTTGCTATTTAAGAATGAATTTAATAGAGGCAGGGCAGTTCTTCAAGGACTAGAGTTGTTAGTTTTTTGTTGTTTTTTTTGTTTTTTGTTTTTTGTTTTTAACATTCCAGTCATTGTCACCCACTTTCTGTCCCCACTACCACAGTTCTTGATCTCAGACCTGAACCATTGGTGTCCTATTCAGGAAATTTCCCACTAAGTCAATAAGTTCAAGACTTTTTCCAATTATATCTTCTATTAGATTCTGGTTTTATGTTGAGGTCCTTGATCTGCTTGGATTTGAACTTTGTGCAAGGTGATAAATATGGATATATTTTCATTCTCCTGCATACAGACTACTAGTTAGAACAGCACCATATATTGAAGATGCTTTTTTTTTTCAGCTATATGTTTCTGGCTTCATTGTCAAAGATCAAGTGTCGACAGGTATCTATACTTTTCAGTCTTTGATTCTATTCTATTGACCTGCCTGTCTGTCTCTGTACCAATACAATGCAGTTTTTATCACTATTATTTTGCAGTACAGTATAATGTCAGGCATGATGATTCCACTGGAATTTCTTTTTTGTTGAGATCAGTTTTGATTACCATGTTTTCTTTTGCCATATGAAGTTGAGAATTGTTCTTTCCATATCTTTCCATATCTCTAAAGAATTGTGTTGGAATTTTGATGAGGATTGCATTGAATCTACAGATTGTTTTTGGTAAGATGGCAATTTTCACTATGTTAATCCTACCTATCCATTAGCATGGAAGATCTTCCAATCTTCTGAAGTCTTCTTTGATATCATTTTCAAGGACTTGAAATTCTTGCTATACAGATCTTTTGCTTGCTTGGTAAGAGTTACCCAAAAGGGCGTGGCACACCTTTATGTCCCGGCACTTGGGAGGCAGAGGCAGGCAGATTTCTGAGTTCGAGGCCAGCCTGGTCTACAGTGAGTTCCAGGAAATCTAGGACTACACAGAGAAACCCTGTCTAGAAAAAACAAACAAACAAACAAAAAAAAAACAAAAAACAAAAACAAAAAAAAAAACAAAAAAAGAAAAGGAAAAAAAAAGGGTTACCCAAGATATTTCATAAAATGTTTGAAATATTTGACTATTGTAAATGGTGTTAACTCCCTAATTTCTTTCTCAGTCTGTTTGTCATTTGTATAAAGGAAAGCTACTGATTTTTTTGAGTTTATTTTATATCCTGTCATTTTGCTGAATTTGCTTATCAGCTATAGTAGTTCACTGGTGGAATTTGGGGGGTTGCTTATGTATGCTATCATATTACCTGCAAATAGTGATTCTTTTACTTCTTCCTTCTGAATTTGCATACCCTTGAATTTTTTTGTTGTTATTAATTGTTCTAGCTAGAATATCTAGTTTGTTGAATAGATAGGGAGAGAGTAGGCAACCACCCTCCCCCAAGCCCCGGATTTTAGTGAGATTGTTTCTAGTTTCTCTCCATTTAATTTGATGTTGGCTGTTGTTTTCCTACATGTTTCTTTTATTATGTTTACTTATGTCCCATGAATTCCTGATCTTTTCAGGGCTTTTAACAGAAAGGGTGTTGTATTTTGTTGAAAGCTTTTTCAATATCAAATGAGATGATCATGTGAGTTTTTTTCTTGAGTTTGTATATATAGCATATTATGTTGATGGGTTTTCGTATATTGACCCACCCTTACATCCACTTGCTCTTGGTGAATGATGGTTTTGATGAGTACTTGAATTCAGTTCCCGAGAATTTTATTGAGTATTTTTGCATCATTTTCATAAGAAAGACTGGTTAGAAATTCTCTTTCTTTGTTGTGTCTTGGTGTCATTTTGGTATCAGAGTAACTGTAACTTCATAGAATGAATAAGGTTGCATCCCTTCTGTTTTGATTTTTTGGAATTGTTTGAAGAGTGTTGGTATTAGGTCTTCCTTGAAGGCCTGGTAGAATACTGCACTAAACCCATCTGGCCCTGGTCTTTTATTTATTTATTTATTTATTTATTTATTTATTTATTTATTTATTTATTTTCAGTTGGGAGGTTTCTGATGACTATTTCTATTTCCTTATGGGTTATGGAACTATTTAGATAGTTTACCTAATCTTGATTTAACTTTAATATATGGCATCTGTCCATTTCATCTATATTTTCCAGTTTCCTAAAGTATAGAATTTTGTTATTCAATCTGATGATTTTTTTTTAATATCCTCAGTTTCTGTTGTTATGAATCCCTTTACAATATTGATTAAAAAAAAATTGAATACTGTCTCTGTGCCATTTAGTTAGTTTGGCTAAGGGTTTATATATCTTGTTGATTTTCTCAAGGAAACAGCTCTTGATTTTGTTGATTCTTTGTAAGTTTTTTTTGTTTGTTTGTTTGTTTTGATTTTTTTCTACCTGGTTGATTTCAGCCCTAAGTTTGACCCTTTCATGTTTGATACTCCTCTTGGGTGTGTCTGCTTATTTCTGTTTCGGTGATTTCAGGTGTGCTGTTAAGTTGCTTGCATGGGACTTCTCTAGTTTCTTTTTTTTTTTCAACCATTTTTTATTAGATATTTTCTTTATTTACATTTCAAATGCTACCCCAAAAGTTCGCTATACCCTCCCCCTGCCCTGCTCCCCTACCCACCCACTCCCATTTCTTGGCCCTGGTGGTCCCCTGTACTGGAGCATATGAAGTTTGCAAGACCAAGGGGCCTCTCTTCCCAATGATGGCCAACTAGGCCACCTTCTGCTACATATGCAGTTAGAGACACAAGTTCTGGGACTACTGGCTAGTTCATATTGTTGTTCCACAAATAGGGTTGCAGACCCCTTCAGCACCTTGGGTTATTTCTTTAGCTCCTCCACTGGGGGCCCTCTGTTCCATCCTATAGATGTCTGTGAGCATCCACTTCTGTGTTTTCCAGGTACTGGCATAGCCTCATACGAAACAGCTATATCAGGTTTCTTTATGAAGGTACTCTTGATACTGCTTTAGTTGTGTCCTATAAGCTTGGGTATGATAATTTTCATTGAATAATTTTCATTGAATTCTATAAAGCTCTTGATTAATTTCTTCCTTTACGAAGTTATCACTGAGCAGAGATTTCTTCTGTTTCAATGAGTATGTGAACTTTCTGTTGTTTTTGTTTTTATCCCAAATATTCTTGTATATGTTGAGGCTTGATATATGTCCAATTATATGGTCAATTTTGGAGTAGGTCTCATGAGTTGCTGAGAAGAAGATATCTTCTCTTGTTTTAGGATGAAATGTTCTGTATATATCGGTTAAATCCATTTGGTTCATCACCTCTATTAATTTCACTGTGTTTCTGTTTAGTTTCTGTTTCAATGGCCAGTCCATTGGTGAGAGTAGGGTGTTGATATCTCCACTATTATTGCATATGGGTCAATGTGTATTTTGAGTATTAGTAAAGTTACTTTCAGGAATGCAGCTGCCCTTGCATTTAGGGTATAGATGCTCATAATTGAGACTTCCTCTTGGTAGATTTTTTTCCTTGATGAATGTGAAGTGTTACTCCCCATCTCATTTGATAACTTTTGGTTGAAAAATGTATTTTGTTGGCTATTAGAATGGCAGCTCCAGATACTTTCTTGGGACCATTTGTTGAGAAATCTTTTTTTCCAGTCTTTTATTCTGAGGTAGTATCTATCTGTCTTTGTCACTGAGGTGTATCTCCTGTGTGTAGCAAAATGTTCTATTCTGTTTATGTGCCCAGTCTATTAGCCTGTGTCTTTTTATTGGGAATTGAATCCATTGATATTGATAGATTTTAAAGGCTGATTATTATTAGTTCCTGTTATTTTTGTTGCTGGAGGAAGTATCTGTGTATGATTGTCTTGGGTTTTTTGTGAAATGATTCGTTTCTTGTGCTTTCTTAGATGTGGTTCCTTCCTTGTATTGGAGATTTAATTCCAGTATCCTCTGTAGGGCTGGATTAGTAGATAGATATTATTTAAATTTGGTTTTGTCATGACATATCTTGATTTTTCCATTTATAATGATTGAGATTTTTACTTGATATAGAATCCTGGGATGGCATTTATGTTCTCTTAGAGTCTGGTTGACACGTGTCCAGGATCTTCTGACTTTTAGAGTCTCTGTTGAGAAGTCTGGTGTAATCCTGATAGTTATGCCTTGATATGTTACTTGACATTTTCCCCTTACAGCTTTTAATATTCTTTCTTTGTCTTGTGCAATTAGTGTTTTGATTATTATGTGTTGAGAAGATGTTTTTTTCTGGTCCAATCTATTTAGTGATCTGTAGCCTCTTCTATTCCCATTATTATTAGATTTGGTCTTTTTGTTGTGTCCTGAATTTCCTGGATATTTTGAGTTAGGAGTTTTTTCCATTTCATATTTTCATTTACCAATGTGTAAATATTTTCTATGGTATCTTTGCCTGATATTCTTTCTTCTGTATCTTGTATGCTGTTTGTGATGATTGCATCTCTAGCTCCTGATCTCTTTGCTGTGTTGTTCATCTCCATGATTGCCTCCTTTTGTGTTTTCTTTATTGTTTCTATTTTCATTTTTAGCTCTTGGGCAATTTTGTTCAATTACTTTACCTGATTGATTGCATGTTCCTGTATTAATTTAAGGAATTTATTTGTTTCTTGTTTAAAGGTATCTATCTGTTTGCATATGTATTTCTATATTTCTTTAAGAGAGTTCTTTTTATCCTCCTTTAAAACCTGTATCATCTTCAGGAAATGGGTTTTTATGTTATTTTATTGCTTTTCTTGCATGTTAGGGTACCCAGGCTTTGCTGTGGTGAGAGAATCGGGTTCTGATGGTTCCAAATTTTTGTATCTTATACTCTTGTCCTTGCCTCTGCCCATTGGTTCTCTCTGGTGTTAACTGGCCTGGGTATCTCTGCCTGGTGCTAGGCTCCTTAGAGGGAGTTAGAGCTCTGTGACCTGTGTTCAGGACCATCTTCTTGGAACCAGGCAGTGTTGTCTTTGGCTAGGGTGAGCTTCCTATGTCTTTGGTTAGAGCAGGACTCTTGTGTCCTTGGTTACTTTGAACCTGCTGTGTCCTTGGTGACTGTGGACCTACTGGGAGGCACACAGGCTATAGAGTCTGGGCAAGTATCTGGCTGCTGACCTGGCCAGGGTAAAGAAATGGACCGGAAGGAAGGTGAACCTCAGGGAATAGGGGTAGATATTATGTCAGCTGTGCTTTGTGGATATCCCAGATGGTGTGAGTGTTTGAGCAAGGTTCTCCCCTGTGTCTTTGGTTACCCTAGAAGCCAGAAAGAGTGGTAGGGTTGAGCAGAAGAGTTGTTACCTTAGGAAGTGCGAGTAACGTACAGGAAACTCTTTGGACTTTCAACATCTTCTAGTTATGCAGGGGCTAGATCACAGCATTACTAAGATATTTTCTAGGTATTTCTAATTTTGATAGGATTTATTTTAAAGGGATTTTCCATATTTGTTAACATATATGCATATAGATATAGGATATATAGAGATGTAGGTAAATATATAGATATTGTTATAGATATAGATATCATTATAGATATACATCTAGATATGCATATATAAGCATATAGATATCCATATAGATATAGAGAAGAAAAAGGCTTCTTTGTTCCTTGAGAATATAGCAAAGAAAATATTACAAGCATGTGTTAAGAGACTTTCAGAGCTCCATGTAGAAGCCTCTGTGTTCTCTAAAATCAGAAAGAGAATATTTTCCAGGTTAACAACTTAAACTCTGATATCTGTAAAGACAAAATCATTTTGACCATTGCAATTTAGTCTTACCTACTAGCCCCTATTTGTTTCATCTGTTAAGTCCAGTTTCATTTTCAGTCACCTATATCCTGTATAAATTATCCCCATCTTAATGTTATCTTTTATGGTGTATCCATGTTTCTAGAGTAAAATATTCAATAGTTTTCCTCCATAAATCATTTATAAATTGAAAATAAAATTGTAGAAGTCACAGTTTTTATCAGTAGAGATAAAGAATGGAGATTCCCCACTCCCCCTTTGATGGAAACATCATTCTGCTTCGATTAAAATTCAGACCTTGTTTATCTAATAAGAAATTTACAGTGAAATTTTACTTACCCAAAGCTGTTTTTTGAATCTTTGAACAGGGTTTGTGGGTCCATTTATAACCTTATTTTCAAAATTAAATAAAGCAATGCAATGCCTTTGAAAAGTGTTTAAACATTCAAACATAATCCAGGGGATTCATAGGTGTAGATATCTACCAGATGAGACCTGCATTACAATAATACCCAGGGAAGACCACATAAACATAGTGAAGAAGTTGAAGGACATATGGATGAGTAATGCTATAGCAAATTCAGCATTGAAATGGGTTCATGTGACCTGGGGTGACCTAAATGTGTCTGTCCACATTCTAGAAATCATCTGCAACAATGTAAGTTAAATAATTCAATAAGCACAATATATGCCAGATACCGGAAAAAAACATGGAAATGTTGATATACAAGTGGGGTGATTTTATTAAAATTCATTAATTTATTAATTAATAAAGAGAAGTACAGATTTCATTATGGCATTTTCTTTTCTAACATTGTTTATCCTCCTCCGTCCCATTCTCTACCATTTTTCTATATCTCTATGGCTTTTCTTCTATGTAATATTAGTCCTATCTTTACTCACAAACCACTCTCTTATTTTTCATTACAGTTTCCTGATCTATACACACTAATCTAATACACATATGTAAACATTAAAAGCAAAGATCAGGATATAAAAGATAATAAATAAGATTTCATTTTCCCAGTCTGATCCATTGTGTGCAAATTTCAGAATTTCATTATTCTTTGTGGTTCAACACCCACTCACCAACAACATTGATACTAATTGGATATGAGTGGTATGGAAAAACGACCGAGTGTTCAAAATACTTCAAAAGATCATTGTATTTACTTTTGTTCTTGCTGTCTCCTCTGGAAAAAAAAAGTAGAAGGTAGAAATTTTGCTATTCAGGTGAAGCACTTGAAAGGCACTTGCTGCACAGGTCTTTCGTCTTGAATTCCCTTGAGATGCACTCTGTCCTTATGGAGAGGTTTATTTTAGAGAATTCAGGCATTTATTTTTTTTATTAATCCAGCAGAAATCAGTAAAAATGCAAGCATGCCTCTTAAACAAGCATGAAAACAAGACAAGAGAAAAGGAACACATGAGCAAAACCGTTTACCTGTTGAGTGCCAAAGTCATAGTCTGTTTGAGCAATCATCTGCTTCTATCTCCCACAAGTCCAAGTGAAGTACAAATGCTCCAATCATTTCATTAATACTGGCCACAGCAGAAAAATTCCCATGAGTGCATTTCCATCTGTGGGTGCATATGCCTTCAGAGTTTTTTTCTTCCAAAGAACAGAAGGTTAATGTATGCTGCTGGAAAAAAAAAAAAAGTGCCTTAATTCCGTTCATCTTTGAATTTTTTTCCTGAAGACAACCAGATTAACACACAGTGTAGATCTTTGCCTTCAGGCATGAATATGCTTTTTTTTAAAAAAAAAATGTCTTAACTTATGCATGTTGCCTTTGGAATGAATTCTTCAGAGTGTTACCTAATTGTAACCTAGCTTTTGGAAATTTTTTAGTTTGAATGTTCCTGGGTTTTTTCCATTTTCTTCACTGTACCATAGTCTGTTCAAAGACTTCCAGAGACAAATGAACCAAAGGCAGGTTTTTTATTTTTTGGTTTTTTGTTTGTTTGTTTGTTTTTTGTTTTTTGTTTTTTGTTTTTTCCATTTTCTTCACTGTACCATAGTCTGTTCACAGACTTCCAGAGACAAACGAACCAAAGACAGGTTTTTTGGGTTTTTTTGTTTTTTTGTTTTTTGTTTTTTATTTTTATTTTTATTTTTTAAGTTTTCTGAAAGACGTTATTCACAACAATCCCCATTGGCTTTAAATCTCAATTGTTGATTGCTTTTCTAAACATGAAATTTAATTTTAGTCTCAAAGCAATCTGTTCAAAATAATGACTGAATATAAAGTAACTACATGGCACTACTTTGAGATTTATTTATAAAATTGAGTTATTATGGAAGTAAATATTTATACTAAAATTATTATAGCTGATTTTGGTTACTTTTTTTTAACCTTCTTTTTTTTATTAGGTATTTTCTCCATTTATGTATCAAATGCTATCCCCTTTCGAGTTTCCTCTCTGAAAATCACCTATATCCTCCCCCTCCCCCTGCTTATCCACCCACCCTCTCCCACTTCCTGTCCCCGGCATTCCACTATACATGGACATATAGTCTTCACAAGACCAAGGGCCTCTCCACCCACTGATGGCAGCCTAGGCCATCCTCTGCTACATATGCAGCTCCAGACATGAGCTCTAGGAGTACTTCTTAGTTCACATTGTTGTTGCTCCCATAGGGTTGCAGACCCCTTCAGCTCCATGGGTACTCTCTCTAGCTCCTTCACTGTGGACCCTGTGTTCCATCTAATAGATGAGTGTGAGCATCCACTTTTGTATTTGCCAGGCACTGGCATAGCCTCAAAAGAGACAGCTATATCAGAGTCCTTTCAGAAAAATGTTGTTAGCATATGCAATAGTATCTGAGTTTGGTGGTTGTTTATAAGATGGATCCCCAGGTGGGGCAATCTCTGGATGGTCCTTCCTTCAGTTTCAGATCCAAACTTTGTCTCTGTAATTCCTTCCAGAGGTATTTATCATACTTTATTTATCATTAGTATCCACATATTGGTCTTCCTTCTTCTTGAGTTTCATGTTTTTTGCAAATTGTGTCTTAGGTATTCATAGTTTCTGGGTTAATATCCACTTATCAATGAGTGCATATAATTTGTGTTCTTTTGTGATTGGGTTACCTCACTCAGGATGATAGCCTCCAAATCCATCCATTTGCCTAATAATTTCATAAATTCATTGTTTATAATAGCTGAGTATTAGTCTTTTGTGTAAATATACTACATTTTCTTTATCCATTCCTTTGTTGAGGGACATCTGTGTACATTTCCAGATTCTGGCTATTATAAATAAGGCTGCTATGAACATAGTGGAGCATGTGTCCTTATTACAAGTTGGAACATCTTCTGTGTATAAGCCCAGGAGAGATATTGCTGCATCTTCCAGTAGTACTATGTTCAATTTTGTGAGGAACTGCCAAACTGATTTCCAGAGTGGTTGTACCAGCTTGCAATCCCACCAGCAATGGAGGAGTGTTCCTCTTTCTCCACATCCTTGCAAGCATCTGCTGTCACCTGATTTTTTGATCTTAGCAATTCTGACTGGTGTTAGGTAGAATCTCAGGGTTGTTTTGATTTGCCTTTCCCTGATGATTAAGGATATGGAACATCTTTTTGCTTTTTTTATTAGATATTTTCTTCATTTATATTTCAAATGCTATCCCCAAGTCCCCTTATACTCTCACCCTGCCCTGCTCCCTAACCTACCCACTCCTGCTTCCTTGCCCTGATGTTGAACATTTTTTCAGGTACTTTTCAGCCATTAGTTATTCCTCACTTGAGAATTCTTTGTTTAGCTCTGTCACCCATTTTTTAAATAGGGTTATTTGGTATTCTGGAGTCTAACTTTTCTTGTAACTTATATATATTGGATATTAGTCCCCTATCAGATTTAGGATTGGTAAAAATATTTTCCCAATCTGTTGGTGGACTTTCTGTCTTATTGACAGTATCCTTTGTCTTACAGAAGCATTACAATTTTATGAGTTCCCGTTTGTCGATTCTTGATCTTACAGAACAAACCATTATTGTTCTGTTCAGGATTTTTTCCCCCTTCGAGGCTTTTCCCAAATTTCTATTCTATAAGTTTCAGTATCTCTGTTTTTTTTTTTTTTTTTTTTTGGTTTTTCGAGATAGGGTTTCTCTGTATAGCCCTGGCTGTCCTGGAACTCACTCTGTAGACCAGGCTGGCCTCGAACTCAGAAATCCGCCTGCCTCTGCCTCCCGAGTGCTGGGATTAAAGGTGTGCGCCACCACGCCCGGCGTGTCTCTGGTTTTATGTGGAGTTCCTTGATCCACTTAGACTTGAGCTTCGTATAAGGAGATAAGAATGGATCAATTCATATTCTTCTATATGATAACAGCCAGTTGAGCCAGCAACATTTGGTGAAAATGCTGTCTTTTTCTTTTTTCTTCCACTAGATGGTTTGAGCTCCTTTGTTAAAGATAAAGTGACCATAGCCGTGTGGGTTAATTTCTGGGTCTTCTGTTCTATTCCACTGATTTCCCTGTCTGTTGCTGTACCAATACCAGGCAGTTTTTATCACAATTGCTCTGTAATATAGCTTTAGATCAGGTATGTTGATTCTACCAGAGTTTCTTTTACTGTTGAGAATATTTTTTGCTATCCTAGGTTCTTTGTTATTCCAGATGAATTTGCAAATTGCCCTTTTTAACTCTGGGAAGAATGGGGTTGGAATTTTGATGGGGATTGCATTGAATCTGTAGATTGCTTTCATCAAGATAACCATTTTTACTATATTAATCCTGCCAATCCATGAGCATGAAAGATTTTTCCATCTTCTGAGATCTTCTTCGATTTCTTTCTTCAGAGACTTGAAGTTCTTATCATGCAGATCTTTCACTTCCTTAGTTAGAGTCACACCCATGTATTTTCTATTATTTGTGACTATTGTGAAGGGTGTTGTTTCCCTAGTTTCNTTCTCAGCCTGTTTATCCTTTGTGTAGAGAAAGGCCATTGATATGTTTGAGTTAATTTTATATCTAGCTACTTCACTGAAGTTGTTTATTATGTTTAGGTGTTCTCTGGTGGAACGTTTAGGGTCACTTATATATACTACCATATCATCTGCAAATAGTGATATTTTGATTTCTTCCTTTCCAATTTTTATCCGCTTGATCTCCTTTTATTATCTAAATGCTCTGGATATAACTTAAAGCACTATATTGGATAAGTGAATAGCCTTGTCTAGTCCCTGAATTTAGTGGAATAGCTTCAAGTTTCTCTCCATTTAGTGTTATGTTAACTACTGGTATGCTGTATATTACCTTTATTATGTTTAGGTATGGACCTTGAATTCATTATCTTTCCAGGACTTTTATCATGAAGGCATGTTGGATTTTGTCAAAATATTTTCTCAGCATCTAATGATGATCATGTGGCTTTTGTCCTAGAATTTGTTTATATAGTGGATTACGTTGATGGTTTTCCATATATTAAACCATCCCTATATCACTGGAATGAAGCCTACTTGATCATGATAGATGATCTTTTTCATATGTTCTTGGATTCAGTTTGTGAGAATTTTATTGAATACTATGGCATCGATATTCATAAGGGAAATTGTTCTAAAGTTCTCTTTCTTTGTTGGGTCTTTGTGTGGTTTAGGTTTCAGAGTAATTGTGGTGTAATAGAATGAATTGGATAGAGTACCTTCTGATTCTATTTTGTGGAATGTTTTGAGGAGAATTGAAATTAGGTCTTCTCAAGAAGTTCCTTTTTGGTGACCCAAGGCTCCAAGGGCAAATCCCTACTTTTTTGTTACATAGAGGGAAAAGGACAAGTCAGGTCAGGAAGATGTAAAGCCAGGGCCCTAAGGAGAGCCTGCTGGAGCCTTTGAAAGGGCTTGGTAACCGATTTTAAAAGAGGTTCGTGGATGGGGCCTGATGCTGCTTCGTATAGTGGG
>NC_034593.1:41743465-41807339 GCF_900095145.1 Mus pahari
TAAGGTCTGAAAGAACTCTGCACTAAACCCATCTGGTCCTTTTTTTTTTTTTTTTGGTTGGGAGACTATTAATGATTGCTTCTATTTCTTTAGGGGATATGGAACTGTTTAGCTCATTAATCTGATCCTGATTTAACTTTGGTATGTGGAATCTATCTAGGAAATTGTCCATTTCATCCAGGTTTTCCAGTCTTGTTGAATATGGGCTTTTGTAGTAGGATGTGATGATGTTTCGGTTTCCACCGATTCTGTTGTTATGTCTCCCTTTTCATTTTTGATTTTGTTAATTAGGATACTGTCTCTGTGACCTCTAGTTAGGGTGGCTAAGGGTTTGTCTATCTTGTTGATTTTCTCAAAGAATCAGCTCCTGGTTTTGTTGATTCTTTGTATGTTTTTTTTGTTGTTGTTGTTTTGTTTTTTGTTTTTTTTGTTTTGTTTTGTTTTGTTTTTCCCACTTGGTTGTTTTCAGCCCTGAGTTTAACCGTTTCCTGCTGTCTACCCCTCTTGGGTGAATTTGCTTCCTTTTGTTCTAGAGCTTTTAGGTGTGCTGTCTATCTGCTAGTGTAGCTATGAGTTTTCCTCTTAGGACTGCTTTCATTCTGTCCCATAAGTTTTGGTATGTTGTAGCTTCATTTTCATTAAACTCTAAAAAGTCCCTATTTTCTTTATTTCTTCCTTGACCAAGTTATCATTGAGTAGAGTGCTGTTGACCATGCTTGGGTCTCATCTCTACCTTATCCATGGGAACTGTATCCTGATATACTTAGCCTGGCCTCCTATGAATACCAATCACATGATCGGGGAAACATGAAAAACTTCTCCTTTCTTTATTCCTTTTTCCTTGTTAAAGCCCTGTTTCTTTCTCGCTGGCCTCCTTCCCCTTCCCTCTCTGCAGCACACATCTGCTCCAGCCAATGGCTGCTCCAAGCCAAGCCCCTTTTCTAACCTCTCCTGAGTTAACAGTTGTCTGTGAGTTTGATTACAAATTATATCTAGAGTCGAAATCTTCCACATGACTTTGGATTTCAGCCTCCCCATTAGGACCCCTGACCCCCCTTCCCCCTTTCCCACTTCTCCTGCACAAACTTTCTTTCTCCCTTCATAGATCCAGATTTTACTATAAAAGCCTGGCCCTAGTCAAAGGCCAAAAATTGGCATACCTGATTTCCAACTTCTCACTGGCACAGGCCACTGATTCCCGTTTTTATTTTTATTTATTTATTAATTTTTTGTATATAAACTTTCTCTACTCTAGAGTAAAAGTGCTACTTCTTCACTCTTCAAAGTATTTTATCTCTGACTTCTTTATACTCTGTGTTCAAAAGAAATAAAAATAAATAATATTTAAGATTATGCTGTAAACTATTATCTATGGATTTGCAAGTTGCTTGTTTGGTTTGGTTTAAAAATCTACATAATATGCAACAATTATTTGGCTTTAAACTTATATAACAAAATGTTCATTATTAAAAATGTATACATAATTATATATGTGATTCAACTCTTGTTTAGGGCATGAATATGTATGTGTATATGTATGTATACTGTATATGTCTATGTAACTCAAATTCAACTCTGTATGTGTGTATTCAACTTGGAATTAACTCTTTTTGCATATGTGCATGTAACTTAGATACAACTCTCATTCATAACATATAGCTATAGAAACACAAATGCTTTTAAATACCAACAATGTCATATGACTTTACTGTCTTAAGATGACCACATGATATAAAGCAACAAGTCTAATATTTCTGAGTCCTAATGAACCTTCTGTTTATTGTTGTATTTCCTATTAGACTAAGTAAGCAGCAACCAGTCTCATATTTTAAATTGGTACGAATTTTTATATGATGATGGAAGTTCAAGGTAACAAAAGTTGAACGAAAGCTAACTTAAAATTTTTGTCTAACTTCATAAGTCTTTGCTAGTACATGGCTACTGCATGTTTGCTTCTGCTTAGATGCATGAATGAATCCTGTTTCTTCTGTGGCCTGATGCCTGAGACCCAATGATCATCTCTGGCCTTTTTGGCCAATGGAATTGGTATAATGGGAATTTGAAACTTATTTAAGTAGGGATAATTTTTGAATTGTTTTAGACTGTTCTGCTCTTGTTTTATACTACTTTATTGATAGCTCTAAAAATGGGTTATTGTTCAAACTTTTTTAGATGATATGTTTTTAAAGTCAAAGATCAAAAACAGGATCATTGACATAAATTATTGAATATGGTTAAAACTCATAATTAATGGTTAGTAACTGAAACTTTGTGCTTGGATAATTTTAAACCATTTGAAATGATCCTGTTCAGGGTCCTAAAGGACATGTGGCTCCTTGACATGTTAAATATGGGATAAAAAGGTAGAGTGATATCTGGACCACAATCTTTAGAAGAGCAGCAACTTATGCCATGAGTTGATCAAGGAAACAAGTCTCAAAAGATACTTTCAAGTTGAAATAAGGCCTGGGCCAAGTAGTGGGAGTGGGTGGGTAGGGGAACAGAGGTGGGGGGAGGGGTATGGGAATCTTTCGGGATAGCATTTGAAATGTAAATAAAGNAAAAAAAAGATTTTTGAATAAATGCTGTCCTGTCTTGAAAACCAGGTTTATAAAAGAGAAAACATTACATGGTATATATTGTTGATTTATGTCTTACTTGTAAATGGGTACCTTATTTTAATGTAACAAAAACAGAATTAAGAGATTTTTAACTCCTTTTAAATAATTTTGGAGATTCACAATATTTAAAAGGTTTAAAAATAACTGCCTTAAAAATGTTTAGCCTTTTCCCCTAATACAATTAAGCAATAATATTACTTTAGTTTTATATGCTGTTGATATTTTATAGGCTAAATTATATTGCAAACTGTTATGTTTTATAATGATACATCCTATAAAGGTCAAAAAAGTTCCCAGGCTCTTTGTGGACAATGTTTATAGATTTAAAAGTTTTATAATAGAAGACCTTCAATTAAAAATCATAGTTTTAAGGCTCAAACTTAACACATATTTCTTCTCAACAGAAATAGCCTTTGGTCTTCTGGGACTAATGGGCAAAGATCACCTCTTCCCACAGTGCCAAGAAGACAGCAGGAACCTTGGACAACTGTCTACATCATGAACTAGTCTCTATCATTTTATTTAATACATAGGACATTTAGATTATAATTTATCCTTCTAAGGTCTCTGATCATACTGAAAACTAGGATAATTATAACTTGACAGCTGGAGAGCAGGCAACTAGCTTCTAACCCCTAAGTAAACCAGCACCATACTAGCTCATTAGTCAATGTATTAGTTAGTTAACGCTATTATGTCTCTTATGTAAAATCAAGTGTTCTCACTCACAGACTTCATGTTAAAAAATAAACAGGTTTCAGATGTAACTCTTTACTATTTCTTATCTAAAGTAACTCACTTTGTAGTGACTGATTCCTTTAACTAACCACCTGTGTCTCATTCATACTAAAAATTTGGGTAGGAAAATATGGCAGGTTTATGTAAGACCTGGGGATGCAGTGGATTAACTCTTGAGGATCTAAGAAAGTGTTTTAGAGTCTAAGACGGTGTTTTAAATTGGATAAATGCAAGGGAAAGCTTAAATGTTAATAAGAAAGTGATTTAACACATATAAAAGAAATGTGAAATGCTTTTTATTTCTTGCCTCTCTATATTACTTTTGTATGAGGGCTTCAAAAGGTCAGAGTTCTAACACTTATCAGTGGAGTTCTAATAAATTATTAGTCTAACTTTGGTAAAATCCCCCACTATACGATCCACTACTATAGTCCCAAGTTCAAGATTTTAAATTTTCTTTGGCTATCTTTAATTTAAAAGCAGCCTTATTTATAATAGCCAGAAGCTGGATAGAACCCAGATGCTCGTCAATAGAAGAATGAATACAGAAATTGTGGTATATTTACCCAATGGAGTACTACTCAGCTCTTAAAAACAATGGGTTCATGAAATTCTTAAGCAAATGGATGGAAGTCGAAAATATCATCCTGAGTGAGGTAACCCAATTACAAAAGAAACAGAAGGTACACACTCACTGATAAGTGGATATTAGCCCGGAAGTTTGGGATACCCAAGATTCAATTCACCAATACTCCAGTTAGCCTCACCGATCCTACAAATGGGCCTCCATAGTCCTAGACACAGATATCCTCCCAGATCCTGAACCCCAGTGAAGCAGCCAGCTCTTCCAGCATTCAGCCAGCATCCCAATTGCCTTAGGGTCCCCAAAGATGACATGGCCTCCAGTCATCAAAAATAATCTAAAAAAAGCAACTCGCTCAGTCCTGCAGACCACTACTCCTTCCTAGTTCCTCATTAGTAATCAAACAAAAAAGGAGGTAGGGTACTCACAGATGATCCCTCTATGCTCCCACTAGGGACCTAGCAACATCTTGTCTTATGTCATTATGTGCTGCCACTGTGAGGTGTGACAGGTGTGGCAGGTGTTGGGCATGTATAAGAGGATTGGCAGTGCTGGCACACACATTTAATCCTAGCACTTGGGAGGCAGAGGCAGGTGGATTTCTAAGTTCGAGGCCAGCCTGGTCTACAGAGTGGGTTCCAGGACAGCCAGGGCTAGACAGAAAATCCTTGTCTCAAAAAACCAAAATAAAGAGGACTGCCCACCACCTTAGCTCTCTGTCTGTTTCTCTCTCTCTCTCTCTCTCTCTCTCTCTCTCTCTCTCTCTCTCTCTCTCTCTCTCTCTCCTTCTCTGTCTTCATAGCTCTGCTTCCATCTGTCTATCTCCCACATGTCCACTTGTTTGCCTCTAAACCCTTTCCCAGGCCCACTTCTCTCCATTCCTCCAAAAAGCCCCCTTTATACCAGATATGTTGCATGGCATAATGACACATGGGCATGCCTTGGTATGGGCCCACCAGCTACCCTCTTGCTTTATTATATCCCATTAAATTTCATAACACCGAACTGTTAAAAAGTATCACAACTTGGACCGTTCAGCTCTCAGCATGTAAATGTGCTTATGACTGGTGATTAGAGTTTGAGCTCGAAACAAGTGTAGCATGCAATTCTCTCCCCTCCAGCCATATATGCACAAACATACAACACCACACACACAGAAACACTCAAATGAGTGTACACCCTAATAAATAATTTTAGAGCTTATTCTAAATTTGTTCTTTATTATCTTGCCTTATTTGTGTTTGACAACCATTTTATACAGTTTGAAAATGGTATCCTCTGCCTTGGTTCTATACTTGATCATACCTATGTGGATTAACTTTATAATGCAATATATTCATTGGTCTATATCTTCATCAGTACAATTTAACATGCAACAGAGTAAGAAATCAAAATATTTACAAAGAACAGTGGTTTATACCAAAATAGTCAAGCTGATCTATCAGCTACAGCTTAGGGTTTTGCTCAGTTCACTTTAGTTTAATTAAACTTGCATCTCTAAAGCAGACAATTTTAATTCCTACTCACACACTCTTAATGAATTGAAGTAAAAATTTAATAATTAACTAGATAAGAATGAGATGAATGTGTTATTTCTCCTAGATAAATTCTTATAAATCTCTGGAAACAAGCAAGTGAATGTCTTTATAATCTTAAATGTTTAGTCCAGTGGCTCTATAAAATTGTGTTTGTAAATATTTTATTTGCTAATCCTCCAAAATTTGATGATTAGTTAATGGAGTGCTTATGGAGTTAATGGAAATAGGACTATTCGTTTGAGTCTTTAAAATGTTAACATCCAGCTCTAAATTTATATTACTGAGCAATAAATTTGGTATTTATAGAATGAGTATGAAAACACACTAAATGGAAACAATCAGGCAGGTCACATAAATGAGATGGTGTCTTAACTGATAAATGTTAAAGGCCTGTCTGGAACAGTAAACTGTCTACTAGAAATCCATAAATGTAGGTTTTGTTCATAATTCTGACACTGAGATTTAGTGTCAGTACTGTGAGCTAAAGAAGGTGGTGTCAACTTGATAATATATTATGTAAGGCTATGTGTTGGTCATATTTAGCATAACAGAACTGTTTTTAAGGTTTTACTTTCTTTGTGGAAGTAGAATGCTTCTAAGTCGAGTTTTTAGAAGCATTTCCTGCTTTTTACATTGTCCCCACTCAAATAATTTTGAATGTATGAGGTGTATGAAATGCTCTATACAGGACTTATTAGTATTGTTTTTCATCTTATGTGTTTGTCAGGATGGTTCTGTTCAAAAAAAATAACCATTAATGGAGGTGAAATCCAAGAAAAATAAAGAAGTTAAATGACTGACTGATCACATCAATAGAATTTCTTTCCAGGGTACTCACAAAGGCAGATTTGAAATGGACTAAAGAGTGACATGCAATATGACATAATAATATTGACATAATAGTAAGTAAAAAGCTGTGGTTGGAAAAATAGACTCCTAACTGATAAAACACATAACCTACTCCATATGTATGTTAATCTTTATCCATTTGTCAAATGTCACTATTTTCTTTACCTATGTATTGTACCCTCTACTTCAAGGCAATATTATGCTTTCATGATCACACAATAGCACACTTATTGAATAGAAAAATTTGAACATATAGCTATAGTGTTATACTATTTGAGAATCATACATTATCAAGTTTTCAAACAATATTATGCTTAGGAAGATGTTAAGAAGTGTTTGTAAACCTGATAATCTACCACTGAATAGGAAACACCAAATCTCTTAACCTCTGGATCCCACATTCTAGTAGAAAAATTCTAGTGAATTAATTAGAAAATGCAATGTTATAAAAAATATATGCAGAAATCCAGGATGCCAGGAAAATATATCATCTTTGGGACAAGGCAGAGTTTTAGACAAAAATTGTGCCTTAGTTGTAAAAAAAATATTTAAGTTGGAAGTTGACACTTAAGAGAAAAATTGAAGGAACTGGAGCTTATATCAGTGGGGACATCTACAAAAGAGCATACCAAAGTTAAGTGTTAGGCTGATAAATGTTGATATGTGGGAGAGAAAACCTTCCATCATGTAAGGGGAGAAACACATGATATAATTGGATCAAAATGAAATAAGAAATAAGAAAACAGTTTACCGAAGACGGCAGGAGACAGGTCTCATGTCTTTTTAGAAGAATTTTAATCCAGCATCTTGACTGCTTTGGCAAGGGACCACATACAAAGACCTTCTAAGACCATGTGATCTGGCTGGCATCCAGACATGTCCTGGATTACAAGTATGATCTGGTTGGAATCCAGACATGTCCTTGGGAAACACATTTCATCCCAGGCAATGAACATAAGGTTAGTTTATATAAGAAAGGAGACAGTTTGAAAGTGGTTTGAAATTGAGGAGCAGACAAAGTGATGAATTGGAAACAGCTTTGGAAAGGTGAATCAGAGATCGGACATTCACAACTCACATGAGAACAGCACAGGGAAGCTACGTAAGAGTAGTCAGTTCAGTTGAGTGGAGTTCATTTGACTTCACTCAGAGAGTTGATTTCAAGCAACACAGATGGGAGTTTAGTTGAGTTCAGTTCAGTGCTGAGACAGATGCTCACAACCAGCCACTGGACTGAGCATGAGGTCCCCAATGGAGGAATTAGAGAAAGGACTGCTGAAGGGACTTGCAACCCATAGGAAGAACACAGTATCAACCAACCAGATGCTGAAGAGCTCCCAGGGACTAAACCACCATGGAGCGATCCATGGCTCCAGCTGAATATGTAGCAGAAGATGGCCTTGTCAGACATCAATGGGAGGAGAAGCCCTTGGTGTTGGAAAGGCTTGTGGGCCTGGGTAGCAGAGGTTTTCCACTGAGATCTCTGTCCAAACCTAGTTCGAGGGTTCCAGCAAAGGGAAGTGCATGCAGGCAGGGAGACAAAGTCTCTGCTGTGCCTTCCAGTTTGCTCAGTAACTCCAAACCACTTTGAACTGAGTCTGGGCTGAAAAGAAGTCAACTATCTAGTGAGGTGTGCAGCGGGACCTCAGGTGGCACTTCGGGAGAGATCTCTTCCCAAGTGTTACAGATCTTGGAACAAAAGACTCAGATGAAGGAGTAGTTTTCATGTACCTTTAATTCCCTGGATGGATTTAAATACAGTTTTGGGGGGTGATAGAGGGTTTGACAGCAGGTACCTCTCATTAACTTAGACTGAGAGTTTGGGGAAGTTTCCCACTTTATTTGCATGTGGGAAGGCTTGGTGCTGTTCCTACATGACTGATAGACACACACCTCTTCTGTGGGGGCTGTGGGGGTAGTAACTGGACAGGAGCCAGGGGTCCAGGAGACATGATCGAATGCTTTCTTTCCCATGGAGGTGGAAATTACTACCCACTGGGTTCCATCAGGATTCAAGACCTATGCTAGACTGGAGACCAGGCTGTCTGTGCGCAGTACATTGTCCCACAAAGGCTTGATGCCCCAGTGTAGGGGAATGCCAGGGCAGGAAGGCAGGAGTAGATGGGTGGATGGGGGATCACCCTCATAGAAGCAGGGGGAGAGGGTATGGGATAGGGGGTTTCTTCAGGGGAAACCAGGAAAGCAGATAAAATTTGAAATGTAAATAAATAAAATATCCAATTAAAAAAAAAAAAAGAAACCATTAACAAATGAGATCTCATGAAACTAGAAATTTTCTGTATAGTAAATTACATATTCAAGTAATTGAAGAGATAGCACACACAACTGAGGAGAATATTGCCAACTGTATATCTGACAGATGATTTATCTGACAATGTGTACAAGAGAAACTTCCCTGTTAATAGACGGAACAAAGAATTAAGTAGAGAATTATCAAAAGAATAAATGTAAATGGATATAAATCACTTTAAAATTTATTGAATATACTTAGTCATCAAGGAAATGAACTTTATAACTTATTTGAGGTTGTTCTTTATTACTCTCAAAATATCTACCATCAGTAGTGCAGAGTGCAAACATTGCTGATATGTGCGAGGTGGACACTACTGTTCATTGTTAGTGGCAGTGGTAATTACTAGAGCCACTTTGGAAATCAGTTTGATATTTTTCAAAGAATTACCAAAAGAACCGCTCATACATCTAGATGTATACACAGAGAACTCAGCATCCAACTGCAGAAATACCTGCATGCTCGTCTTCATTGCTGCTTCATTGGCAATAACAAATAAGTGGAATTAGTCTAAACTTCTATCAACTATTGAGTAAAATATGTACACAACAAAATTTTATTCAACTATAACAAAAATCATGAAATATGCAGAAAAATTGATCGCATTAATATACATAATTTTGACTCAAATTTTTGTTTGTTTAGCTAAGAATGGTAGTAGAGACCTTCATATTACCAAAAGATGCTGAAAGTGAAGAAACCTTAAGTGTGTGGGCAGAGAACATTCTTGCTGTGAAAATACACGAAGAAAAATGGGGCTAGCAAAGATTAAACAAGGTGGACAGCAGATAGAAATGGGATCCAAATGATTGGTTAGCTAAAGCTAAGAATGTACTAGATGTCACTCAGTATTTTGTAAGCTGATTAAAAAAAAAAAAACTAAATAAAAAAAAACCTTGAAATTTGTTTACCAACTGACAAAAATCAGAGATATAAAAAAATATGTTGCTATTTTAAAAGGAAAGTTCAATTCTCATAAAATGTTGGCGTTCAGGAACAGGACCTGTTTCCTTTTTACAGTGACATTTAGTCAAATGGAAAAATAGTAACAGACCTTCCCTGAAAATGATACTTAATTTGAGATGTCCTCCTTTCTGTTTTAAGTGTCCATGTGCAAACAAATGTGCATAAGCACACATACATGCACACACACACACACACACACACACACACACACACAGAGAGAGAGAGAGAGAGAGAGAGAGAGAGACAGACAGACAGACAGACAGACAGAGACAGAGACAGAGACAGAGACAGAGAGACAGAGAGGAAGGAGGGGAAAGAGATAATCTCACAGCTGTTTGTGTAATCTTATAGAATCCTTTGCTTAAAGTGATTTATTTAATTTTTGTTGCTTAGTGTCCAATACCAAAATTAAACTGTTGTTAGTTACTTTCTTAAAATATTAGACATTTTGTTATTAAATAAATATGATCTATAAGTTCTTTAGCAGATTGTTTTGACATATTATATTTAGTATAAATGCATTTCTAGTTCATAATTAATATCTTGTAAAATAAATGTTTACATAAAAGTGTTTATAACAATATGTGAGCCAACTTTGTGTCACTGTCTAGACTGAGCTTTAAAAGGTATAGTGGAAGTTGGGACTATAGTTTAAGTGGTAGAGCGTTTGACTAGCATGTGTAAGTCCCTGGATTTGAAGGTTTATTTTAGATATTTTCATTATTTATATTTCAAATGTTATCCCCTTTCCAGGTTTCCCCTCAAAAACTCCCCCCACCACCATCCTGCTCAACAACCCACCCTTTTCCACTTCCTGGCCCTGGTATTCCCCTACACTGGGGCATCCAGCCTTCACAGAACCGAAGGACCAACAAGGCTATCCTCCCAGATATATATATATATATATATATGGAAGGAGCCATGGGTCCCTCCATGTGTACTCTTTGGTTGGTGGTTTAGTCCCTGGAAGCTCTGGGGCTACTGGTTAGTTCATACTGCTGTTCCTCCTATGGGGCTGCAAACTCCTTCAGCTCCTTGGGTCCTTTCTCTAGCTCTTCCATTTGGGACCCTGGGCCCAGTCCAATGGATGGTTGCAAGCATATGCCTCTGTATTTACCAGGCTCTGGAAGTCCCTGGATGGCCTTTCCTTCAGTCTCTGATGCACGCTTTGTCTCTATACATTTTTTTCAAAGAACATACAGAAAATAAGATGTACTAACATTAAGGAAGCATAATAGAGTAACTAAATTATGTAATGAATTGTTTTAGTATATAATGGCCTACTATATATTTAGTCTCCAAAGAAACAGGGTATGATGGCACATTCTGTCCCTCCCAGGGTGGGGAAAGTAGTGATGACTGTTTACTATGCCTTGCCAATAGGCAAAGACAACTGGATCCATTAGCTTAGTGTTCATTTAGAAATTCTGTATCAAAAGATAATTTGGAGAGTGATTGGGAAAAATAATCAGTAACAATGTTTGGACTCCACTGGTATGTATACTTAGGCATACACACACACACACACACACACACACACACACACACACACACACACACAAACAGTAGGGAAATAATGAAAAAAAAATCTGTGAACTAATAATGCTATATTCATAAATCATAGGTTGTCCAAGACAAAAGCATCAATAAAATATTTATTTAGAGAGAAAGCTAAATTACAAGCCCTCACCTCAACACACTGTTATAAGACTTAATTAACTAATTAACTAATTGTAATTAACTAATTAATTACATAACTAAGGATGCTGACCCTAAACTTTAATTAGTTAATGAGCATTTCTCAATGAGATCTGCAGATTTATAAGGTCAGGTATGTTCAGGATAAAGTTGGTCCTTTCAATCTGTGAAATTCATCTCTCTACCAACTGTCTTATTAGTTCCAGAAGGCCACCTCTATGCATCTATGCTAACTCAAAGCTCAATAGGTTCAAGTGGATGTTTAGAAATTTGCTATTGAGAGTTGCTATATTTTCATTCTATGTACAGAGGTTACAAAGTTATAAAGACCATAATTTTATTTAAGGGTCTTAAATTCATTGTCTACAAAACAGTGTCACAGCACTAGAGTCTTGTGTTGAATGAAAATGCAACAGTTTACATCCAGAACAGCTATCCTTCTTAAGGGTTCTAAATGACACAATTTACATCCACAAAAGCTGTCCTTCTTAAGGGTTCTACAGAATGCATAGTTTGGTGTGGCATCAGGGGCACTAATTGAGTCACTATATTTGCTTTTGTTGTATAGTTTTAAGAGGAAAAACAGGTTACTTTGCACACAGTGAATCACCACAGTGGTTTTCAAACTTCTCAATGCTATGAAACACTAATATTGTTCTTTATGCTGAGGTGATCCAAACCATAAAATTATTTTGTTACTATTTATGTAGCTACTGGTATGAACCATAATGTGAATATCTGAAGTGCAGGGTATTGGATATGCAGCAGATATGAGGGATGCAACGCATGGTCTAAGAACTAAAACCTTCGTGGTTTCAAAGAATGATTAGGTATTTTAGGAAATGCTATAATTTCATTCTAATTAGTATTATAATTTGATTTCCTCATGTTAATTCTTTTGTATTTTCATATTTTCTATATTTAGTTGTGAAACAATAATGAATGCATTTGTTCGAGTCCTTCCTTTGTTTGTATAGATATTCAAAAAAACAAAACAACTTGATTCTGAGTGGCTTCACTTGACTATGCAAAGACTTCTTTCTTAATATCCTTCTTTAGTCTAACTAAACTAATGTGCAATAAAAGATACAAACTCAGGGTCATGTAGGTCATGGAGTGTCACTAATCCAAATGTCAGAGACAATCTAAGACTTATTTCTACTCCTAATTTTTGTAATTTTATTGTAAAATTATGTGTTTTCAGAATATATTTTCACAAAAATATAATTCTCAGCGTTATATGGACAACATTGATGTGTTTGGTTATATGTAGTCCCAAAGTTTGAGATGGACTGGCACTTAGTTTGTGTAAATCTTTTCCAAACTTTTCCTCTTATAATTAAATTCAGGGAGAAATTTCCAAAGTAAATTTTAAATGAATTAATGTATCAAATTTCCTATAAATTTATAATTTATTTTTTTCTAGTATAAAATGATTATAATGTGAATATAAATAAGCAAATTTAGAGAAATATTTGCATAGCTCAGTGTAATAATCATCCCAGAGAATTTTGCACCTGCGTGATTGTCTTACTGGATGTGCCATGAAATATTTAACTTCTTACGCACTGCTCAATGAGATAAACAGAAACTGTGGTAATAAGTACATGCTAAGATGTTTATTTAAGTAAATTGGTTGAATCAATGATAGAATTGATTTAGGTTATGAAGGCTTCCTTCATAAATTACCAGGCAGAGCACTATGGAAGGAACATTAGTACTTTCAGATTCAAGTTATATCTACATTCCACACAAAGAATTTCTTCTTCAAGGAAACCTTAGCATCATGGTCATGATTAATTAACTGAGATTCATCCAGACCCTATTGGATAATATGACTTAGTTGAAGTCATCTAGGAATACTAATCACATTTTCAAGTCCTTTCCACAGAAGCATCTAGATGCACAATGCACAGAATTTCAAAAACCTTGCCATGCCAACTGGACTCACACAATTTGGCATTAAAGTAAAACACTTGGGAACTGAGGAGACAGATCATTTTTGAAAACGTTAGCCACAGAAGCATGAGGACATGAGATCTGGGTCCCAGAACCCAGGTAAAGGTCCAATAGCAGGGCAGTGTTCCCTTTTAAAGCACTCAGTAAATAAAGATGCAGGTCCCTAGAGCAAGACATTGACCCTGAATAGATGCAGACCTGAACTTTTGCTTCAAGAAAGCAATAATAATGAGTATTGGTTCTGAAGACAGAAAATACTGAGTTGAATTTTCTTTTCTCCTTGTTAATTATATTGTTTCAAATCAAGTGATGAATTTCTTTATTTTATTGGGATATGAACTGGATTAAGGACACTGATAAACTTTAAATGACTGAAAGAATTTAACACACTCCTGAGGACTAGTAACTATAAAATTAAGTATAAGACAAACTTGTAAAATTTATTCTTGGATGTAGGTTTCATCTCTCTACCATCATCCTAGACATTGATTCTAACTTTAAAATTCCAGTATTCTTGATTTT
This sequence comes from Mus pahari, assembly GCF_900095145.1. Taxonomy (NCBI): domain Eukaryota; kingdom Metazoa; phylum Chordata; class Mammalia; order Rodentia; family Muridae; genus Mus; species Mus pahari. The sequence continues at coordinate 41,757,251 of NC_034593.1, forward strand.
ATTTTACTGTTTTTATAGTCCATTGGGCTCTGATTCTCAAAGTGTCTTTAAAATTACTCCCAAATTTCATTCAATTGCTATGCCTTTACTCCAGAGTCTAATCACTTTCTTTGAGTTACAAGAAATATCCCATAATTAATCTTCCTTTAGAAAGCCACATTTCACAAGTCCATAATTTTCTTATTTAAATTTAATCATTTTTCAATTAATGACAGAATGAAGCCAATGCCCTTCTGTGTTTTATGAGTCACCCTATAATTTGCTGCTACTGAATTTCTCATTGTTACTTAATATGCACTACATTTCAATGCTGTTAATCCAGTCTCACTCCTAGTATAATTGTCTTCATGAAATAATCAGTATGGAGACAACTGTACCATTGTATGATGATGAGATAAAATTCTTTCATATATAACATGCACAAATATTAACCTGAGTACTATGTGTTTTAGATTGTGGCTATACTATCTCATATGTCATGATATGCTTCTCTGACATTTGCAAAGTGGTAACCCCTGCCTTAAAAAAATCACCACTGAGAAATCATTTTATTTAGTAGCCATCAACACTATTGGATTGACATATATTTGATCAAATATTATTTTGAATTTGTGTATGAGATTGTTTGTTATTGAAACTGATATTTAAGTAAGTAAACTAGATTGCCTTCCAATGTGAATGAGTCTTGCCCAATCAATTGATCTCTATAGAACAAAAAGCCTAATTACCTGTGAATAATAATTAACTCTATCCAATTTGTTGTCTTTATAATGACACATTTTAATTTAGACTTTGAATTCAGAATAGGAGTATCAAGTCTTTGTGACTATTAAGGCTGTCTGCTCTTGTGCTAAGGGAGTTGATTGGGTATTTAGTTCTATGAATACACATCTGTCATTTGCTTCACTAAATTAGTATAGTGATACATGATCTACCTCTTACACTAGCTTTATCAAATACACACACACACACACACACACACACACACACACACACACATGCACATATACTGATTATGGTGCCTGCTTCTCAGAAGAGCTTGTACTAGAGTGGAGTTTGGTACAGACATATAGAGAAAACTTTAGCGACTAGTTTGTATACTGATTTTGAGAATTCTGAAATTGAATATTTAATATGACAATTTTAAAATAAAATTACAGGTAATTTCAGTTCTACAAAGGGCATGGGTAGGATGAGGTATTATCTGCAGAAAGATATATTTTTCTCCAGATAATTCAATTTTACTATTGGATGTTTAAATGTATATATGAAGTGTGGGTATAGCTATCTTTAAAGTTCATTCTGTACTGTTACTTTTGTGAAATCTTTTAGATAGGCTGCTTATTATTACAATTAAATAATTTAACTCACAATTTGTGAGACTGAATATTCATGCAAGCTAGACCTGCTTTGTTAGAGGGTAAGATGACTGATGATGATGTATACACAGGAGAAAGAGTCACATGGCAGAACAGAAAACCTGAAAGACTGACTAGTCTAGCTCAGGCATTATTTTTTTAACTTATTTTATTAGATATTCACTTCATTTACATTTCAAATGCTTTCCTGAATGTCCCCTATACCCTTCCCCCACCCTGCTCCCCTGCCCACGCACTCCCACTTCTTGGTCCTGGCGTTCCCCTGTATGGGGCATATAAAGTTTGCAAGACCAAGGGGCATCTCTTCCCAATGATGGCTGACTAGGCAATCTTCTCCTAGAGACACGAGCTCTGGTGGTACTGATTAGTTCATATTGTTGTTTCATGTACAGGGTTGCAGACCCCTTCAGTTCCTTGGGTAATTTCTCTAGCTCCTCCGTTGGGGTCCATGTGTTCTATCCTATAGATAACTGTGGGTATCCACTTCTATATTTGCCAGGGATTGGCATAGCCTCACAGAGATAGCTATATCTGTGTCCTTTCAGCAAGATCTTGCTGGCATATGCAATAGTGTCTGCGTTTGGTGGCTGATTATGGGATGGACCCCCGGGAGGGGCAGTCTCTGGATGGTCCATCCTTTCATCTTAGCTCCAAACTTTGTCTCTGCAACTTCTTTCATGGGTATTTTATTCCCTATTTTTGGGAGGAATGAAGTATCCACATGTTGGTCTTTCTTATTCTTGATTTTCTTGTGTTTTAGAGATTGTATCTTGGATATTCTAGGTTCCTGGGCTAATATCCACTTATCAGTGAGTGCATATCAAGTGAGTTCTATTGTGATTGGGTTACCTCACTTAGGATGATATCCTCCAGGTACATCCATTTGCCTAAGAATTTCATAAATTCATTGTTTTTAATAGCTGAGTAGTACTCCATTGTGTAAATGTACCACATTTTCTGTTTCTATTCCTCTGTTGAGGGACATCTGGGTTCTTTCCAGCTTCTGGCTATTATAAATANAGCAGCTATGAACGTAGTGGAGCATGTGTCCTTATTACCAGTTGGAGCATCTTCTGCGTATATACCTAGAAAGGGTATTGCTGGATCTTCCTGTAGTACTATGTCCAGTTTTCTGAGGAACCACCAGACTGATTTCAAGAGTGGTTGTATAAGCTTGCAATCTCACCTAGCTCAGGCATTCTTAAAAAATGCTCTGGAAATACTTACCACCTCTCAGAAGAATTATTTTAATCCCTTTCAAAGCCAGCCCCCAAAGTCTCCCCACCTATTTTCCAACTCTAAAATGTAGGTGCCAACTCTTCACACTACCAGGCTTGGTACGAAGCATCCAAACTAAGAATTTTAAGGGAGACTTATGCCAGCCATACACAATATAATGTGTTTACTCAGGACTTTGAGATTTTTTTTCAATTCAATGAATAATTAGATCTCCTAGTTGCTCCTTACATTACTAGGCAAAGTAGTTCCTCTTCACATATCCTCCCTTCTGGATCCAGTCACTGTCTGTCTCTACTTGGGAAAGAACAGTCTTCTAAGCCATCACAACCAAACATGATAAAATGAACTATAATACAGTGGAGCAAAACTTATCATTTAGAATTGGGTCATGGCAACATATCAAAAGGAAAGAGTCCAAAGAACAGATACAAGAATCATTATACTCCTGTCCTAGCTGGACTTCAGAGAAATGACAAAATATTAATAAATAAAAGGCTTTCTTCAAGCTCAGATAACTAATTCAGAATTTAAATATATATGTATATGTATATATATATATATATATATATATATATATATATATATATATATATATATATATATATATATATATATATATGAATCCAGAAATATTCAGTAGGAGTTAAAAATTAATAGTTATCATGCTTACAAACACCATAACATTGGATGTACAAGGTGATTTACCTGGTCTACATTATAAAAATATACTTCAATAAATATCCATTCAAGGAATGAGTAAATTTCAACTTGTTTGATTTGTCTCCTGTAGTGTAGGCAATACGTTTTCCTATAGTGAACAATGGGAAGGTGACAGGAATTCTCTAATATCATGATGAGAAGGATATTCCAGGACTGGTACAAACATTGGAATGTGACATTTGATACATGAGCCACATGCAATGGAAGAGATAAAAGACATACTTGTCCATATTCAGGTGTTGAACATATCTTATCTGAAATTTATAGAGACCTGAAGATATTAGAAGGTTTGTATATTTGCTGATGTATCCAGTAATTTTGATTGTAATCCTTTATATATAGACTCCTCTCAGCATATGAAATTTTCAGATTTGCAGGTTTTCATGTTTTCTATATTGGACTTTCATATAAGGCATACTCAATGCGACTAAGAAATGGTATTTTAAGAGAGTGACTGTACTTATAAAATCTGTACAGTTTTATGTGTTGGTAGGTCAGACCCTACAATAGAATATGCAGTTACTGTATTTAGAAATCTAAATACAAAGAACTTAAGTGGATTCCAAGGCAGGTGGTCTGACACAAATAACAGTAGTCTGTCACCAAAGCTTGCTTGGGAACCACTCTGCATGCATGTAGCAGTTTCAAAACCTGAATTATGTCTATTCTTCCAGACATGGTGTATAAAAATGGGAGAAACCTATTTAGCTGCTTGTAGAATCTCACACTTGACTACTGTTATGTAGAGCAATATTTTGGCAATATCAAAGTAGAAAACATGAGGCTCTGTCTTTGTTGAAAGTTGGCAAAGTCATAATCCAAGGCAGCACTGTGATCTTATGGGATTCAAACTGAAGTTTATATGAAATAGGTAGAAGTGGTAATTTAGATACTAATATTTATATATAAGTATCATATTTGATCTGGCCCTTAGATAAATCTTCAGGCATAACTGGGTAATTGTACAAGCTTAATCATGGATATTGTGCTGGCTCTATATAGGCGTAACTGGATTATCAGTGCAAAAACTTGATCACTGAGCTCTTAGAAAATAAGGACGGGAATTTTGGTGCTGATGAGTTTAAGTGCGATGAATCATACCCCTGACACTGTCAAGCCCTTTCTGCTTCCTGGCTCCCATGAGGTAAACATGCCTATACCAATACAATACGTACCTTCTCCATAATAGTCTTCCTTACTACAGGCCCAGGAAAAAAATGCAGACAGCTACGTGTGAATTACTACCTCTGGAACTATCACCCAGTGTAAATACTTTCATTTAGATTGTTTCTCCATGGTAATTTACAGAAAGATAAGCCTAGATAAGAGAGAATTCCAGAAGCTCTCTGCTGTCAGATGCCAATAACCGCATGCTTGCAGGCATACTTGAGAGGTGAACCCTCTTGTCAGCTTCTGTCATAACTTACTCCACAGAGAATCTAGGCAACTTTTCCTTGCAAGAAATACCTTGTTCTTTACAGAATTGATTAATTTAGGCTGAGTGGATGCATTAAGCAAGAAGTTAAAACTACTTAAGACTTATAAAAAGTTCAGATAGCTTCTATCTGAAGTCACAGAATCCATTACAGGTGTTTAAGATGTCTTTATAGGTGAAGGATGATTTCTTCAGTGAACATCAAGCCACTGTAATTAATTTTCATTTTTGGCTTCATTTTCATTGGAGAAGTTACACAACCTTTGCTCACTGAGCTGTGATCTCATAAGCAATTCTCTATGGAGAATTCATATATTGCATTTTTATATTTCATAATGCTAATAACTACATACATGAAGTTAAACTAATTAATTATCACTGTGGTTAAACTAAGTTCACATGAGCTAATGTGTAGATTGTATAGCATAGACCACATTTATAAAGTCAGAATTTCACAAGAGGAAAAAATGAATTGTCCTTTATTGACAAGATGCTAAAATATGCATATATAATTTTACTTGGCCTGGAAGGATTAAATGTTACCTACATCCTTGTGTGCTACTTTAGGGACTGCAACCAATAATTAAGATGCCTTTTCAAGGACATGGATAGAACTTTGTTGTATTTCTTGCAAGGTATTGTTTGTTATTGGACAGGTATTTACATTATTTTCTAAAGCATGAGGTCCTTAGAGTTGCACATGGGGTCAAATAGAAAAATGTATCATTTGCTCAAGACCAGGGGTCCTCAGGAAAAACCCAACCCCACAAATATGATCTGTGCTGTATAATCTACATTTTAGTCTATGTGAATTTAGTTTCTTCACACATGAAAATAGAGTAGTGTTACTTAATTTCTATACTTATTAACCATTAAGCATTGTAACAATTAAGTAATATTACATGAATAAACCACCAACCAAAAAGTACACATGAAGTGACCCATGGCTCCAGCTGCATATATAACAGAAGATGGCCTTGTGAGACAACAATGGGAGGAGAGGCCCTTGGTCCTGTGAAAGCACAATTTAGGGAAGTACCAGGGTGGTGAGGTGGGCGTGAGTGGGTGGGTTGGGGGAAAAAACTCACAAAAGTAGGGGGGATGAAATACAGGGTTGCCAGAGGAGAAACTGGAAAAGGTGATAACATTTGAAATCCAAATAAAGAAAAATATCCAATAAAAAACAACACATATGTAAAGAGGTTGATAAAGGAAACACCATGGTTTTAAAAACCTGAAAAATATCTGACCAGACATAAAAAAAAAAAAAAAAAAAAAAAAAAACAATGTACGGATGTCTAGCAAGAACGTGAAACGATGTTCAGAGTCATCAGTCATTATAGAATGCCAATCAATACCATAGGAGACAGCACTTTGCATCCATTAAGAGCTCCCCAGCAGATAAGCCAGCTAACAAAGTGTTGGCAGCTTGGTCTTTAAAAACAAAACAAAACAAAAACAACAAACAAACAAACAAACAAAACAACCCCACATGGTTTCTTGTTTTCTTTCTTTCTTTTTTTAAAAGAGATTTATTTATTATAGTATATATAAGTACACTCTAGCTGTTTGCAGACACACCAGAAGAAGGCATCCTATCCCATTACAGATGGTTGTGAGCCATCCTGTAGTTACTGGGATTTGTACTCAGGACCTCCGGAAGAGCAGTCAGTGTGCTTAACCACTGAACCAACTCTCCAGCTCTCCCTCTCTGCCCACTTGCTCAAGCAGCTTGGTCTTAATGTGAGACCCAAGACAAGTGGAACGGGGACTTAACCTGACTCTGTTGCCTGCCTGTGGATTCTGCCCCCTAACAGGGGTCTGCCTTGTCTCACCTTGGTGGGAGAGGATGGACCTTGTTCTGCAGTGACTTGACATGCCAGGNCAGGTTGGTTCCCAGCCCAAGGGAAGGGAGAGATGAGAGGAGGGGCTATGTGAGGAGATACTGGGAAGAAAAGGGGCCTCCATTCAGGATGTAAAGTGAATAAATACATGAATTAATAGTAAAAAGAAAGAAAAGGTATGCTGAAACTTAAATGTATTTAACAAAAGGAATAGGAAAAGGAATGTTTGTCAACCATGATGTAGAATGTATGACAACGGTGAAGAAAATCGAGTCTCAAAAAAAAAAATAGCATTTCCATAAGATATAGGCAAAAAGTTAATATCTGATAAGGAAAAAAAACCTATTCTTGTGATCAAAACGTTATATGATGCATACAAGAAGAAAATGGTGGCATTTTCTGTAATTACTGAATCCTAGGCACATAGTTAGACTTGAAGTACCTGAATACAAAAATATTACCATTAACACTATGGTTGGCTCTATCTGATGGAAACAGTGTAACACTTTATGCAGTGAATTAATATCACAGCTTAAGAGACAGACTTTTACCAGACTGTGTTTTCCAATGCCCTCTGGTATGAATATAAAGACTTTATGCATTTATTCTTACAGAATTTTAGTCCTGAAGGGGAAATTGGACTTTCATTTGAAGCTACTATACCTTAATCTAACTTAAATTATGTCCAAAGGTCCACACCACACATCCTTACTATCTAATAGTCTGTCTTTTTAAATATGTCCTAAGATGTCAATTTTAACTTTGGAAATAAAAACAGAGAATGAATATATATATATATATATATATATATATATATATATATATATATATATATATATAGTGTCACTATCGTATTTATGGTTTCTGTGTAAAGTCTCCTTGTGAGATGACCCATGATAGAATTTTCTGAATTCATTGTGCTAGAAAAATTGATCTTCAGAAATATAAATTTAGTTTTGTTAAACATGAGATATATAGCTCAGGATTTATATATTTAAAAACAGCAGTAAGGTGTTAAGAATAGATAGGCCCCTCATAGGTTTGTTGTTTTTTGTTTTTTAGCAATTATGTGAACCTCTACTAAATATACCATAGATTTTGTATTTGATTTTTACAACTCTAATCAGTTATTATTTTAAATTTTTACTTATTTTAGACATTCAGGCATAAGTACTATATTAACTTCTACCCCCTTTTCTGTCCTTAAAAACCTCCTGCATTCCTACGTTCCTCAAATCCATAACCTCCTCTTATTTAGCTACAGTTATTACTGTCGAGTTCATTTAATATTGCTCCTATGGATATCTTTTTAGGGATGGCAACTGGAGAGTAGATAACCTAGCAGAGGATTCGCCCCCAGAGATTCATTCTCCCTGTCTTAACAGGAGTTGATGGTCTGCAATAGTTCATCTCCATCTAGGGTCTTGTGAGATTTCTCATACCCATGTCAGCGTATTACTGCTGATGCCATTAGTTAAATGAGTTGGTTTTATGTTTAATAATTGTACTGCATTTTTTTGTTTATTTGTTTTTCTTTTTCTTTTTTGAGACAGCATTTCTCTGTGCAGTCCTGGCTCTCCTGGAACTCACTCACTCTGTAAACCAGGCTGGCCTCGAACTCAGCACTCCTCCTGCCTCTGCCTCCCAAGTGCTGGGATTAAAGGCGTGCACCACCACATCCGGCTGAAATCTTTACATAAGAAAAGTTCCTGTCTTTTTCTTGGATAATTTTATCAATGAAATAGGAAGGTAACTAACCCCGGGCATTTCTTAGGAAGATTAAAGTGCCTGTATGTCCTGCTATGGATATGGTAGAAGAGAAAGAAAACTTATAGAGATCACCTTCAAAATTTATCAGATATCATACTAAGAAGAACAAAGTTTTCTTAAATAAAATATATTTGATTAGATTTCCAATTTTTCTTTAACTTGTATTGAAATTGATTCGATTATGTATTGAAACTGAAAGCGAAGACAACAAAAAGGATCTTAGGTGCCTAAGGTTGAATGGTAAAGTAACCATCAGAGTTTACTCATCCACGGGTTCAAGCCAATATAACAACTTCACGAGCGTGCTAACAGATACCTCGGTATTTGGGATTCAAATGCAGGGCAGATCCGTTCTTTCTTAGGGTGAGTATTTAAGCATAAAATCACATCCAGACTAACACACCCCAGTCAGCAAGACCAGTTAGCCAGAAGCAGAACAATAGAAGACAACAGGCAAGGTTTATATGTTGAAAGTCTTTCTAAGAACGACAGATTTTGATGGAGTAGGTCTTTCTTTTTATAAGTGGTGTTGCCTACTTGGTGTTTTCCATGACCAGTGTAGTACTTCCATCATGGTATCAGTTGTCTTCAGGTCGAGGGACCTGTGGTACTACCAGGGTTTCCTGGTAGTTAAGAGAGAGAAGCTCAGAAAAATAAATTTCTAAATGAAAGTCTCTGTAATATGTTGGCTCTCCCTGTATCTTGGATGATTTTTTTTTTTTTAAGATTTATTTATTTATTATATGTAAGTACACTGTAGCTGTCTTCAGACACTCCAGAAGAGGGCGTCAGATCTTGTTATTACGGATGGTTATGAGCCACCACGTGGTTGCTGGAATTTGAAGTCCGGACCTTCAGAAGAGCAGTCGGCAGTCGGGTGCTCTTACCCACTGAGCCATCTCACCAGCAGCAGAGAAAGTGACATTGAAGTGCTACTGTGATGAACCTCATTTTTGCAACACAGTAGAAGAAAAAGAGGAAAAGGGCAAGATATTGAAACATCTTTGTCTGCTTCCTTCCAAAAGACAAGTTCTTCTCACACCATCTGCCATGTAATCAGTTTCTCTGGTCATCACAGAAAACCTCAGTCAAATCAACTACAGATGGTCGTTTATTACAAAACAACACAGGAGACTTAGAATAGATGATACATTTGGTCATTTTTGCACATAAAGTCTCTGATTAAGTATGAAAAATGTGAGCACTTGTTTATCTTGCAAAAAGTGCTATCACTTGTCAGGCATGACCAATTAGTTGTTTCTAAACTGCTATCCATATAATTAAGAAAAACAACCATCTGTAAAGTCAGAATTTTGTTTCCTTTTTTTTTTTTCTGATCCACATGTAAATATAATATCTGAAATCTGATTTACTTAAAAGAGAATTATGAGACACAATACAAGACAGATGACAGATAGTGATATGGGCTTTTTAATTTGCATTTTTATTTATCCCTCCACGTACATGAGACCATTCAGCAAATGTCGATGAAATCAGAAAACAAAACAAAACAAAACAAACAAAAAAAAAATCAAAGGAATGTTTAAAAAGAAAAGGTTCCTGAGTTTTATTATTAAAATATACAAAATGACTGGTATAACAATATTTAAATTTTGCAAAATAAATTTTGTGGATGAAAATGACTAAAATGCAGTATATATATGTACAAAGGTATAAAAGAATTACTCGGCCTTTAAAATCTCAATAAATAGACAAGGAAGTTGGCAGAAAAGTGTGATGTGAAAACTTAAGAGACTTATGGTAACAGGTGAGGGGGGTCACATGATCAAAGTATATGGTATATATATATATATATATATATATATATATATATATATATATCATAGTTTTGTAAATAAATAAAAATAAAGATTTAAAAATTAAATATACAATAAGCATTAAATTATTTATCACAATTGGCAAGAACTTATCAAATAACGATTTTAAAATTTATTAATAACGTGGCCTCCTGATATAATCTTAACTGCATTTCTATTTCTCCTGCTTTAGCCTCTAGGTTGTGATATGACTATTCCTATCTATTATTTTCATCCAATGTTAACCAAGATTCTTTAGGAAAAAGTAAGGGAGCCTTAGATAAACACTTGAAAAGTAGTCATAAAACTGCTCCAAATTAAAATAAAGAGATATATAATTAGATATAAATAAATACAGACAATAGCCAAAACACTGATATAGATGTGAATGTATGTATGCATCCATGCAAATATCTATCTGCCTATCTATTATCTATCTACCTACCTACCTACCTACCTACCTATCTATATATCTTTTATCTATCTATCTATTTATCTACATATCTAGCATTTATGAATCTATGTACCTATCTATCATTTATCTACCTATCTATAATCTATCTGTCTATCTATCTACTATCTATGTATCTGTTTATATATCTACATATCTATCCTCTATCTATTCTTCTATCTACCTACTTATCAGCTTTTTTATTAGGAACTGAATAATAGATTTTGAAAGGATTTATACCATCCGTAGTCTGAATGTTGGAATCATATGAAACTGGTTCATAGTACCAATTTTTGTTCAGTTGTCTAAGAACCAGAAACTCTAATTGTGAAATTTTAACTCTGAAAACCTGCTGGCTTAAATCAATGAGATGTGTATATTTTATTCTAAACTCAGGTGAGACAGAGAACTGCATTGTTTTAAGATATTAGTCATTGGAATTTGGCTTTACACAGTCTATATGGTCTTCTGGAATCTTCAGTGATTTTACAGTGTTCCCATACTGGGAAGAGCAAACTGCTTTGCTGGACTCACCAACTACAATGTAGATGTTACCGATTTATTCCCTCCCAATTAAACACAGAAGGTTAAAAAGGCATTTGGCTAAATTATATGCCTGCCAACTTAACTCTTGTCTTTTTATAATCACACATATTTAATGCATGATTAAAAATGGGGATTCTGGAGGGGAAACTGAGCAAGGGGATAACATTTGAAATGTAAATAAATAAAATATCTAATAAAAAAAGAAAGAAAAAAGATTGTCTTTAAAGTAATTTAATGGAAGTATAACTAGAATGTATGCTTATGCATTGTATAATTGTATATGCTTTGTTTTAATAATAGTTATATAATGATACATAACCATATATTTTATATTGATCTGATAAGGAAATATATATAATATTAAAATATTATTTATAATGTAAATATAGCACATATTATTTTATGAATTATATTTAATTATATTAAATATCCAATAATTACTTATGTTATGTAATATTTCATATTTATCTTATGTATTTATATAATATAATATGCAATTATATAATGTAAATCATAAAACACATAAATTATATATTATATTATATAGTACTTTATTCATATTTAATTTTTATCAGTCAGGATTACTATCAACAGTTTTAGCATATGAAATCCAAAATAAATCAAAAGTACACCAATGTATTTATACAATTACATCATTTTAGCATCCATCCATAGAACATTTTTTCTGGGACTCAACACAGATAATCCAACCTTGACATAAATTACCAGATCCAGAAACTTTTGGCTGGAATCTTAATTCTATAACTCAATAACAGTTTTATTCAAAATGCCTTGATCTGCAGAGATATGTCAGTGGTTCTTTGGCTAAATCTACTGCTTAGTTAAGATATGTTCCTGGTCAATAAAGTCTTTATTAACAAGCCAATGACTTCGATAAATATTGGGGATGAGTAGCAATATCATTGGAGGACAGTGAGCATGTCTCAGGGTAAACTTTTTAGTACAAAAACTGTATCCTGGGTTGACATACTTCAGCTATGAACAACAGTTTGCCAGCAGATGAACTACAGAAGCCAAAAAGCAGTTAGTACATTTAGTGATGTATCCAGAACTATTGACTTTGATGGATTAAGTCTTTTTTCATTTTGGCAAGTCTGGTGTCTACATGCTGAGTTTTATGGCCTGAATAGTAGTACTTCCTTTATGACATCAATTGTCCTAAGATCTGGGGGCCTGTTACATAGGAAGCCATTTTCAAGCAAGGTACCATGAAGCCTTTATCTTTGCACTTATATTTCTTACAAATGAATGCTTTCAAATAAGATGGGTTTAGATGCTATTTTATGATTCTATTGATGAATGGGGTGTTCCCCCCAAGGAACCTTTCTTAAGTCTTGTGAAAAGAATTCTCTACTCTCTTTGAGGGCACAAATCACTTCCAACTATTACAGCTTTGGTTTCTCTATTACTTTAAATCTTTTACCATGTCAGCACTCATTTCCTACGTGCCTTATATGTTTTTGTTTCTTATTTAAATCTGCCTTATTCATGTGATTTAATACAATGAGACGTAACAATGCCACATTGGGATTCCCAAGTTTCTTGAAAATTCTCCCACCATTACTATCTATCTGTTCATGACTGTGAATTTAGCTTCACTCCATTTTCAACCAGAAGCAAATAGCTAGGTTGTTTTCAAGAATGTAAAACAAACCCTCACAAGACAAGCTACCTACTTATGACAGTATATGTGTCTCTCTGAAGCTGTATGAAGAAATCCTCACTGTCTGAGTTTTGATAAGCATCCTGGAGCCCCACTCTTGCAGAAATTCTCAATAAACTTCAGTTATGCCATTTTGGAGCTCCTATATCCCACAGCTCCAAAATCTTCACCCTTCCTCTCATGCACTCATCCCACACACCTGTTAACCTCATGATGAGGTTTATCACAGTCACATCCCAATTCAGCATACATTTTCCTGTATCAGTTATTCTTTATGATATTGAGAAACACTTTTTAAACAAGCAAATAAACAAGAAATGAAAGTGAGGAAGAGTTTGTTTGGTTTCTTGACTTGGGGACATGCACCCCATCATGGCAAGAAATGTATGGCCCAATCACACAGAGTGTGAAGTGATAATGACTCTTCAGAGCAAGAATTAAGCAAGTCAGATGGCTACGAGTCAGAGCCACATTCCTGTAGCAGTATTTGTCACATAGTTATCCACTGGAACAGCTTCCCCAACCTTCTGAGACAGTTCCTCCAGATGACCACCAATTAATCAAACACAAAATATGACAGCAATATGCAAGTAAGAATAGAATTTATAAAAAATAAAAGTTTCGTGCTTTTTCACATTTTATGATTCTATCCTGAATTCTCAGAATAGTGAAGAATGTTGCATACAAGATTGCATGCATCACTTCCCACCTTTAGATGTTTTATAACCTATTGTTTATGATACATAACCATACACAGCTATTTTCATTTCAAATTAGTAAGTTAAAAATATATAAATTTCAGAAGTTAAATTGTTAATTCAGAGAACTAAGTATATAGCTCCTATGACTCATGTCACTATTTACTCCTGAATGGCTCATTAGTTTGGGTTGAAATTTTGTATTAGCAGAGTAAACTGTTAAATTAATGACCTTTATTGACTTTTAATTAATCGCTAAATGAGAAAAATCCAATATTCTGATAACATACTACTTCTATGTATAAAAAGTATGTCTGCTATTTTTCCCTATGCTGTGCAATGATTTATTGATTTCAACACTGTTAGTTCTTATCTGATGATGAATTACTAATATATTATTATTTTAAAACTAACAAATGTGACAGTTTTAAAGCCATGCATGTTTTAAATAAAAGTATTGTAATTCTGGTCTGTTGGCAAAGTTTTTTTTCTTTTTTCTGAATTGAATTTCCATTTATTTATTTATTTTTAAATTATTATTATTATTTTCTTTATTTACATTTCAAATGCAATCCCAAAAGTTCCCTATACCCACCTCGCCCTAGCTCCCCTACACACTTACTCCCACTACTTGGCCCTGGCCTTCCCCTGTGCTGGGTCATATGAAGTTTACAAGACCAACTGGCCTCTCTTCCCAATGATGGCCAATCAGGCCATCTTCTGCTACATATGCAGCTAGAGACAGGAGCTCAGGCCTTACTGGTTAGTTCATATTGTTGTTCTACCTACAGGGTTGCAGCCACCTACAACGCCTTGGGTACTTTCTCTAGCTCCTCCATTGGGGGCTCTGTGTTCTGTCCAAGAGCTGACTGTGAGCATACACTTCTGTGTTTGCCAGGCACTGGCATAGACTCACAAGAAGCCACTATATCAGGGTCCCTTCAGCAGAATCTTGCTGGCATGTGCATTAGTATCTGGGTTTGGTGGCAGATGATGAGATGGATCCCCGGATGGGGTAGTCTCTGAAGAGTCCATCCTTTCATCTTAGCTCTAAATTTAGTCTCTGTATCTATATCCTTTCATGGGTGTTTTGTTCCTTATTCTAAGGAGGAATGAAGTATCCACATAATGGTCATCCTTCTTGGTTTTCTTCTGTTTTGCATAATGTATCTTCTGTCCTTGTGTTTATGCTTTCCTTTTATCATCCTTTGAAGGGCTAGATTCGTGGATAGATATTGTGTGAATTTGGTTTTGTCATGGAATACTTTGGTTTCTCCATCTCTGGTAATTGAGAGTTTTGTTGGGTATAGTAGCTTGGGCTGGCATTTGTATTCTCTTAGGGTCTGTATCACATCTGTCCAGGATCTTCTGGCTTTCATAATCTCTGGTAAAATTCTAATAGACCTGCCTTTATATGTTACTTGGAACTTTTCCCTTGCTGCTTTTAATATTCTATCTTTATGTAATATATTTGTTGTTCTGATTTCTATGTGTCAGGAGGAATTTCTTTTCTGGTCTAGTCTATTTGTAATTCTGTAGACTTCTTTTATGTTCATGGGCATCTTGTTCTTTAGGTTCGGGACGTTTTCTTCTATAATTTTGTGGAAGATATTTGCTGGCCCTTAAAGTTGAAAATCTCATCTACTCCTATTACCCGAGGGTTTGGTCTTCTCATTGTGTCCTTGATTTCCTGGATGTTTTGAGTTAGGATCTTTTTGCATTTTGCATTTCCTTGATTGTTGTGCCCATGTTCTCTATGAAATCTTCTGCAGCTGAGATTCTCTCTTCCATCTCCTGTATTCTATTGCTGATGCTCACATCTATGGTTCCTGATTTCTTTCCTAAGCTTTCTATCTCCAGAATTGTCACATTTTGGGTTTACTTTGTTGCTTCTATTTTCCTTTTTAGGTCTTGGATTCTTTTGTTTAATTCTATCACCTGTTGGTTTCTGTTCTCCTCTCTCTGTTTAAGGACTTCTACCTCTTTAGAAGTATTCTCTTGTTTTTCTTTAAGGATTTGTACCTCTTTACCAGCGNTCTCCTGCATTTCTTTAATAATGCCCTTCTTAAAGTCCTCTACCAGCNTCATGAGGTATGCTTTTAAATCTGATTCTTGCTTTTTGGGTGTGTTGGCGTATTCAGGACTGACTGAGGTGGGAGTGCTAGGTTTTGCTGATGGTGAGTGGTCTTGGTTTCTGTTAGTAAGATTCATATGTTTGCCTTTCACCATCTGGTGATCTCTGGAGTTAGTTGTTATAGTTGTCCCTGGTAGGAGCTTGTTCCTCCTGTGATTCTGTTAGCCTCTGTCAGCAGTCCTGGGAGTCCAGCTCTCTCCTGAGTCTCAATGGTCAGATTACTCTCTGCAGGGAAGCTCGCCTCTAGCAGGGAAGGTGCACAGAGGCCTGGCATTCAGATCTGCCTCCTGGCTGAAGATGTAGGCCCAAAACAGTGCCTGTCTTGAAGATGTGTTGCCTCTGCTTTTAGTCACTCACCTGCGCAGACTAATCACTGAGGAACCCTGGACACAATATGACTCTCTCACCTGCTCTGGCAGACAGAGCCCTCACAGGTGGCCACCTTTCCTCTGGCAAGGAAGGTGCCGAAATTTCTGAAGCCAGAAACAGGGTCTGTCCCAGAAGTTAGGTTGCTTCTGTCTGTCCCAAAGCTGTGTAGCTTCTGTGGTCCACACTCTTGTCAGTGCAGACTAGAGCCTAATCGAATTGGAGCAAAGATGGCTCTCCTGCCAGCTCAGGCCTTGAGACTCCTCCCTGGTGGACACCCCTTCTCGGGCAGGAAAGGTGCCGGATGACTGGAGCCAGAAACAGGATCTTTCCCAGAAGCCATGTCGTTGTTTCTGCAGGCTGCCCTCTCCCTGGCAGTGCACCGGAGCAAAGATGGCTCTCCTTTCTGCTCAGGCCCTGAGACTCCTCATGTCTACTATTTATTAAAGCTCATAATTAATTATAGAGTTCAAAATTTTATAGATACTATATTTATTTCATTTATCATGTTTATATTTTCTTAAATAGAAGCATATTTTAACATTAATGTAACTTTTCACTCCTTTAAATACTTACTTTTAGAAATAAAATGGCATAGAATATTTACACAATATATGTAAAGACAGGTTCTCTATAAACGTTTAGTCAGAACTTTTCCACAAATAGAATTAGTAGTGTCTGCTCTATTTTGTTTTTAACTGATGATGGAAGGCAGGGTCTCAAGCAAACTGAGCAGGATGTATATTGATCTACTTGTGTCATAGCTACACTCACTTTTTGAAATCTTTGGCCAATTATTTCATTGTAAGACTCTAGTATTTCAGACAATAGCTCATATGTTTATTAGGAAAATTTGGAACTAACCAGCAGAAAGTACTTGTTAACTTCAATTATATGATCTGAAAACTATGCAAAGTGATATATATATATATCAGGTTCTTCTTTATTGTTTTGCATAGTGACAGAAAACTACTCTTCCTCAAATCAACCATTTTCCTGGATACTTCCTAATTCAAATTCTTAAAAACAATTTCTTTTCTCTCTATTGGAAACTGTTTAGTATAAAGGTATTCCTTTTAATTTTATTTTAGAACTATATTCTTTGCACCTTTATTGAGAATTTTCAGAAACAAAATCATTTGTTTGTGAAATACACTGGTATGATTTTATGTATGTACATATTTAAGTGATCACTAAAATTATCCTACATATTAACCCACACACATGTGATTTCATTAGTGTGATCATGTCACATGGCATTTACAATTTTAGCAGTGTTAAATATACAATCCTTAAAGCTATTTCTGCTATACTTTGTAACATAGTGTAAGATTGTAATAGCAGTTTTCAGTAACACCCATATTAATTTCATGATGCTGATTGTAATGTTAAGAGTTGACAACAATTTACAAAGGGTTGTTTTCCCTAGCCTCATCAATATTTTTTATCTATTATTAGTTTGCAGATTTGAAGTACTTGCTCCCTACTTGTGTCAAGTTGCTTTACCCTATCTAACCAATTATGTTGACTAATTTTCTCTGAACATTTTAATCATACAGCTGTGTCAACAGTTACTTTTCCTTCTTATTAACTTGTTTCTGTTATTATTTTTATGGTATATCAAATGTTATCCAGAATGTAATTTGGAAATGTTTCTCCTTGGGAGTTTTTCTCTCCTTGGCACTATCATCTTCCATGTTTTTACTCTCTTTGTTTGAGGCAGAATTATTTACACCTTTATCTCTACTTTTTTTTTGGTTATACTTAAAAGTCATTGTCAACCATCATCAAAAAGAAAACCTTTTCCTTTTGATTTCCTCTGCTAATTTTACATCTTATGGTGTTATCTCTCAGTTTGTTTACTGACTCGAGACATAGTACTTTGTGCTAACAGAGCAGAGTCTAGTTTCATTATTCTTATGTGACCATCCAGTGTTTAAACATCAGAGATATGTTTTAATTATTATTTTTTAATCTTTATTTACAGTCCAGTCATTATCCTCCCTCCTGGGCTGCCCTCTGATTGTTCCTCATCTCATTCCTCCTCTCCCATTTCCAAGAGGATGTCTCCACTCTCTCAACCCACCAGACCTCCCCATTCTCTGGGGCCTCAAGTCTCTCAAGGGTTAGGAGCGTCTTCTCTCACTGAGGCCAGACGAGGCAGTCCTCTGTCCTTTATGTGTCAGGGGCCTCACATCAACTAGTGTGTGCTGCCTGGTTGGTGGCTCAGTGTTTGAGAAATCTTGGGGGTCCAGGTGAGTTGAGACTGATGGTGTTTCTATAGGGCCACCCTCCTCCTCGTCTTCTTCCAGTTTTTCCCTAATTCAACCGCAGGGTTAAGCAGCTTCTGTCCATTTGTTGGATGTTAGTATCTGCATCTGACTCTTTTATCTGTTTGTTAGACCTCTCAGAGAGAAGCCAAGCTAGGCGCCTGTTTGTAAGCATGCCACAGCATCAGTCATAATGTCAGGCCTTGGAGTCTCCCTATGAGTTGGATCCCGATTTGGGATGGTCACTGAACCTCGTTTTCCTAAGTTTCTTCTCCATTTTTGTCCCTGCATTTCTCTTAGACAGGAACAATTCTGGGACAGAGATTATGACTGTGAGATGGCAACCCTATTCCTCCACTTGATGCTTTGTCTTTCTACTGCAGATGGACTCCTTCTCCCCACTGTAGGGCATTTCATCTAAGGTCCGTACATTTGACTTCTGAGACTCTCTCACCTCCCATGTCTCTGGTACATTCTAGAGGGTCTTGCCCCCCCCCCTCCTGACTTCCTACATACTGAAGTGGCCTGTTTCCATTCTTTCTGCTATCCCTCAGGGCTTCACTCCTGTTCTCCTAATACCTGATTTATGCCCCCCTTCCCCCCTCCTGTCCCCTCTCCCACCTAGTCACTTCCCTCCCTCTGCCCTTCATGATTACTTTGCTTACATCCTTACTTTGGGCCTTTGACTTGTCAACCTTTTTGAGTTCTGTGGAATGTATCCTAGGTATTCTGTACATTTTTTGGCTAATATCAACTTATTACTGAGTATACACCATTCATGTCCTTTTGTGTCTGAGTTACCTCATTCTAGAAGATATTTTCTTTCTTTCTTTTTTTTTATTATTATTTTCTTTATTTACATTTCAAATGCTATCCTGAAAGTTCCAATTTTCTGAGGAACCTCCAGATTCTTCAAAGACATGGAAAAAGCAATTCTCAATTACAAATGGAAAAGCAAACAGCCCGTTATGGCAAAAACCATTCTTAACAATAAAGTAACTTCTGTAGGAATTACTATCCCTGACCTCAAGTTATCCCACAGAGCAATAGTGATAAAAACTTCATGGTATTGGTAAAGAGACAGACATGCCGATCAATGGAGTACAATTGAAGACCCAGAAATTAAACCACATACTTACTTACACATGAACTTTGATGAAAAAGCCAAAAATATACAATGGGAAAAAAGCATCTTCAATAAATGGTGCTAGTCTAACTGGTAGTCAGTATGTAGAAAAATGACAATAGATCCATTTGTCACCTTGCACAAAGCTCAAGTCTAATGGGGATGCTTGCAGACAACCATTGGACTGAGCACGGGGACTCCAATGAAAGGGTTAGGAGGACTGAAGGAGATGAAGAGGTTTGCAACACCATAGGAAGAACAACAATATCAGCCAATCAGACCCCCCAGAGCTCCCAGGGACTAAACCAATAGCCAAAGAATACACATGGAGGGACCCAGGGCTCCAGCTACATATGTAGCAGAGGATGGCCTTCTCTGGCATCAATTAGAGGGGAGGTCCTTGGTCCTGGGAAGGCTTGATGCACCAGTGTAGAGGAATGCTAGTGTATTGGGATGGGAGTGGGCAGGTAGTTGGGGGAGCACACTCCTGGAAGCAGGGGAGAAGGGAGGTGGGATGGGGAGTTTTCAGGGAGGAAACTAGGAAAGTGGATAACATTTGGAATGTAAATAAACCAAATAACCAGTAAATAAACAATATATATATATATATATATATATATATATATATATATATATATATATATATATATTTATATATGGGTCAACATTAAACCAGGTACACTGAATCTCCTAGATGAGAAAGTGAGAAAGAACCTCAAACTCATTGGCACATTGGAGGTGGTGATTTCCTAAACAACACTCCAATGGCTCAGGTTCTCAAATCAAGAACTGATAAACGGTACTTCATGAAACTGAGAAGCTTCTGTATGACAAAATATACAGTCAATAGAAGAAATCAGTAGTCTACAGATTGGGAAAAAAACCTTCACTAACCTCACATAGAATAGAGGGTTAATATTCAAAATATATAAAGAATTCTAGAAGCTAACATCCAAAAAACACGAAAAACCCAATGGGGTATAAAAATAAACAGAGAATTCCCAACAGAAGAAACTCGAATGGCTAAGAAACACTTGAACACTTGTTCAAGTCCTTAGTCATCAGAGAAATGCAAATCAAAGGACCCTAAGATTCCACCTTCCACCAATCAGAATGGCTAATATCAATAATTCAGGTGACAAAACATGGTGAAGATGTGGAAAAAGAAGAACACTCCTCCACTGCTGATGGAATTGCAATCAGAGATAATTTTAAATGGCTTTTTACTGTAGTGATTTTGTAGAAATATTGTTGAAGAGCAATTGACTACATGTTATTGCATATGCCTGTATTAAAAGATTTTTTTCCAATTTTTAGGTTTATGTTTGTTATTTTATACTACTATGAATTCTTTATATTTTCTTCTTACTCAGTTGGTTTCCCTCCAGGGGCTATTTTGCATTTTATAAAATTTAAGTGTCATTTTGTTTTCTTTCTTATATTTTGTTTGTTTGTTTTTTTATTATTTTATTATTTTTTATTTTAAACACCAGATTTTATTCACCATCCTATCCACCCTCCAGATTGTTCTACTTTCCATACCTCCTTCCCGCCCTCCTGTCTCCAAGAAGATATCTCCACCTCCCATCCCCCACCTCACTAGACCTCTAAACGCCCTGGAGCCTCCAGTCTCTTGAGGGTTAGGTGCATCTTCTCTGACTAAACACAGACCCAGCAGTCCTCTACTGTATATGTGTTGGGGGCCTCATATCAGCTGTTGTATTATGCCTGGTTGGTGCGGTCTAGTGTCTGAGAGATCTCGGAGTCCAGTTTAATTGAGACTGCCGGTTCTCCTACAGGCTTGCCCTCCTCCTCAGCTTCTTCCAGCTTTCCCCAATTCAACCAAGAGGTCAACAGATTCTGTCCATTGGTCAGATGCATATCCGCATCTGACTCTTTCACCTGCTTGTTGGGTTTTTCGGAGGGTAGTCATGCTCTTTTTTTGTGAGTGCTCCAAAGCCTCTGTAATAGTGTCAGGTCTTGGGGCCTCCCCTTGAGCTGGATCCCACTTTTGTCAAAATTAGTCACATGGATTTTGATAGGTACAACCTCATGTGGTCTTGATTAGTATGAACATTTCAGTAATAGTTGTACTTCCAGTATATTAACACAAATATATTTTCATTTACTTGTATATACAAATTCTGTAATTTCTGTCAAGAATGTTTGAATGGAATAAAATCTGAGAGCTAACATCGAAACCACAAGTTTCAGACAGAGGGGAAGCTGAGATTTGCATAGACTTCTGAAATCTCAAAGCTGAACCCCAGTGACACAACTTCCCTGACAAGATCACATTACATAATCCTTCCTAAATGTTTTACCTGCTGAGGAACCAGATATTCGAATTCATGAGCATATATAGCCATTCTCAATCAAAGGACCACAGTACTCTTTGTATCTCTTCCAGTGTTCTATTTTCATTAATATAGATAGATGTAAATATTTGGTTTTCTGTCTAAAAAGCCAACCCTTTCCTACACCTGTCCTTCATATTGTTTCCTAAGCTTCCCTTCATTTATTCTTATATTGATCTGAATTGTCACCTTATGACTCCCTTATTTACACTGGTTTTGTTTTTAATCTCTTTGACTAAATATTTAGATTATTTGATTTATTCCATTTTTGCATCACAGAGGCATGTATTACAAGTTTCTGAGAAAAGTTTCCCTGTAGCAAGGAGTTTTGCTCTATGAGACTCATATTCAAAACACTAGGAATTTAAACTGAAAAAAAAAGCTTTTAATTACATGCTTATCATTTGAAATTGTGTTGTTATTATGTGTTTACTTATTTATCATAATAAATTCATGAGCTAATAAAAAATAAATGCAATCTTCTAGGCTAGAAACAAACAGTAAAATTTAAAATTGCTTCACAGTTTTTCCAAATCTCTCCTAATGGCTCTATTAAAACAAGCCGTCTGGATTCTCACCTTCTTCTCTGATTCAAAGCACTGGGACAGTGCATACCCTATAGTACCTGACAACAGTATGAGAGGATGGAGTGATGCAGAAGGGTAAAGCTATTGTGAACTACTGTGAAAATGGTAGTGTTTCCCTCACTGAGACTCACAAAAATTATTTGGAGATCTGTGCAGGTGCTGAAATATTTTATGAGATCTACTGCTACAATGCGTGCATGATACTTATTCCTGTCTCTCAGATTTGAGATGAGTAGATATGCATTAATATGTATGTTCTCTTATTTTATTATTTGTGCAATAATTTGTATCTGATTAAAAGCAATATCCACAGTTGTCTTAGTCAGGGTTTCTATTCCTGCACAAACATCATGACCAAAAAGGAAGTTGGGGAGGAAAGGGTTTATTCAGCTTATTCCACATTGCTGTTCACCACCAAGGAAGTCAGGACTGGAACTCAAGCAGGGCAAGAAGCAGGAGCTGATGCAGAAGCCATGGAGGGATGTTCTTTACTGGCTTGCCTCCCCTGGCTTGCTCAGCCTGCTCTCTTATAAACCCAGAGATGGCACCACCCACAAGGGGACCTCCCCACTTGACCACTAATTGAGAAAATGTCTTACATTTTGCCTCTTGTGGAGGCATTTCCCCAACCGAAGTTCCTTTCTCTGTGATAACTCCAGCCTGTGTCAAGTCGACACAAAATTAGCCAATACAACAGTGCTATTCAATTTTATGTGAAGTGCAATAAAGCTACAGATATTATCAAAACTATACAACATGCATCAAAAACAGCAAAATTATATGTAATAGGACATCATAAATTAATATAAATTAGAAAACAACACTTTCAGATTTAATTTTACAAAATGACAGAAATGTTTAAATGACAGTCTAAAATAAAAGAACACACTTTATAGTTAGCTATGTCTCCTGTTTAAATGTATTTCCCAGAATTCATGTGTTTAAAATGTACTGTTTTTTTTTTAATTATGTTGAAAGGCAGCACAGTAAGAGCTGAATAAAATGGCAGAGTTCCACCCTCATAAATGGGTTGATTTTATTACCATGGAGTGGGTTCATTATTAGTGAGATGAATTTTTCTCTATTAAGTACTTGTACACATATGTGTGTCTCTGTATACATATGTGGGATGATTATATATTCATATGCTTTAACATGTTTGCACACATAACAGTCAGAGACAGATTATCATGTGTCTTTCTATGTTCCTCTTCACCTTGTTTTCTGAAGAAAAAAAAAAAAAGATGACTATTTGTTCTGAGAAACATGCAGCCAGCAAGGTACTTTTATCTTAAATAGCATGGCCTCCATTACTGGGGCTTCTGATATGCACTTTCCCATTACCCTTTCAATCACCAAGCCATCTCATCACCCTTGAAGTCTGCATATAAGGATAGAGTTGGATGCTTCTACTGTCTCCATTTCAGACTTACTCTCTCGCCCTTTGACTTCTACCAGGAACAGGTCCTTTATCATCTCAGGAGCTAGTTGTTGTTGTTGTTGTTGTTGTTGTTGTTGTTGTTTTCTTTTATTCTTTGTAAGGTACCCTATTGGATGCACAAACTACACTAAAGAAAATAACTTCACTTAAGTTAAGACATTAACTGCTCTGCTGGATACCTAGTAACATTGTGAGAGATGAATACCTTAGACTTGCTCCCTGGTATAACATTAAAAACAAGCTTATAAAACTCTCAGATCAAGTAATATACGAGAAAACTATACTATAGAGTACTTACTACTCAAAATGCTCAAACGTAATGAACCAAAGGCATTGCACATATTAATTCACATAATTTTCACTGTCAGTTAGCTTGCCAAAAAAACAAGGGAAATTTGCCATTACTTATTAAAAAGGATAAATTAAACCTCAACTTAGGACTGAATAGAATACATTTTTAGATGACTTTTATAGTGATCCCGTAGGATAATCCTTATTTTAAATCCAGTTCTGTTATGATCATTATATATGAGCCTGAATGCTTCAAAAATAAATTATTAGTGAATTAAATAGTGAATGAGAGAAAGACAAATCTAGGAGTCAGGATAAGAAAGATTAGAGTCAGTTGCAAACAAAGATACAGAAGCAGTAACCAGATCACAAAAGCCAGATTTAAGGAGTTGAAAAAAGCAGAGAAAGAGAAGGAAGCCTCAGGAGGAGAGAGAAGGCAACACCATGGAAGTGCTCTGCAGGCCACTGAGGGAGGGGGGGCAGGAGAATCCCCATCATAAGCATAAGCCATAGAGCATCAGAGGGAAAACAAACAAACAAACAAACACAGCACCTCTAAATACAGCTCAGGCCCTCAGTTCTAGAAAAGCCAAAACTTAGTTACAGATTTGCCTGAGATTGTGACTCTCTGAGGAAATGAGACAACAGTAATACACAATTCCATTTCACTACCTTTCTTGGCCCAGGAGTTTGTGGCAAGGTGGCATCTTGAAAGGGAATCCACTATTTAAAACAGCTGCCCTGGGTACAAGATAGAACAGTAACAGGTCAGGACACTGAACTTCATCTGCTGCAGTCCAAGTGTTGAAGAGGAACAAAAGCATGATGGTCTGACTTTTCCATTAATGCTTGCCTCTCTGTTCAAAGTAGTGGAATCCAGTAGTTGTTCAGTTCATGAGGCTGGATGTCTATGGTGGTTTTTAAGAGACATTGGGATTCTGAAAAAGTAAGCTGAAAGGGCCAGTGAAGCAACGGACTTGCCAGTAAGAGTAAGAATGTCCAGGCAAAGCACAAAGACTTCCTTTCTCCAGAAGACATGGCCCAGATTTAAGATGTATCTTCCCACCTCAAAATATCTGTATTTAGAATGATTCTTGTTGTCTGTCATCCATAATGCCATGGAGGGATATTGATCTGAGTCATCTGCGCTGCTTTCTAAGGCCATGGTGAATTTCTAGGTTTATGTTGCCACTGACTGCCATGTCTGAGCCCATGGTCCTATTTTGCAGGATCTGTGTTGATGTCCATGGTCTGTGTTTCCATTAAGGGTCACATGGATATCCATGGTCCTTACAGCCTGCAGCATGAAGCCATGTAGATGTCTTCTGGCTGTGCTACCTCAAGTTGACATATTGTTGTGAGTAGTCTGTGCTGATACAAGAGTCCTTTGTGATGGCCAAGATCTTGGATGCCTCGCAGGGTCTTGTCTGAGTCTGTGGTTCTACTGCAGCAGGAGGCCGGTCGGTGCTGTTCCCTGAAACTGTGGAAGCCCATGATCCCTTTGATTTTAAAGAGCAAGGATGCTAATTTTAAAGTGATATCAATGACTACAGATGCACAATTGAAAAAGATGAGCATGGAGGATTTCAGTGACAACCCTTATCATTTCCTCAACCTTCACCAACCAAAAAGAAGCAGCCTTACATCCTAGACACTGTTCAAACTGTGATAAGGGTGCTGAAGTTAGCTCTATAAAATTGATGGCTTCCAAAATTCTGATAAGGGTGCAAGAGAGGAATTATCCAGGTCTATTTAAGGTATAGGCTACTGAGAACTTGACCATGCTCCAGAGAGTAATAGATAAAACAATTTTAACTTGCATGTTGTTTTTGTTGCTTTTGTTGTTTTTGTTGTTTCTATTGTTGTCATTGGGAGGAAGTCTCAAGGGTGAAGAGGGAGACATAGAAGGACTAGGAAATGAGTATGATCAGATTGCCTGATGTAAAATCCCCAAAGAATTAATACAAATTTGATGTTTAGAAAAAAAGAAAAATAAAAAAAAATCCCTCTGAGGTATATCCAGCTCCTTGAGTTTCAGTTAATTCCATATGTAGTCAAATTGACACCAGGAGTAGCTATCAACTATCCCTCATCCCAAGTGTCTATGTCCTGATTTTATCAACAGAGAATAACTTTAGAACAAGATAGTACTGAATGTGATGTCAGTGTTAGGATCAATGTCTAAGATACCTATCTACCCTGAAATTGACTCGAGAGAAGTCTGAATCACTGAAAGATTCTCAGCTTCATCCTTATATTAGGGTGCTAAATGCTTACCAAGATTGGAGAACTTGGGAAGCTGTCCTTTCCGCACATACTCTCATGAGGTAATTGCTTCCATCAATCTACAAAAAAGATAGAGTGAATATATAAATGTATATATATATATATATATATATATATATATATATATATACACACAACTATATGACAATCCACCTTGTGGTGTTCATATTATGGACTGTCAACATAGTAGACTATACCTGGTTCACAAACTGAGCCAGGCAGTGGTGGCACACGCCTTTAACCCCAGCACTTGGGAGGCAGGCAGTTTTATGAGTTCAAGGCTAGCCTGGTCTACTGTGTGAGTCCCAGGACAGCCAGGGCTACACAGAGAAACCCTGTCTCAAGAAACAAACAAACAAACAAACAAACACAAAAAAAAAAACAAAAAGCAAGCAAAACAAAAAAATCAAACAAACTGCAATGCTTAGTGCGGCCAACAGAGGTTTCTGAAAAAGCAGCAACCACCCAATCAATGAAAAGAGCAACCAATAAACAGAAGTAATATATTAATAAAAATGCAGCACAAACAATAAGTAGTGATTAAATCCATGTAAAAGATGTAAAATAGCTGATCCTGTAAAAAATAAACACTTAAAATTACATCAAAGATATTGTTAACAGCTCCAAATTTAAATCTTGTCAAAGTATATTTCATTGAAAAATAATAATAAAAGATCAGGTCACTGCTAGTCTTGATCTAGTGATATGTAGAATGTTTAAATAAGTTACCAGTAAGAGATGAACTTAGATATTGCACTAAACTTATGACTATAAAGACATCAAGTTTCAGATAATCTTGTTAGACTTATACTATTATTTTTTATTTGAAATTAAATTTGATATATTTTCTCTCTTCTATATTTATTGAGGAGTCAGGAAATGCACTGTGCTGTATATATGGAAGAAGACATCAGGTGACTTTCTTAGAAAGTGACAGCACAGACAGAAAAGAGTAAGGAGAAGAAAGCATGGGTGATATGGAGGTACCATAAAACCCAGACCCATTTCCTCTCCATGATGTCAACTCTTCAGTTATAGTCTGTCTGAATTTTAAGAAATTTACATCAGTAACTAGAGTTCCACATCTTTCCACAATGCAATGGATCCAGCATCCGTGGTCTCAAAGCTTTGGTTTCCTTTATGCCTAAATCCTATACTTCCTTTCAATATCAAAAGAAACCATGATTCCCTTGGAATGATTATAAAACCTCTCAACAACATACAGAAACCATTGTAGTTACCTTACATGCATGAGGCAGAAGAGCTGACTGTGTCAAATCAATAAAGAATCCTACAGAGCTGTATTTTAGGACATAAGGTCAAGTGTTACAACGGAGAAATGAAACATAACATTTAAAATTCAAATGTCGCTGAGATAAAAGGCATGCACAATTACTTTAAAATAAATATTATTCTTTTTTAGTCTCATGGCCCGTGGGTAAAATCCTGCCTAGATACTCTAATCACTGCAGAAGATAAAAATTTATATAGGTTCCCAAATCTACTAGAGAAACAGAAGAACAGATGGGATGAAATATCTCTAGATTTATGTTTCATAAAATGTATAAATTAAAAGTAAAATTCTATAAAATAGATATTTAGGATAATAAGCTCTCCTGCTAGCTAAATACTTTACTAAATTAGCTCAGAAAAATGGATCAAATGGGAGTATTTACAATTTTCCTAAATTACCCTACTTCTCACCATGGTCAAATGGATTTCAAGATATTCTTTGCTTTATTGATATAAGGATTTAGAGTGTTCTGCATAGTTAGGAGGAACTAACCAGTACCCACCCCCCTGAGCTCCCTGGGACTAAACCACCAACCAAAGAAAACACATGGTGGGACTCATGACTCCAGCTGCATATGTAGCTGATGACGGCCTAGTCGGTCATCAATAGGAGGAGAGGCCCTTGGTCCTGTGAAGGTTCTGTGCATCAGTATAGAGGAATGCCAGGACCAGGAAGCAGGAGTAGTTTGGTTGGTAAGCAGGGGGAAGGGAGAGGGCACAGGGGTTTTCAGAGGGGAAACTAGGAAAGGGGATAATATTTGAAATATTTGAAATGTAAATAAAGAAAATATCTAATAAAACATACAAACAAACAAAGTGTAGTGAAAGCTATCACTTGCAAAATATTGAAATGAGATTCATAGCTTGTTATTTATTTATTTATTTATTTACACTCCAGATTTTATTCCCCCCATCCACCCTGTGACTGTTTCACATACCATATCTCCTCCCTAAACCCCTGTCTTCATGAGGATGTCCCCACTACCTACCACCCATCCAAACAGACCATAGCTTTTGCAGAATAGGGTATGCTACGTGTCCTGTGTTCTTTGTATAAACATGTTTTTCTCTCAGTTGATTATCCCTGGAACATATGGAAGATATTCTCATCACTGGTGCTGACAACTAGCTTGATTGTCTTTCCAGAGTGCCAGAATAGGCAACGGAACATGGAAGATGGGAAATGAGGGCTGCATATGACCATGTGTCCATGACATCCCAAAATAGTGTGACAAACTGATTTGAGTGTGAATGCCTAGATCTTGAAGTAAGTAGGATGGTGTGTACACTGTATATACAACTTTTTATTTTACTTATACTTATTTTATGTGCATAAGGTTATCTTGAATGCATATCTTTGCACTTTGCATGTGCAGTGCCTGCAAAGGCAAGACGAGAATGTCAGGTACCTTGGGCCTGAAATCGCAGACAGTTGTAAACTGGCATATGGGTACTGGGAGTTGAACCCTCATCTCTGCGGGGCACTTTCTGCCCCCTTCTGCAGAGGCCCTTAAACTTGGTGCTGCCTCTTCCACCACACAATATATCTACTGATGCTACCAAAGAGGGTTTGCAACAAAAGAGTACCCAGGGTGTAGTTTTTCTTTAGGATTATCAAACAAATTTATAGAAAAAACTAAATGCTTACCTTTGTGGATATACTTTTAAAAAGCTACTTCTGTTTGGACAGGCCACAATTCAAGTCCCCTTAATATTTTCCTAATATCCATATCAAATTTCAGTACCACATTGACTTTAATCATTGCTTTGCCACCACTAGGAAAAAAAAAATAAGTATCTCTAACTGTTTCATATAACAAAATAAACTGACTTTTAACTAAAGCAATCGACTATCATTGTTTGATGGCATTTTCTAAGTGCCACAGTTTAAGTGACTAGCTTTGGCTAGAAAGTGAAAATGAAATAAAACTTTCAATTCTTTCACTGGAGAATTTTAAATTGAGAAAACCACGTGGTCACTGTTTCACACTGAAATATATTCAGAACTACAATGTATATTATGAATAAAGTTGTTATTATTGACTTTATGACTGTACTCATTTTTGCCATGTATAATCCCCAGTGAGTTTACAATTTCATTTAAATATGCACAAAATGTATTATTTTATCATAGAGGCCCCCAAGCCAGATACATTGTTTTTCGCAAAGGCCATTCCAGTGAAGTATATGTCATTGTGTGTGTACCTATAATTTCTGCACATTGTCCAGAAATAGAATAGTTAACTTGAGGAAGTGTGAGTGAAACCTAGGAAAATTAAAAATTCTAATAATGATGCTAAACTCGACAGGCCGTTTTATCCACTTTATAATTTTCTAAAGAAATTCATGCTTCTTGGGCCTGAGGTTGGGCCACCATCAAACCTTTTAGTATTTTATTAATTGTAAAAATGTAAAGATGTCTAAAGAGTTTCCAAGATGTGCAGCATTGAGTCACTTACCTAAGAAGAGTAGAAATTCCATGTACAGTTTTCTGTCTTTGTCTGTCATTTTCATTATCTGTGAAAGCAATTTAGATAACAATGGTTAGGAGAGAATGAGTGGGCTAGTACTGTCTTTTATAACTTAAACACACAGCTTAAAATATCCTAAACACAGTACCAGAAAGTGGTTGAATGCACAAAGGACTATGACTATGAATGCCAATCACAGACTCTAAGCAGCAGGCAAGTGTCTAACTATAGAGCTATGCAAATCTCTGCTCTGTGCACTGTGTAAGCCCTGTTCTCCGCTACCATAAGTGCAGAGAAGCCACTGAGAGGTCAATTAAAGTTGAATAACTAAGCCCCAGCCCAGCACTTTTAAGGAATCAGGGTTATAGTTTACAACATATTAAAAGCGGTTCATTAAACAATTTAGAGAAATGGCTTGGAGTTTTGTTGGTAGCTATTAGTAACACTGACTGTGAAAGCAGCTGCTTGATTTAATTGGTAAACACTTGTTCTTTTCATTTCTAAGCAAAATTAGCACCTACAATCTTGCCAATGAATTAGACATTGTCCCTGTTCTGAGAAAAGCACCACTAACCAATGACTGTAAGTTTAGGGGCAGCTTCCACACTTGCTTCCTCTTATTCACAGGTCTCTATAAAGCTGGGAAAACACAAGAAACTAATATGGACTTGATATAGGAAACTTCTTCATGAATGTCTCAGTGTCTTGATAAATGCATGATATAATGCACACCAAGCTATTAGGTTGAATGGAGTACCATCATGTATAACTGTGTAGATTTTCTGGATACCATATGCATAGAATTGCTTGTGCAAATATGTTTAAGACATATGTTTAATATGTATTTCCTAAACTTGGAATGGTGTAACTTTTATTTCTTAAGCATTTCAATGGATTAAGAAAACATTGTTTTGTAAAACAGACAAAATAATAAACACATTGACACACATACACACACTTTTAGAATAGAAATTTAACCTAGTAAATGAGAAATATGTAAGCAAAATGAACAGAAACTGGTTAGCTATTTAATGTACAGATTTCTTACCTGTATTGACCTTTCTTCCTAGGCTGAGTCAATGTTTCAATTAGCTATCTATAGAAAGATTTCTTTAACACAGTCTGGAAATGAAGGAGGCAAAATAGAACTTGGTAGGGATGTTCTAACTTAAGCTCTGTCATAATTACAAAGAGATTATACTTCAACTCTCACATTAAAAACAAACCATGAATAATTATGTTGAATTTTATTCAGGAAAAATATTTTTATGTATGTTCCTTTCTTCTTGACAAGTCAGTTTATCCATCCTAGTAGTTTGATTCCATTCCATCAGACAATTAAATGAGACAAGGGTGGGAAATTAATCAGTCTTCTCAGATACAGGTATTGGTCTTTGGGTAACCAATAAGTTACTAATAATGTTCTGTAGGATCTTGGGCATGTGATGATGCCCTCCTAACACTAACTTAGCTGGAGTACCCTGTTTAAAGCTTTCATTTTGTCCTATGTATACACAAACTGTCTCCTAGCAGGATTTTGTCCATGTACCTGTCTCATAACCTCTAATGCGTTACAATATAGACATATGCATGTTGGTCCTTTGGAGTAAAGATTACAACATGCATCAAACATCCACATTTTTTTTCTTAGTTGCTACTAAGGACTAAAACCAAGGCCCTGCTTTTCTTATCAGTTATCATGGATCAATATCCCCAGGAATGGATTTTTCATCCTTTTCTTCTAACATTGGGGTCTCACTAAGTTTTTCAAGGAGTCTATGATTTTGCAATCCTTTGCTCAATGTATCAAGTACCTGGGTTAACAGGACCCTCTCCAGCCCTATCTCCAAACCCATGAATGATATTTTATTAAACATCATCCTTTTCTCAAGTTCTTCAGTGCTTGAGTAGATTCAATCACTCAATATTAGACCTCTAGTGGTCTAATATTTTTCCTAGTCATTCTGGCATTTTTGGATTTTTAATATATTTCACATTCTGACCTCAATTTCTCCTTCCTCCTCTCCTGCCAGTCTCTCTGTTCACCTCTCCTTGTTGCACCATTCCTTTTCAGAAAAGTATAGCCTCCCATGAATATCAACCAAACATGGTGTATCAAGATGCAGGAATACTAGGCACCTTCACTCTTATTTTTTAAGGCATTTTTATTAGCTATTTTCTTCATTTACATTTGAAATGCTATCCCCAAAGCCCCTTATACCCTCCCCACCCTGCTTCCCAACTCACCCACTCTTGCTTCCTGGCCCTGAAATTCCCCTGTACTGGGGCATATGATCTTCGCAAGACCAAGGGCTTCTCCTCCCATTGATGGCCAACTAGGCCATCCTCTGCTACACATGCAACTAGAGACACAGCTCTAGGGGGTACTGGTTAGTTCATACTGTTGTTTCTCTCATAGGGTTGCAGACCCCTTTAGCTCATTGGGTACTTTCTCTAGCAACTTCATTAGGGGCCCTGTGTTCCATCCAATAGATGACTGTGAGCATCCCCTTCTGTGTTTGCCAGGCATTGTCATAGCCTCACAAGAGAGAGATATGTCAGGGTCCTGTC
The DNA here is from genome assembly GCF_900095145.1 of Mus pahari. Classification (NCBI taxonomy): domain Eukaryota; kingdom Metazoa; phylum Chordata; class Mammalia; order Rodentia; family Muridae; genus Mus; species Mus pahari. The sequence continues at coordinate 41,790,027 of NC_034593.1, forward strand.
AGCAAAATCTTTCTGGCATACTCAATAGTGTCTGGGTTTGGTGGTTGTATATGGGATGGATCCCCAGGTAATTAGTTGGCCATTCCCACAATCTCCATGGTACAATTTACCCCAGAACATCTTTTAGGCAGGACATAATATGGGTCAAAGATTTGGTTGCTGCTTTGGTGTCTCAAGTCCTCCATTAGAAATTTTGTGTGGTTTCAGGAGATAGCCAGTTTAGATTCCATATTCCCTATTGCTAAAAGTCTTAGCTAGGGTCATCCTCTAAGACTCCTGGGAGTTTCCATTACTCTAGATTTCTAGATCATCCCTGAGTTATCTCTCCCAGTACTCTCTCCATCCTCTCTCATTATGTTCCCTCATGCTCTGATGCTCCCACACACCCCTGTGGTATCTATGATATTTTCCCTTCCCAGGAAGATTTATGCATCCCTCCATGAGTCCTACTTGTTACTTAGCTTTTCTTTGGTTGTAGATTATAGACTGGTTATTCTTTACTTTACAGCTAATATACACTTACAAGTAAGTATATACCATGTTTCTCTTACTGAGTCTCGGCTACCTCACTCAGAATGATTTTTTTTCTAGTTCCATCCATTCGCCTATAATTTTCATGATGTTTTGGTTTTTAATAGTTTATTAATATTTCATAGTTTAAATGTACCACATTTTCTTTATCTGTTTTTAGTTGAGGGGCCTCAGGTTATTTTCAGTTTCTAGCTATTACAAATAACTGCTCTATGAACATATAAGACATTCTTTGAGTATATGTCTAGGAGTGTTATAACCAGGTCATGAGGTAAATGGATTCCCAGTTTTCTAACAAGCCAGCACTCCGGAGACAGAGGCAGGTGTATCTCCAAGTTCAAGGGCATTCTGGTCTACAGAGTCTAGCCAAACTTACCTTTTCCAATGTCTTTCTATAAGTTCAAATTCTGAACTGAAATTTATTCTCAATGGTCCTAATATACCCTATGTCCTCTACCTTCTAGTTTTATGGCCAGATACACATTCACCCTATGATCACCAATTATATTTTTTTCTTCTATTTCCTATGATTTATCTAAATGAGTTTCTCTTTTCTAGTTATACAAATATACTTCATATTTTCCTTATTTATACATAAAACACCATTTAATTGTTCCATAGTTCATAATTTCTAATTAGGGATCTAATTTGGTACATTGTTTTCCAATTATTGATTTTAGTGTTCATCATGCAAACATGAGGTTTTATGAGAAGGAGCTTATATATTCATTAAAAATATAATTCCATAAATTAGCTGGTACACAACTCTGTGCCATTTAATAGCCAACAACTAACTGGCCATCATTTGTTAATTGTGAACTGAAATGACATAGATATTTTAACTAATTATGACACAAAATAGAGTTTGTGCCCATAAACATAGTAAATCCAGTCATCCAGGGTCAAAGTACTTCCTAAATTAAGGAAGTTTAATTTGTCATAGTGTGCTTAGAGTTCTCTTGGCACTCTAAATCTTCTTCTAGATACTCAATTTCTTGTTTAGTTACTTGTATACTAAATTGTAATTATACATTATAATTTAGTACACACATTATAAATAAGAAATAAACATATTAATACTGACTATAAAGTCTTTCCTGAAGGCTCATTGAATTTTGGATCTTGAAGTTCTAAATTAAATACTCTGGAGGTTAGGGAAGGTCATAACAAGGCATCAAAGAAATCTAAGAGAGCAAGTGTTTTTCTGAGGAAAAATGCATGGCTGCCCAATTAGCAACAGAAATCACCTGTCAGACAGACCTACTTCAATCGGAATTCAATTTCTGTCAAATAGTCTTTTTTATTTCATTGAACTCATTTGTGTCTGAAGTCTCACCATTATTAATTATAATTGAGAATTTATTTCTATTCTTGTTTTAATCTTTTATTGAAACAGTTTTTGAGCACAAGTGATATGGCTCAGTTGGTAAAACTTCATGTCAGCAATCCTTATGGCCTGAACCCAAATAGTTGAAAAAGGTAATTGAGTCATAAAGTATTCGCTGTTCTTTGGATATACACCAATGTGCTCATGCATAACACAATAAATAAATGAATAAGTAAGTAAGTATAATTTAAATTTCTAGGTAGACACTTTATTTATTTTAAAGCTTTAAAGATAATATACAATCTTCTTTTATGCCAAATCCAATATTCTTATATTATTGTATAATAAAAAACAAAGCATTCTTTTAAAATTGATATTATTATATTATGATATAATGATATTCTCCTATTAGAAATGACATTGGAAATCACAGAGTAAAACATGGGTGTTATTCTACATACTTATTGGTAGGCATTAAGGTAGCAAGTTAAGAGTGTGGCAAATTGCTGTGAAAGAACCTACCCACTTTGAACATTGACAATTTATTCCACATAGAAATATAAGTAATTATATAGTTGGAAAATATGCTAATATTAATTTTTCTTTAAGCACTCACTTCAATATTTATTCTATAGAATTCTAATACAGTTATGTTCTAATGAGTTTAACAATGAAAATATTTTGTTGACCAAGAGGAACGTGAAGGGAAGCAGGCTGAGTCAGAAGGAAAGTAGAGGTGAAACACCGCTGGCTTTGAAATTAGGAAGTGTCATGGAACTAGACGTAAGACAATCCCTTGACTGGAGATAGCAGTGAAATAGATTGCTCTTTGTAGGCTCCAGAAATGCTGCTCTCTGCATGCAAGTTCAGTCCAGTGATGTACCTGACATACTTTTGATCTAAAATCAATAGGAAAATAGGTATATGGTAAATTCCCAAATTTGTAGTAATTTGTGAATGTCCCAGTTTTGTTTTGTTTTTTAAATCATTATCTAAACTTTTAGTACAAAAACTGAAATAAAATCCAAAATAGCTCTAATTGCTATTATTAATATGGCCAGGATATATTTCAATAGAAGATATATTGTAAAATCTCAAAATGGTTTGTTTTTTAAGACTGTCCTTTGGCATCCATAGGTTCCTCCTACCTTTTTTTCTTTACTTTGGTTAAATTTGAACCTCTAAGTTAATTTAAGCCACTTCATGGCTTTGAAGAATATAACTCACTTAAGAAAACACCCAAAATCTCTTGCCTATAAGGCACCATGTAATTCATAATTACTCCATAGTTTGTTCAAAATTCTCCCATCTGACCTCCTATTTGAGTCTCCCATATCATCAATAAATTAATTTAAAATTTAAGCAAACCACCATATATTGTTGGGCATGATGAGCTCTAAGACTGCAATATAAACATAGAGGAATGAATGGATTTATACAAATCAGTGACGACTATAGTTAGGAGACTTACAAACTACTCATCAGTGTAGTGTAGGTAAGAAAAGCATTTCATTATATCAGAAGAAAGAGGATGCCATCCTTAACAAAAATATTATTAATATAATAGACATGTAATTATCACATTTCACATTATATTTTAGTTTTGCTTTATTGATAAGATTGCCTTCCTTGACTATAGAAATATATTTTGAGAGAACAAAAACATAGTTGTATGAAAATCTTGAACACTGGAAATTTTTTGTGTGTTTCCAGGAAACTAAACTTTTCTATAGAAACTACGTTTAGGACCATTAACCTATTTTTATCATTGACAATAAATTTTCTATATCAGTGGATATAAATGGACTTTTACATTTTAAACTTAGAGTGATCTACCATGGACTATAATGGATCATTTTGAAGATGAACAATGAATAGTGAAATATAAAAGGAGAATAATGGAGGTAAAAATAAGCTCATCATTAACTAATATAAAACATATTTTATAAAAGCATTATATGTTGATTAAGATCTTTTACTAACTCAAATGGTATCATTTCCAATTCATATCAGAAAAAAATAAATTATAATTTCTATTTTTAAGATTCTATAAGAACTGAAGCTCAACTGTGATGGTATAATAAAAATTACCCCCAGTATTCATATAATTGAATCATTAGGGGATTACACTATTTGAAAAGATTAAGAGGTATAGCTTTGGTAGGGGAAGTGTGTCACTAGGGGTGGGTTTTGAGGTTTCAAGGGTCCAATGCAGGCCCAGTAGTTTTCTGTATTTTTGCCTCCTGAAGATGTGGAGGTTGAACTTTCAGCTCCTTTTCCAGCAACATGTCTGCCTCCACACCATCATACTTCCTGAAATGCTGATAATGAACTAAATAGCTGAAGCAATAAGCAAGCTCCAATTAAATGCTGTCCTGGTCATGGTATTCCTTCACAGCAATAGAACACTTATTAAGTCAGAAGTTGATACCAGGGAGTAGGGTATTGCTATAAAAGTCCTGACCACTGTTTGTTCGTGGAATATGAATATGTATTGGACTTTGAAAAAGAAAATTAGTTGGATGATTTACATGATATTTTATCAGCCCTCCCAGAAGGATCATGGAGGACATTGGTGTTGAGGGCAATGTGAAATATGGGGGCCTGGCTGAAAATGATTCAGAAGAGAAGAATACTAGCAAGTGGTCTGATCTTATGGCACATAACTAGACATCAATTTAGCTTAGTAATGACTGTATCATACGGTAATTAGTGTTCACTTTTATGCAGGTCTATAATGAAAAGAAACATGGTGACCAAAAGAAATACAAAATGTACTGCTCAAGGAGATAAAACATATTAAAAAAACCCTAATGTTAAAAGAAGTAAAGGAAGTAGTGAACTCAGGGCAAGACAGCACACATCTAAGGTTCCAACTTGTAACTAGGGAATTTAAAAAAAAAAAAAANAAAAAAAAAAAACACTTAAGAAGTGCAGGAAATGATAAAAATAGGAAGCTGATAAAAATGTGTTTGAACAAGGAGACCAAGTTTCAGTCACATGGTTCTGGTTTTATAGAGCCAAGGATGCAATATAGACGATGTGGAATCTACCTCCTCATCTAAGGGAAGCTGCTGAGGCCAGGTACATGTGAGGCGTGTCCCCATATGGAGGTCCAGAGAGGACATTGCATGAAGTGTTGGAGACCCAAGACATTGGAGATGCCAGAGTTGCTTGATACCTGGCAAACCAGTCTGCTAACAAGGTATGGAAACAGCTGAAGTGAGAAAAATATTGAAGTCAGCAATGATGAAAGAAGTTAGAGACCTAAAGAGAGCTTTGACAACAGACATAGAGATGCCTAGTCTAGAGTTTTCCCAGTTGTTCTGACATTTTGCTTTGGTTCACTATTTTTTCATTATACCCCATTCCTCCCTTTTGGAATGCTAATGTCTATTCGCTGCCACTATGTATTGCTTTTTTATTTTGATTTTACAAGGTATTAAAATAGGAGATCAGCATGAGTCTCAAAAGAGACTTTGAACTTTGGACTGCTAAAGAATGTTGAGATTGATTGTTACAGACAATGGGAACTTTTGAAGTTAGACTCAATATATTTTTGTTCTTTGATATGGCTAAACATCCAATGTTGTAGTTTAAATAAGACCTGCTCCCTTAAGTTCATACATTTTAATTATTAGGCAATAGTATAATTTGGAAGGGTTATGGGTTGTGGCCTTGTTGGAAAGAAATGGATCACTTGGGGTGGACTTTGAGGTTTAAAAGGCCCGATCCATTCCAGGTTGCTTTCTCTCTTCCTGTTCCCAATATAGAACTCTCAGCTACTTTTCAGACACCATGTCTGTGCTGTCATGCTTCCCACCATGCTAATGCCTCTGACACTGTAACCAACCCTGAATTAAATGCTTTCTTCCTTAAGAGTTTCTGTGGTTATGGTTTCTCTTTGTAGCAATAGAACATTGACTAAGACACCTCAATATATTATTCAGGCATTTTGCATACTCAAAATATTGTCATTGCTATTTTATGATGTATAAGTCTATCAGCTAGATTATCAAAGATTCATAGAAAATACGTTCTCCAAATTATCTTTTATCAATTTGACTATAGCTCCAAGACATATATTAGTTTAGAGGAATACAGTTTCATAAATTTCAATACTAATCATTTTCTCTTGGGTACTAATCAGTATAGACTTTTCCTAATGTTCACTACACTTTGTCATTTATGCTGACAGGCAAAGAGAACTATGCAATTTTACAATGAGATGAAGATATATTATATTAAAATAATGCTTGCAAAAGCACTTTAAAGGTTATCTAAATTTTATATTTATTTATTTAGGTTCTTGAATTTATGTACATGTGTATATCTCATCTCTCTCGGTCTGTGAGTGTGTGTTTGTTTGTGTATGTATAACAGTGCTTTAAATACTGATATGCAGTATTTAAAAATAAAGTAGGAATGACTCTTTCTCATTAATTCCTTGTCAGTTTGAACTCATTATTAATTGAATAACATGTCAAAAGTTTAAATATCCTTTATTTTTGTTTTGCGTTAGCATCATTATCATAGTTTATTATTTTTATTACTTTTGAAAACTAAGTAAAAAGTATAGACTGGGAAAAACAAGGCATCAAATTGATTATCTTGAAGATTCCACTACTGACTATGAAAGTACATTCTCTTGCATTGTTCTCTCTAGTCCACAATCCTTGTAGGGAATCTGGTGCAATGTACTTGATCATATTCTGCTCAAGCCCTTCATTGTGATTCTTCTCCAGGCTCACGTCCCTACCCACCTCCTCCAATATTCTTTTTTTCTCCTTTTCCTTCTTTTCTCCAGTGTATACAGTTAAGATGCTCAACTACACTTAAAAGTGGAGCCTGCCTTACAAAGTGTTCAATCAACTAGGAATCATGGTTGATAAAACTCTTAAAGTCAGTCCTTATATTCTCTAATAATCAGTAAATTACAATCTTAATAACATAATTAAACTAAATATTGCTAAAATTGATTCAATTATATACATTTTTTAAAATTAGTAAAATATCAGAGTACAGAAGAGTACCGACATATACTAACCACTATTAAAGTTATCATTTCAAGCTAATATTTTCAATCCAATGTATTATATATTTAATATATTAACATATTAACTCCATAATTATCTATGAAAATTGTCAATTAAAGTCTATTTTTAAGTTTCTACTGGGTGAACTAATGAATTCAAAAACATTATATAAATTACATTGATATAAATTTAAAGTTTTTTTCAGAAAATTGTTACAGTAGCAATAAAATAAACTAGGAGCAAAATAATACCCAATGTTATCATTGGGTTTAAATATACAGTAGTTATTAACTACTGGGTAGTTATTTTACAAGGTGACATATTTCAAAAACAATAAGATCTACTACTTATTTTTCAAATGTGCAAATATTATATCACTTCAGGAAAATGTAAATAAACATGATTTATGTTGTAGGCCAAAAACTACAAAAAATAAAAACAAAATAAACACAAGAACAAAAATCCAAAACAACCAAAACTCAAGAATAACAGGGTATTGCAAGGACTTGAATAATATTTTTTATCATTATAACATTTTATTTAGGGTTTTTTGTGTGTCTTTACTTTTTTTTATTTCTGAGACAGGATTACATACTGTGGCCAAGATAGGCCTTGTAAACTATGCCATCCAAGGTTCAAGAAATCCTATTGGCTCTGTGTCTCTAATTTTGGAATTTCAGACATGCTAGTTAAAAGTGAAAAAACTATGTACATGATAATTAGCATGACAGGAAGAAAAATGGTCATACACCTGCTTCCAGAAGGGCACAAAGTAAACAGAAAATCCTCTTTTGGTCTTCTGTCTTCCCTGTCATTCTATGTTTCTGCCCTACATCAATAGGCATTGCAGACTTTTTTTTTAGGCGTTCAACACACGTTAACTCCTCCTTAAGCTCACATAATTTATGTGTGCAAAAATTGACTCAGAAAACACAAGCACTCCTTAAATGAGGGCATTAACACCTATGTTTCCACCTCTAAATATCTATAGACAAGTATACATACAATGACAACAGAGTGAAAACCTTTTATATGGCAACAAGAAAAGAGTGGGGTACCTGTGGCTTTTCCTACAGTTGCAGAGAACATCCCAACATCACCAGCAGGGACATTTTTACTTAAGGTATCCCTCAGAGTTGTCATCTTCTTGCTGATTAATTTTGCTTACTTAAATTACTAATCATTAGAATCCAAGAAGATAATTTATCATGATACAGTTGGCTTCATTCAGAGATGCTGTGGATATTCAATACACACAAGGCAATGAACGTCATCTATCACATAAGATGACTCAAAGATGAATATCAAATCATCATCTGATACAGCAAAGACATTTTACAAAATTCAATGATGCTTTATAATAAAAACCATGGACAGGTTAGGAATGTAAGAGATATTCTTTCACTAAAAGTGATATTTAGAGCATGCCTATGCCCAACATGGTAAGTAGAGTAACTGTGAAAGCATCTCCACTATGATCAGGAACCAGAAAAGGAGGTCCACTCTTTGTACTGTTAATATAGTACCTAACGTTTTACAAGGGATTAAAAGGAAATTAAAATATAAGAAAATTGAAAATTATAAGTCAAAAGTATAACATGAGACAAGTAGGAAACTTGAAGGCCTGGGGCTGAAGATTCTGCATAAGACAAGCCCAGGCAAGCCCAAGCAGGCAGTCAGCAGGCCCTTTGTTGTAAACCAGTCCAGGCATGCCTAGGCAGGCAAGCCCAGGCATGCCTGGATAACCTTGTTACAAAGAAAAATACAGGAACTGGTCTGGGTTATTTTTGACTGACTCATGCTGACCCAGCCAAGCCACTGGCCATAACTATACAGTTGTTCAAATGAGCAAATTGTGCGAAGCTGCTCCAATTCCTCCCAACCCCCCAACCCTTTCCCTATAAAAACCCCTAGCTTTCAAGCCTCGTGGTCGATTCCTCTGTCTCCTGCATGAGATATGTATCGGCCTGGAGCTCTGCCATTAAACTGCCTCCTGCTTTTGCAACAAGGTCTCTCAAGTTTCATTGGGTCACCCCAATTCCCGAGACTTGAGTGGGGTCCCCAAAAAGGGGTTCTACAGGTAAAGCTACAATGAGCATGGACTTTAAGTATTATTGAGTTTTTTCCATGCTAATGATGATGATGGTACTGTTCTTTATGGTGAAAAGCTTTGTTTAAGGAACTGACATATTCCAGATTTATCGCAAATCTAAATATAATAGCAACATTACACTGCTTCACGGAAGGAGATAGTAAACAACAGATAGTAAGTTTATGTCTCAAGTTAATAAACAATTACATAGGACTGAGTCAAGATTACAACCCAAGTATATGGGCTCCCTGTTAATATGTTTAAAGCAGTAGGAAGCATTTGATAATATTTATAATAGACATAAAATGAGAGTTTGAAACTCATTTTGGTATTCATAAGAGGCCATTGACTGTTTCTGAATATTTATGTGAATATTTCTGTGAGGATGGAGAGAACAGACACAATTCAGGGAGACTTATGAAGAAGAAATTGCAGTATTTGAGGGATGATTTTATATGGAGCGAAATGTAATCAAGAGCAATATTCAAGTATTCAGAAACCTACACAGTCTAAGTACCAATCAATCAGATTGAATGTCAGATCAATCAACTTAGACAACAGCTGCTTTACCAGAGTCATGCTGGCTGGGCTCATTATCAGCCCACTTAAAAAGAGTGGACAGAGTGTGGAGCTCCTGTTTCTACTTTAAATGAATGGGCAGGCAGCAACGAAGGATTTATGGCCAAGGTATAATGCTGTGCTGAATTACAGTGTGCTCTTTTTTTCCTTAGCAAAATAGTTTTTTGCAGTTTCCTCATTAAAAAAATTGAAGCTTTTTGTGCTAAGTTCATGATACTGAAATTGTGATCCCAAGCCAAATTAATAAATTGGCATCAACTCACCAGTAAAAAATATGTATTATTTCAATTATTTTTTATTTTGTTCATGAACTCTGTACTTAAAATTAACCTAACTTTTATCAACTGCATTCTAAATTATATATACCTCAGCAAACTAAATTCAAAAGAATAATTTATTTAGATTAAAGTTGTTTCTTCTCATTGCACAACATAAGAGTTTCAAATTTATTATGCTATTTAACTATTTTAACAAATTATTGTAAGTTGTCATGCAGGTGTATGTAATAGTTATTTCTTAAATAGTAAAATTGTACATCCATTGATAATTGTACATCCATACATAAATTGTATAGTTATCGGCATTTGCAAGGGTTATATCCATCCTACTGTGTCTTGACTTTGCTGTATCTCCTCAAAGACTGTCTAAGGTAAGCTTTTAACAGGAGATATTCAAAAGCAATGAATACCCTGGGAATATTGTCTTTATTCACCTTCCTGGGTTTCTTATTTTCAGGATTATTATCTGACACTAGCCTACAAATGTGTATATGAGAATGGGAGAAACACTTATTTATGAGAGGAATTTTAATTGCTACAGCTTATTTCAGATTAATTTATAAACCAAATCCTGTCTTTTAAATTAAAATTTATTCATTCATCCATTGCATGTATGTCTGTGTGTGTTTGTGTGTATGTACGCCTGTAAATGAAGGGATTCCTTTGCTGCCTCTGGGTACATATTGGCATCAAAAGTCGAGAGTCTAATTTATCCTCCCTCCCTGGATGCCAGGACTGAAGTATTATTTCTCTCCTACAAACATATGTACTAAGGTATTTGCTGAAAACAGACCATTAACAACTGATCATCACCCTTTAGCTATACATAAAACCATAAAACAAATATCTATAAAAAAGACAACAAATAACATTTTTAAATGCCCTCATACCAGTACAAAGAGAAATGGGGACAACAATAAAGAGGATGAGTTAAATATAATCAGTCACCTGTGGAAATAGTGACAGCATATTGTTAAGTGATAGAGGGATTTTTTTTCACTATGTAATGCAATTGATTCCTTTGGTGAAACTGAGAAATGAATTCTATTCTTAGGACTTCAGAGCCTTTCTGTGTCTCTCTATACCCTGCAATCTCCCAGCCATATTAACACAAATCAGAATAAATATACTCCTTGTGCCTTAGATCCCCCTGATACAAGGAACATCTGGTTAATTATTTCCAGTTGGGGCATGGGTGCCCAGTGGTAGATTACCATTAATTTGACTTGTGCCTTGTTTAAACTCCGGAAGATTAAAATAATAGATCAGTTTGTTTAGCTAAACAGATATATTCATAAACATTTATAAATGTATGCTTCCCATGCAGTTTATGAAAGAACCCTAAATACAGGAAAACACAATCAACTAATTCTACCATTTGGAGATAGTATTATTGTGATCTTTTAAATCAACAGATACATAGGAAAATATCATAAAAGGAAGATAAGAATAGTAAATTGGAGAAATAATGTAAGGGCCTATTGAAGTGGAAACTTAATGGTTCTTTGGGAAATCAGTTGGATGGTGTTTTGCTGGGGCAAATGTATGAAGGAACATTCTGTTAAAGCAGACACAGGTGTGAAAGACTAAGGCAGACTCATGAAGCAGACACAGGAAACATGTGAAAGAACATGTGATGAAAGATTCTCTCCTAACAACACACACATATTGGTCCACCTTCCACTGTGTAATTGAGCTGTATTTGTTGGGACTCCATAGAGAGAAACACACCAAAAAACTTCTGGAAGTCTCCTGCAGTTTGCTGCCACTTCCAAGGACTTTGGTTCATTGGATGCGCGTGCTGAGGCAAGACCTGAGGTGAGACAAGACGCATGCTGAGGTGAGAGCCACGATGTGGAAAGGGACATGGACATCATGTGATGTTTGGAGTGTATAAGTAGGACTACATGGAGTGACAGAGACAGAGCTTGGCTTGCTGGTACAGCAAGTTGTGCAATACTGTGGGTCTCGTGTCTTTGTTGATCTTTATCTTCTTGAGAGAGGCACAGCCAAGAACTTCTCCTGATGTTCCTGTTTATCCTTCTGCTGACTCAAGCCAAGGCTGAGGCCTGGCTGTCTCTGCTAGGTTATGTCACCACTGTTGCTAACCTGACTAACTAGACTGCCTTTGTATCCCTGAGGTGTTTGCAAGTGGATTAAGCTGCTGCTGCCTGCCAATCTATGAAGTGGACTGCTGATTTCCAGACAACACAGATGGGTGTTGCTCCAAAGAACCTTCCTAACAAGTCCACTCCTTGCTTCTGTTCCCTTTTTCCACTACCTCTGGTGGGCGGTGGGCTACAAGAGAGGTTAAAGCATTTAAGAATTATCATTAAAAATAGGATTTGAAAAAAATTAAAGTTACACCTATCTTTGATGTATTTGATAGCCACTCTTTTAAGTACATCCCAAGTCAATGAAATAAAAGTTAAGTATGTTCTCACATAGAATTTTAACATTGTTATATTTATCCAGTATTCTAGAAATTCAAGCAACCTGATAACTAATGCTCTGCCTCCATCATTTCTAAAGACAATATAGAAACAGTTATCCTGTGGATCATGACTGAAAACTATGCTATATTTTGCCTCTAGACACAAAATATTTTGTTTAGCCTGTGCACACATGTGAGTAATTCACAGACATATCTACAGTTATGGGGAAGATAAAGAAAATCAAGGTTTCTTGTCTCTTGAGAGTTTCTGAGTTTTATAAAATTATTTTGCAGTAGAGGTAAACTGTATGTCATAGGTTTGAAAAGGTGATTGGGAACTCCCTGGTTTGGTTGTTTGCTGTAGTTTGGCCATCAACATGCCAATGTAAGCAATACCCCATCAAATCAGCTTCTAATGGTCTCAATTCTACCTAGTCACAACAGATTTTTATACTTTTGGATACTTCAAGTTCTTGAGTATTAAGAAATTTTGTTGTTTTTAAAGATATCCTTCAATTTGAATGTAAACTTTCTATTTTTTGTTTGACTATCATCTTACTGAGTATATTTCTAAGATATCCTGAGAATTACCAACCTTGAGATAAATACTTTCTTCTTATTTATTTATTTATTTATTTATTTATTTATTTATTTATTCAACTATCTATCTATCTACCGATCTATTGTGTGGATCAGCATGTGACTATGTGTGTGTGTGTGTGTGTGTGTGTGTGTGTGTGTGTTTATTGTACAAGTATGCTATAATACCAATGTGAATGTCAGAGGTCTTGCTAGAGTCCATTCTCTTTTTCTACCACATAAGTTCTTGGGATCAAATGCAAGTCTTCAGCCTTAACAGGTAGCATCCACATCATTTCATAACCCCATTAAGCTCATTTTTTGGATGAATGGGTCCCATTTTTCTAGCAGGTTTTCTTTAGAGTATGTTCACCTGCAGTTATACTAGCTATTCACCTAATTTTGGTTATATCTTTCTACATGTTTTTTTTTTTTTTTTTTTTTTGGCTTTCTACCTCATCACAATGCCAAGACTGTTTAAAATAGAGCATTGTCCAGTTTAATGTTAATTTCAGAGGCTTCAATAGAGTGCAATGCACAGACATGGTACTGGAAGTACACTGGTGCACTCACCAAGGGTTGCTTTGGTTTTAGCATCATTCAAAGCTCAAAGAGGAATCAGTGTGTAGATTGTAGAACTGTTCTCCAAGTGTCAAATGTAGAATCAGCCCAGTTGCCTCATCAATGACTGACTCACTAAATAAAATGTGCTATATATAAAAATAATTTAAAATGTGAAATAGCAATCAATCCTCTTTCTGTTTTAAATTCTTGAAATTGCCTTGTTCTACAAATAGCAGTGTTAATCTTTGTTGCTAGACAGGAAATAACATTATCATTCCAGTGTTGCCTACGTTTCACACAATGACTGCCCATTGTACAGCCACTACTATAGATTGCCTTGTCTTTCCAAGATCTTGGTGTGAAGGGCACACTTGGATCATCTAACAGACAAAGAAAATGCAATTACAGCTTCATACTGATGGAGCATCTGCTGCAGGAGACTAATTGTTGCTACTTATTACAGCTTTTTCCAACTTAAGTAGGAATTATGAAAGAAGAAGAAAGGGGAAAGGAAACTGAAGGAACAAATTACTTTGTAGAAATTCTGATCTAGGATCATTGAATTTCAACTAAGAACGAGAAGCATATACAAGACTGCAGCCATAATGCAGGAACAGATGGGTAGTTATTTATTTGGTTATTTCCTTATTTTCACCTTTCTATATAAGAGGTATGGAGATACAAAAGAGAAATTTGCCTCTAAATTGATGCCTGTCTTTCACTATAGTACAAAGAACACAAGAGAGAAACAGACCCTGCAAGGAAAATTCAGTGCCCCGGTGCAGACAGCTGCCTTGGGTGGCTTTCCCAGATTTTGAGTGATTCGACAGGAAGTGATGAGGCACGACATTTCACCTGCTGAGTCACATGGGACTTTGATTTTGGAACTCAGTTCCTGCTTTGATGTACAATAAATTCACAAGTTTAGCTCATTAATATCTTCTAGCAAGTAGAGGTTTTAGATATTTCCTCTTTTAGTTTATTGTACATTCATGTACTTCCTAAAGGAAAACCATTAGTGGCATACCGAGAAAGCATACATCTACAGAGTTGCCACTGCCTCACTGGTATATTTAAAATAATTAATAAAATATAATAAATAATGTAATTATATTATAAAATAAATGTATAAAATAAAAATGATTAAAGAAGAGAAGTATATTTTATTCACAATAAAACGTTCTGTGTATAAGCCACTCATGAATATGGATATGATGAATTGTGAACAATATATAAAACTACATACAGACCCATATTGCCACATTGGAAAATTTTTTGCCTAGGCTCTGGGAACTGAATCCAAAGACTTTGTCAGTTATCCATTTATCCACTATACCATCTCCCCAAGACCATCAGGTGAAGTTTTCTCTTATTAATACATGTGACCCTGCCACAAATTATGATTATAGAGTATTTATCATTTTCCTGTTCAAAATCAAGCCATCAGCACACACACTTTGGAAAACAAAAACTAATCTCACTGACTGGTTTTCTTAGTATCTACTTAGAATGAATTGCTATTAAATATTAACTTGTACCTGTTAAATAATCAAATTATATAATTTCAGCACCAATAAATAAACGCTCATTGCTTTTCATCTTTGGGGTACAGATACATTCTTCCTTTTTGTTGTTGTTGTTGTTGTTGTTGTTGTTGTTTTGTTTGTTTGTTTTTGTTTTGGTTTGGTTTGGTTTGGTTTTTGACTAAAATTTTACTGGAAAGAAAAAAGGAAAATAAAAGGCATATATTTTATAACATGTTGGACCAGACATAGCATTCATTTAAAAAAGAAATTCTTTTTAAATTTACATTCTAGTCATTGCTTTCCCACCTCAGTCTGCTCTCCCACAGTTCCGCATTCCAATATTCCTCTTCCCCCTTGCCTCTGAGACGGTGCTCCCCGCTCCAACATGCCTCCCTTCCCAGAATCCTCAAGTCTCTTAAGGATTAAGCACAATTATTCCTTGAAGGCCTAACCAGGCAGACCTCTGCTATATTTGTGTCAGAGGCCTTGCACTGACCAGTGTATGTTCTTGATTGGTGGCTCAGTCTGTGGTAGCTCCCTGGGGTCTGGGTAAGTTGAGACTTCTGGTCTTCCTCTCCAGTTGCTCTCACCTTCGGATTCTTCAATCCTTCCCCCAATTCAACCATTGGGTTTTATGACTTAAGTTCAACGGTTGGATGTAAGTATCTACTTCAGTCTCAGTAGTCAGCTGCTGGGCCTCTCAGAGGCTAGCTGTGCCAGACTCCAATCTGTAAGCACATCGTAGCATCAGTAACAGTGTCAGGCATTGATGCCTTCCCATGAGATGGACCTCAGGTTGGGTCGTTAATTGGACTGCCTTTCCTTCAGTCTCTTCTTCATATTTGCCCTGCAGTTCTTATAGACAGGAACAGGTCTGGGTCAGAAATTTAGACTTTGGGTTAGTAACCCTGTCCATTTGCCTGAGGCCCTGTCTATCTACTGGAAGTGGACTCTGTAAGTTCTGTCTCCCCAGTGTTGGGCATTTTTGCTAAGGTAACCCTACTGAGTCCTTAGAGTTTCTCACCTCCCAAGTCTCTGCTACTTTCTGGAGGGTCCCCCCTTTCCCACCCGCCCAAGGCTGCTTATCTCCATTCATTCTCTTGGCTTCTCTCCTATTTCCTGATCCTGTTCCCCCTTTTCCCTCCCCTTTGTAGAGTATAGGGTTTTATAGTAGGTTCTGATGATTTTTCAAATTTCCTCTGTTTCTCTTGTTATGTCTCCCTTTTCATTTCTGATTTTTTCATTTCTTTGTGCCCTTTTTTTAGTTTGGGTAAAGATTTATCTATCTTGTTGATTTTCTCAAAGAATGAACTCTTGGTTATGTTAATTCTTTTTACAGTTCTCTTTGTTTCATTTGATAGATATCTGCCCTGAGTTTGACTGTTTCCTGTCATCTACTCCTCTTAGGTGTGTGGGCTTCTTTCTGTTCTGGAGCTTTCAGATGTGCTGTTATATTGCTTGTATGCAACCCTTCTAATTTCTTTATTGAAGGCACTTAGTGCTATGGATTTTCCTACTAACACTGCTTTCATTATATTTCATACCTTCTAGTATGTTCTGGTTTTGTTTTCTTTAAATTCTATAAAGTCCTTGATATTTTCCTCTATTTCTTCCCTATCATTGATCAGACAGTTGTTTTATTTCCATGAGTATATGGGCTTTCCGTTGTTTTTGTTGTTATTAAAGTCCATGGTGACCATATAGAATGCATAGGATTATTTCAATCTTCTTGTATCTGTTGAGGCTTGTTTTATGTCCCATTATATGGTAAATTTTGAAGCAGTTTTCATGAGGTTCTCAGAAGAAGGTATATTCTATTGTTTTGGGATGAAATGTTCTATAGATACGTTAAATTCATTTTGTTCGTAACTTCTATGAGTTTCATTGTGTCTCTGTTGAATTTCTGTTTAAATGACCTGTCCATTGGTGAGAATGGAATGTTGAAGACTCCCACTGTTATTGTATGAGGTTCAATGTGTATTTTGTGTTTAGTAACATTTCCCTTACAAATGTGGGTTCCCTTGTATTTGGAGAACTGATGTTCAGAATTGAAACTTCCTCTTGGTAGTATTTTCCTTTGATGAATATGCAGTACTTTCCCCCATCTCATTTAATAACTTTTGGTTGAAAGTCAATTTATTGGATATTAGAAATGCAACCCCAGCTTGTTTCTTGAGACGATATGCTTGGAAAATATTTTTCTAGTGTAGGACCCCCTCGCGAGGAACTCCCTCGGGTCCTCAGGTCACAGGAGTCGGGGGTATCCCAGAGAAACACAGAGAAGCCTTTTGATGTAATCACAGGAGGTACTTTAATGGCAGAGCTCTGGGTGGACTCGTATCTCACGCAGGAGACAGAGAAGTCGAC
>NC_034593.1:41808503-41839957 GCF_900095145.1 Mus pahari
TCCCGAATGGGGTACTCTCTGGATAGTCCATCATAAGCTATCTTTTGGTAAACATTTCTGGTCTCAACCATGGGAAGATGGGTTCCTGGCTGGGGCAACTAAGATAATTGCCTAGCTAGCTGTTAGGCGGAGGAACAGAAGACCCTCAGCTGCCCTAAGAGAACAAAGGCTCTTTACTAGCCACATTCTTAATGATCTGGAGAACAGGTTTTTGGGGAAGTGTTAAAGTTGGAGCTCCACACTAGCCTTTCACTCTAAGGTAGTATTTGTCATTTGTGTGTGTTTCTTATATGCAGCAAAGGGCTGGATCCTGTTTATGAGCCTGTCTGTCAGCGTGTGCCTTCTTTATTGGGGAATTGGATCAGCTGATGTTGAAAAACATTAAAGGCTGATAACTGTTAGTTCCTGTAAGTTTTGTTACTGGACTGGTGTTATGTGTATAAGATTCTCTTCTTTTTTTGGTTTATATTGAAATATTTCATTTCTTACGTTTTCTTGGGTGCATTTACCCTACTTGTATTGGAAATTTCGTTCCATATTCTCTGTAGGGCTAGATTAATAGAAAGATATTGTTTAAATTTAGTTTTGTCATGGAATATCTTGGTTTCTCCATTTATGGTGATTGAGAGTTTGCTAAGTATAGTATCCTGGACTGGCATTTTTGTTCTCTTAGGGTCTGGATGACATCTCTCCAGGATATTCTGGCTTTTAGAGTTCCTGTTGAGAAGTCTGGTGTAATTCCTATAGTTCTGTCATTATATGTTACTGGGCCTTTCCCCCTTTCAGCTTTTAATATCCTTTCTTTATTCTGTTCATTTACTCTTTGATTATTATGGGACCAGAGGATTTTCTTCTCTGGTCAAATCTATTTGGAGTTCTGTTGGCTTTTTGTACATGCATGGCAATTTCTTTCTTTAGGTTAGGACAGTTTTCTTCTGTGTTTTTGTTGATGATGTTTTCTTGCCCCTTGAGCTGAGATTCTTCACCCTATTCTATTCCTATTATTCTTAGATTTGATCTTTTCATTGTGTCTTGAATTTCCTGAATATTTTGAGCCAGGAGGTTTTTTTAAATACTTTGCATTTTCTTTTTTTTTTATTATTATTATTATTTTCTTTATTTACATTTCAAATGCTATCCCGAAAGATTCCCATACCCCTCCCCCCACCTCCGTTCCCCTACCCACCCACTCCCACTACTTGGCCCAGGCCTTGCCTTGTGCTAGGTCATATAGAGTTTGGAAGACCAAGGAGCCTCTATTCCCACTGATGGCCAATTAGGCCATCTTCTGCTACATATGCAGCTAGAAACACAAACCCAGGGGGTACTGGTTAGTTCCTGTTGTTGTTCCACCTACAGGGTTGCAGCCCCCTTCAGGTACTTGGGTACTTTCTCTAGTTCCTGCATTGGGGACCCTGTGTTCCATCCAGTAGCTGGCTGTGATCATCCATTTCGGTGTTTACCAGGCACTGGCGTAGCCTCACAAGAGGCCACAGTATCTGCTTGTGGACGTTGTACATCGTGGTGCGCACTAGGCTCCGCACCACGATGTACAACGTCCACAAGCAGTGCATTGGGGACCCTGTGTTCCATCCAGTAGCTGGCTGTGATCATCCATTTCGGTGTTTACCAGGCACTGGCGTAGCCTCACAAGAGGCCACAGTATCTGCTTGTGGACGTTGTACATCGTGGTGCGCACTAGGCTCCGCACCACGATGTACAACGTCCACAAGCAGAGCAGGATCCTCCGGTAGTACTATGTCTAATTTTCTGAGGAACCGCCAGACTGATTTCCAGAGTGGTTGAACAAGCTTGCAATCCCACCAGCAATGGAGGAGTGTTCCTATTTCTCCACAACCTCGCCAGCATCTGTTGTCACCTGAATCTTTAATCTTGGCCATTCTGACTGGTGTGAGATGGAATCTCAGGGTTGTTTTGATTTGCATTTCCCTGATGGCTAAGGATGTTGAACATTTTTTCAGGTGTTTCTCAACCATTCGATATTCCTCAGTTGAGAGTTCTTTATTTAGCTCTGTACCCTACTTTGCATTTTCTTTGACTGACGTTTTAATATTTTCTATGATATCTTCTTCTGAGATTGTCTCTTCTTTCTCTTGTATTCTATTGGTGATACTTGTATCTGTAGATCCTGATCTCTTTCCTAAGTTGTCCATCTCCAGGTTTGCACCCTTTGTGTTTTCTTTATTGTGTCCACTTCCAATTTTAGTTCTGGAACCGTTTTGTTCAGTTCTGTCTCCTGGTTGATTGTATTTTCCTGTATTTCTTTAAAGGATTTATTTGTTTCCTCTTTAAATGCTTCTACCTATTTACCTGTGTTTTTCTGCATTTATTTAAGGGAGTTCTTTATTTCCTCCTTAAAGGTGTATTTCTTCATGAGATGGAATTTTAGTTCACTAGCTTGCTTTTCAGGTATGTTGGGTTATCCAGGGCTTGCTGTGCTGGGAGAACTGGGTTCTCATGGTACTGAATTCCATTGGGTTCTGTAATTTATTATCTTACATGCGCCTCTGTCCATCTGATTTTCTCTGGTGTTAACTTACTGATGTTCTCTGCTAGAGCCAGCCTCCTTGTAGTCAGGTAAAACTGGTCTCCTCAGAGGCAGGTAGTACTTTCTCTGGTTAGGGTGGGCCTCCTGTTTTTCTGGTAGAGCAGGCTTTCTGTGTCCCTAGTTACTATGATCCTCCTGGGTTGTGTTCCTGGTTACCGCAGGCCTCCTGGGATATAAGCAGGCTGTAGGAGTGGGCTGGTATCTGAACTCTGATCTGGCCATGGAAGTAAGCAGGCTGTTAGAAAGATAAAGCTTGTGGATTGGTGTGGATGAGGCAGGTCCCAGTTCAGCTGGGCCCTGTGGTTGCCTCAGCTGTTATAGGTACTTGGGCAAGATTCTCACCTGTGTCTTTGATTACTGTGGACCTCCTGGGGTGCATGAATGCTGTTGGTGTGAGCAGGTATCTCTAAAAAGAAATTCTTATTGAGGTACACTCAACTTAAATGAGACAGTGTTAACAGAATTAATATTTCAAAGCAGCTCATGATTAAGAAATAAGAAAGAACATTTTTAATGTTAACAATCTTGACTCAAGAAGCTGTTGGCCAGTCTCTGTCCAAGGAACATACACACTAAAAGTAGTAAGGGATATCCTTGAATGTTTGTTATCTGCTTTATGCAGCCAGTCAGCCACTCCATTAATGTATTATGCCTGAAATCTATCAGCCATCTCTATTTTTCTCTTGTAACAGATCTCACTGACTTATTCTTCAACTTATCTTCCAAACATGTGTTTACTTCCTCTCATGAAATGAATTTTCCAAATATTTTCAAAATTTTAATTTTCCCCATATATTGCCATGTATACATATACATACATACAAACATGCATATATATATATATATATATATATATATATATACACACACAATTTTATTTAAAAATTGAAATTGTGTATGTATTGAATTTGTATGTATTCAAAAATTTTATGTTTGTTCTATCTGCATTCAGAATGCCAATTACTGAGACACTTTACACTAAACGGACCTCTGATTTTGAACACATACACAATGCCTCTCCATTAACAGCCCAACCCAGGAGCTCAATGAAATTGTAGATAGTCTCAACGTGATATGATCTAGAAACACTGGGGGTACAAGTCCCTGGGTATGCCTGGAAAATGTTATAGTAAGCAGTTAATTAATGTAGGAAGCCCTTCCTTAAATATGGGTAGCACCATTCCGTGGGCTGGAGTTCTAGACTGAGTAAAACAGAGAAGGCAAGCCAAAGTCTGATATTCATCTCTTTCTTCCTCCTAACTATAGATGCAGAAGGAGGCTTCTCCAAGGCTCTGCTGCTCTCAGCTTCCTTAAGGATGGGTATAGAGTCAGACTATGAGCCAAAATAAACTTGCCCTTCTCTAACTTGCTTTTGTCAGATGTGTTGTTGCAGCAACATGTAACAAATGTGCTCCAATGGTGGACTACCTCAAGCACTGCAAACATCACTCTAGGTACTGCACTGCCCATTTCACTGTCCTGCAACACCCTAGGACAACCACAGATGTGCATAACACTTGTATTAGTGTCTTTCTCTCTGCATCTCTTCTAAATAGGTCATGGAAAGTTTATAAATTCTGTCATTGTTTTGTCTGTTTTTTTTTTCTCTCCTTCACTATGGTGACCTCTATAATACTCACTATAGTGCAAGTGGGTATCAGTATTCTACATCTTCCTATATTTGTAACAAAAATATTCCAGTTTATATGTGTAAGGAGTTGTTGACCCATTGACTCATTGACAGCCTTCTGGTATGTTAACTACCCATTATCTTTTATTTTTTAATTTTACTGTTCCTTAAGGACTCTGGACTCTGCCAGAGAGAGACAGACAGAGACAGAGACAGAGACAGAGACAGAGAGAGACAGAGACAGAGACAGAGATGTTGAGATTGATTCCTGAACCAAATGATAATCCCATGTTTACTTGTTTTTTTGTCCCTTAGGTACTTTGATGTGTTTTCCAGGGTACCTGTTCAATTTCATTTCTCATGGATTCCAGTTTCCCCATTATCATCCACACGTTCCTGGTTTCTATTTCTTTCTTTTCTTCTTTAATTTAACTATCATGATGGCTAAGAAGCTATGATTGTAATTTCTTCAACTTTTTCTAAGGATTACCAATCATGGGCAACTCTCCAAATGTTTGTTAGTCATTTATACATCCTATTAGGTAAAATGTATTTAATATATATTTTAATATAGTTATTAGGGTTTTTGAACTTGTTACCTATATATTTTCTTAATTAGTTCTTAGAAAAATTTGTCACTTTAAATTAAATGAGTTTCAAAATTGCAATACATAATTGTTAGATTAAAGAAAATGAGGGACTAGAATAGGTCACAGCTAAGACTGTACACTATTTTTTACTTCTTAAGAGTAGCATCAGGTGACTCAAAAACAGGTAGCTTCAGGGTTCCCATGCCTTCTTCTGTACTCCATAGGCAACTAAGCTTATGTGAACATCCATCTATACAAATATACACATATACACAGAAATATAAGTAATATTTTAAAAGAAAGAGCAAATTCAAATGCTGAAATTTTAGTGTTAATATCAATGTAATAAACAATGTACTTTCATAGCTTTTGAGCATTTACCTTAGAAATACTTTAATGTTTATGCTACATTTAGTTCTAATTTGTGGTATTTTTAAAATAAGATTATGCTAGATATTCTTATTTTATTTTCATGCTATTTTGTCATTGATCACACAGTACTTTTTGCCGTTTTGAAATATTTTATTTTTCCATTACTGATTTCATATCCTCTCTTTCAAGTTTGTCATCATCAGACTAGATTAATTATGCATTTGTATTACTCATCCAATTTTGAGCTAATTAGATTGTAAATAGCTTGATCTCTTTCATATTTTAATCTCTATTTAAAAATCTTGTGCATTTTAATTAATGTAGATGCACTCACTGGTAAATTAAAATTACAACCTTAAACAGATTTTCAGATGCATAAGATACTGTTTTATGTATTTTGAAATGAACACAAGTTGAAGGTTGATAATATAGCAAGTGCATTTATTACAATTATGTCACCCTTTAACCCAGTGTTAGTGCTATTGCTATAAGCAATATATATATATATATATATATATATATATATATATATATATATACACACACACACACACACACACACACACACACACCAACATCAAACATTTCAACTCATACGCTTCGGAACATATCCCAGAGAGAGGGATGTCTCCCTGCAACACAAAGAAAGCACATGTAAGTGACTCACCTGTGTGTTATCTGACTCCAGAATCATGGTATCTTAGTGTAGTTATGATAACTTCATAAAATAGTTATTATCTAATCGTATATCTGTTTATAATTATATATATGAGGAGGAAATATATGTAAAGACACAGTATGATACAAACTTTGGTATCATTTCTCTTATAAGAAAGGATATTTAAATTGTGGGAAAGAATTAATACTTTCTTGATTTCTTTCTTTCTTTCTTTCTTTTTTTCTTTTTGTTTTTCAAGACAGGGTTCATCTGTGTAGCCCAGGCTGTCCTGGAACTCACTGTGTAGACCAGGCTGGCCTTGAACACAGAAATCTGCCTGACTCTGCCTCCCAAGTGCTGGGATTAAAGGCAAGGGCCACTCTGCCCAGGGAATTGCTACTATCTTAACCAGTTCTCTTTTACTCTTTTAGCTTAAAGATAAAAAATACAGGAAAACAAGAAGAAAGGTAAAGCCCAATCATCCTAATGCTAACTTTACAACACCGAGGGATAATGAAGGAGGTGTCAAATTCTTCTTGCTCTGAGATAATAGAGCCCCAGACATTAGAAAAGTTAAAAACAGTTACCGGGTGCTTCAGGTTTATATAACCTGCAAAAACTTCACAGATGAAATTCTACGGCTTCCTTTTCCTCATTCATAATTTAATTATTTTTCCCACTCAGTATGTTATGCTGGCAATCAGTCATGAATCTGAAGTTTCAACTTTCATGAATCTACAACCATACCATTCTTCACCTAAAATTCCTCACACTTTTATCTTGATCTCTATGTACTACTTAGTCATATAAAACACTTCTTAGTATTTTATGCCTTAATGGAAGCAGGATTTTTTTCTTAGATATTTTCTTTATTTACATTTCAAATGTTATCCTCTTTCCCAGTTTCCGCTCTGAAAATCCTCTACCCCATAACTCCTTCCCCTGTTCCCCAAACTACCCACTCCTATTCCTGGCCCTGGCATTCCCCTATACTGGGCATAGAACCTTCACAAGACCTAGGGCCTCCCCTCCCATTGATGACCGACTGGGTCATCCTCAGCTACATATACAACAAGAGTCATGAGTCCCACCATGTGTTTTCTTTGATTGTTGGTTTAGACCTATGGAGTTCTGGGGGTACTGGTTAGTTCATATTGTTGTTCCTCATATGGGGCTGCAAACCCCTTCAGCTCCTTGGGTACTTTCTCTAGCTCCTTCACTGGGGATCCTGTGCTCAGTCCAATGGATGCCTGTGAGCATCCACTTCTGTATTTGTCAGGCACTGGCAGATCCTCTCAGGAGACAGCTTTATCAGGTACCTGTCAGCAAGCTCTTGTTGGCATCTACCATAGTGTCTGAGTTTGGGGGTTGTTTATGAGATGGGTCCCCAAGTGGGCAGTCTCTGGATAGTTGCAGCAGGAAGCAGGACTTTTGAGCATCACTCGACTCATAGCTCTAAGCTCTTGCTGTTATTACAACACAATACTTGTGTTCTTTGTGTAGCAATCTGAGTCGTTGAGATTTGAGTATTCCTGCTATATAAACCAATAATAATTAATAGTACATCAGTAAGTAAATGTAGTGTTTCTGCATTCTTTAATAAATACTAATGTTCTGTGTTACCCTAGTTTCCTAGTTTCCATTATTTTTCCATTCTTAAGTTTGTATACATTTTTTCTCAATGCCTTTCTCACCCACGATGCCACATAACATAAAATAGACTTGGTCTTCCTAGGATTATCTCCTCCATCTAACTTAACTTCTAATCATTACTCTCCCCTCAGCAGTCTCATACAAGGCAATTTGTCAAGAACTTACTTATATCAGGTGAAATTATCCAACTGGAAATTTATCACATTGTCCTGATAACATTTCTAATATACTCTATTGACAGTGTATTAGTTCTGTAAATTACACTGCACTCCCTTCATCATAAATAACAGCCCTAAAATGGAGAAGAAATAAGGTTTCTTCAACTCTCTTTTTCTATTTTTTATATCTTGGCACAATTTAAGCACTCTTGTCCATTCTTTTTTTCAAAACAATGCTTATTGCAATCACATAGCCAGAATGTTCTACAAGCAGATAAACATGTTTTCTGACCTTTAACATTATTGTCTCTCTGTTAGAAACATTTATGTTACATTTTGCTTACTAATTTTCATTTGATCCTACCTCTCTTTCTAGCACCCTGATAATTTTTTCACAGCATAACTTCAATATTTTAAAATATTAGCCTTTAATATTAACTAGTATATCTTTTTCAATACCATATGATCCATATAGTGGCTTCTACTGACATTCATGCTAGTGGTTGTTTTTTAAATTTTTGCTTAAATTCCTTCTCAGATTATAGTAAATGATCTTTAACTTTCTGCCACGATGTAACCATCTAAGTTTTCCAAAATATACATAATACTTTTAAACATATATAATGGAATATTTTTACAATTATAACATAGTCCAATTTCCAGATCACTGAATTGTCAAAATTGTGTTTTATTTGGTGGTTCCTATGTCAGTGATTGCATTATAAATCTCCTTCAACATGTGTGATACTGAAAGGTCCACTCCTATATGCCACACATATCAAAGACAGTGCATCACGATCTCCCAAATTCCACTGCAATCACTTTTGTTAACTTCTTAATCTCTTCAAATGTTTCAAGAATTCATCATTGACTTCCTTCATATTTCATTGACCTACTGTCTACTTGTAGACTGAAACACAACATCAAGAAGGATAATAACAGTTAAAACATTTCTGGAAATCATTCTTGCTCTTTCTTTCATGCATTCTCATCCCACTCAGGAGACTTACTTTCATGGTTTCTTCTGTATTCTAAATCATTTTCTTACATAGAATGTTTATAAGTTTTTTAATATATATTACATACACAAAAGATGGTTTTCTTAGAAAGTAAGAATTAATGACTTTTGTTTCTTTAATAGATTTATAATCTTTCACTCATAAAACTTCATCTTTATGTTTATGTATCTACTATTCAGTATTATTAATTAAAGAAAAACAATCCTATCGTTTCTAAGCATTTTGCCACAATGATTAACAAGTTCTTGGTATAAATTCAGGAATTCATTTATGTTTACAAAATGAATTAATGAATCAGAAACATAAATCATTTTTATTGGAAAAATATAAATATTCTGCTATATTTAACTTGCTAGTGAAAATTATCTTTAAAACACTATGAATAGATCAATTTCTAAATGTACATATAATCAACATGCACTATCATATTATTTCCTGATAATATGATAGGAAACTTGTTCATAAAACTTATTATCGGCATGCCTTTAATCCCAGCACTTGGAAGGCAGAGGCATGTGGATTTCTGAGTTCGAGGCCAGCCTGGTCTACAAAGTGAGTTCCAGGACAGCCAGGGTTAGACAGAGAAACCCTGTCTCAAAAAAACAACAAAACAAAACAAAACAAAACTTATTATCAACAGAGATGCTAAACAGAGTTCTATTTTTTTTATATAAATAAGTATGTTTAGTCACAATAGCTTGTGGGAAGAGTAAGAAGTAATTAAAATCACTGAAAACATCTCCACAAAAAACCTAAAGTTTTAAAAATTACTGTGCATACAAAACTGCATAGAAAGAAAAGTTAGAAAAGAAGTCAGAATATAAGTGCCAGCCGTCTAAAGTCGAAGCAATTAAATCTTCTGGGATTAGGAAAGGGATTTGTTTAAGGATCTGGGACAGAGTGAAGTTTCTAAGGAATCTCAATGTGTTCTAGATATGTGGGTTGGAAAATATCAAAGGCACAAATCCAGATAAATAATTAGAGTTTTTTTCTGGGTCTTACGTAGGATTTATGAAGGTCTTGATTGTAAATAACTCATGGTTAAATCCTTTGATGCATATCTAAAATGTAAAGGATTTGATTGTTTATTTGAAATAAGCCATATGATTTAGATACCAAATGTTCCTCTCTTACATCTATAGCCTCACATGGTAGATCTAACATTAATTATAATATTCATAAAGGACTATAGAAACACCTGACATATACTGGAATATTTATAATGTCAAAAAATAATGTTGAAAGTATTGATATATGCTAGTCCAAAAATAATAATTTTATCATCACTTTATAAAATGAATATTTTGTCTATTATATCATTAAATATGGGATTTAGTTTTAATTATGTTTCTAGACACATTTGTGTGTCTTGTAAACAGTTTCATTTTGACATTTACAGAAAGTTTACTTGCATAATAATGATATAACATTATGGAAATTATTTTGTTGATCATTTGTGCCATAGTGATGTGAACGAAAACTGCTTAAAAGAAACTGTCGGCAGAACCTGACTGACTGATGAGAGCTTCAGTACAATGGAGCAATTATAATATTGCAGGTCCAGAGGCAGGTACCTTATCTTGAGCAAGTTTTAGCCATCCAGATCTCTGGCCATCTATGTGCTTATACCAGTATGATGTGCTTAATAGAAAACTTTGGAATCCATTAGCTTAGCCAGCATACCACTATCTTCCAACTACCCTAGAACTAAGAATGTCTCCTGCCTATAGAAAAATCTTTCTCCATATTGCTGTAACTGACTCTTAATTATGCACACGATTTATTTTAAAATTTCCTGAGATTTATGACTTTTCTTTGTGAAACTATAAAACCACATGAAATTGCATCTACATTGAAACATGGAGATTATAGTATATTAAATGTCTGTTCCTGGACCATGGTCACTTAAAATGGCTCAAAAATATAACATCTCTTATTTTCTTAAATATAAGAACTATAGTTTGTAATCAAACAAAGCTAATCATAGTTGCAGAGAGTGTAAATTATAAATCTCTGACCAGTTAGGAAGTTTGAAAGTTATTTATAAAATAATGTTACTTTGAAAATCATTTCTGTAACTTCAGGGTATATATTATCTTAATGAATTTAATTAAAATTAATTTCTTTGAGAGGTTCACATAATGTGTTTCTGACATATTCACCCCATTTTCCTACTCTTTCAGAGATCATGTTCTTTTCTTCCCACCCAATGCAGTATGATTTTAAAAACTCTTACAAGTACAGTTTGTGCTCCCAATATATTCTTGTATCTATGTCTACCACTGGAGAGAAGTCATCTTATACGAGACTACATTTGTAGAGAAAACTCTCACTCTATATTCAAACAACAAAGAATTGCATGAGTTTTGGCTTAGGGGTGAGATTTTCCACCCAAATCCTCTCTCCTTGCAGGATTTTCGTCTGGCATGGGTTAGCACAGGTCTTGTACGAGCTGTCATTACTCCTGTGAGTTCATATATTCAGGTCCTGTGTTTTATCCAGAAGATGTTTCTTTGAAGTCATCAATACCCAAGCCTCTTAAACTCATTCTGGACCCTTTTCAGCAGTAATCCTTAAGACCTGGTAGCAAGTTTGTGGTATATACATATTGTTGAAGGCAAACTTTCTATGTTCATTTTACACTAAGAATAGTTAAGGGATGCAGGAGAAACTTGAAGCAATAAAATTGATTTTATAAAGGATTTAATAATATACTAGCTTAGGAAATACTAAGCTGCATAGAGAAGCATTTAGCTAAAGGTCTGCAGCAGTTAGTATGACTGGAAGATAAGTAGTATGTTTTTAAGGTACTCTGTGTGATAATTGGATGTTAGAGCTTGCAGGAGGAATTATGTGTAAATGTTTGTTCATTAAAATTGACCTCAAATTAGGCTCTATTCCCATAATGAAAGCAGGTAATTCTCACTTACAGTTAGACATTTAGACCACCATCAAAACTATCAGCTCAAGATAGAAGTGTAGGGTGATAGCAAGCATTAAGTATTGGTCTGCCATTTTGTTTTTATCAGGAGAAGAATAATTCTGCCAGGTGGGCAAAATGATCCTTGGTAATAATTATGGCAAATGAACAACACTGTTGTGCTTAAGTAATTCTAGCAAACAAAAAAAGCAGAGAATTAGAAGACTCACAATGCAGAAACCACTAGCCAGTACCTTAAACACAGTTTCTGACTGTGTTGACTTCACAACAAGTAGTCTTACCTATCTTTCTATAAAATAACAGCATGCACATATGTCTGTGAAGGACTTGATAACTAGAACTTGATTATCCTTCATACCTATAGAAACCCATCAAGGATATCTTCGACAGCTCACAATTAATATTATAAACTCACTGTGGGAGAAGTTGTATACGTAAAATTCAAACTGGAAACTTAAATTAAAGCATTCATGATCAACTGAGCCCCACATATTTATTGATCTGAAATCATTGAATTACTTTAAGCAAGTAATTGTTATATTGTAACATTAATATTAATACATTGGGAAACTGAAAATTATATGTATGATTTTATTGGAACAAAATTAAGAGTAATATATATTTATGACTGTAGACCCTTTTATATTATTTAACAAATGTGAAACATATGCATTAATATATACATATAATAAATCAAGAAAGTGTTGGTAAAATTTAATGACTTATATTTAAAATATAGTTGGAAAATATTTACAATATGAAAATAATTTTCCTGTGGATATAGCTAAATCTTACGTCCCAGGGAATATTTAAATATTCTGCTTTTTAAATAATTTCATTAAAGTATCATAGAATTTTTTGAGAATTCTTTTCAGTTTTACTGTCCCAGAAAGACTCTGAATTGGTAGCTCCGAAGTTGGGCATAGTTAGGTGATATTTTGCTACTAAAAAATCTTGGGTAATTCAGAAAGTATCCTTGGGCAACCTTCTGTGAAATCTCAGCTCACAAATTATTTGAATAGTTTCAGGAAATATATATATGTATGTGTGTGTGTATGTATATGTGTATATATATATATATATATATATATATATATATATATATATATAAACTATTAACATAAAAGTTCAAAATGGAACTAAAATGAATGTTCAATAAATTAAAAAAATCTTAGACAGTGCCTCCCTATTCTTTCATTTGCCTGTATGCTGTATGGGCATAGCCCTTAGTTGCAGAGTTCAAATCAGTAGAGAGTAGAGGTATTATGTGTACATCTTCTGCATAGAAAAGCAATCTTGGAGACTGGGCTTTGATACAGCAAGTAAAGTGCTTGCTGTGAAGGGATGAGGACCTGGAATTGGAATCTTACTGGGAGCCAGGTATAGTACTATATATCTATAATCCCAGATGTGCTTACAGTGAGATGGGAGGTAAAGACTCGATAATCTCCAGAAGCTCGTGGGACAAGTAGCCTGATACATACAGAATGGAACTGAAAGAAATACCCTGTCTCATTAAAGGTGGAAGGTGATATATCTACCACTCTCCGTATATGTGTTGTGGCATGTATACACCTTCACACACACACACACACACACACACACACACACACACACACACACACACTTAAATACACACACCATATCCACACTCAATGGCATTCAGAAACAAACATAAGTCATCTAAGCACTTTAGTCTTTGTATGTGTGCAGCGGGGAAAGAGGCTTTGTGCCTCAAACTTCCCAAAGAAACAGATTCTGTTTATTAACTTCCCCCTACTCATATTCTTAGAGATAAAAATAGCTCTACTTCAGAGTACCCTGATGAAGTTTTGGATAGGTATCTCCTACAACCCATCTGATACAGACGGGTCAGCAGCCAGGTGTCATACAGGTAAATGAAAGAACCTATTAAAAGAAGGGTTATTGAGACTTTCAGGAATGGAATTAGAGTATGTCCTTGAAGGAGCTGCAACTACCCTACATCCTTCCTCCTTCTCACTGACTCTGAAGCCCTCCTTGAATGAACATCTTCCTCCAACATGCACCTGCATCAGACTGTACTGTCTGACCACAGATCCCAAACAGCAGTCAGCTGACCATAAATTCAACTTTCAACATCATAGACCCAAACAAACACTTTTATACTTTCAGGATGTACCTGTAGTATTACTTACAGTAATGAGAGGTTCCTAGCATCTGCATTTTAATAAAGATTTGTTAGATGAATATTTTCTTTTTCTTTTCACATCATCATTCAGTCAAAGAACACTGCTACATGTTCAAAAGTTAATAATGCATATAGAGCAGAAGATGGCCTAGTCAGCCATCATTGGGAAGAGATCCCCCTTGGTCTTGCAAACTTTATATGCCCCATACAGGGGAACACCAGGGCCAAGAAGTGGGAGTGGGTGGGCAGGGGACCAGGGTGGGGGGAGGGTATAGGGGACATTCGGGATAGCATTTGAAATGTAAATGAAGAATATATCTAATAAAATAAGTAAAAAAAAAAGTTAATAATGGCAATTTCCCTTTTACCCTTTGCTACTGATATAAAATACATGGTTTATAACTGAAGCTTTTGGAGACAAACCATGCAGTATACATTTTTGCTGTTAATAGCTGATACTAACTCCCATGAGATTGACGACATGAGTGTAACTATCTGGCTTACTGTCCAGTAACCAGTAATTCTACAGTACCATAGTGTTGTTATTTGGGAATAACTTAAAAACTTTTGGAATGAAGTTTAAGCTCTAGTTTGTATGTCACTCACATCTCTATTCAAAGCGAATAAGGCAATGGTAAGAAATCATCATAGTATTATATCAAGTCATTAATAATTGACACAGATAAAATTGAAATAGGGCCTTTTCCCGTGACAATTAAAATTCATAGTGCAACTGGGGTTCTATGTTCCCAAATGTTGAATATGAGAAATTATTCCAATGATGAAAATAACATTTTAATTTGATTTTTGAGGTATTGACCCAATTCTTAAAATATTTATTCATATTTAGTCATGTTCTTTGCAATATAAAACCCACTGGTGAAGTGCATGTGGAATTTTTGATAACATACTTATATTCTTAAAATTATAGATAAAATAAGCTTATAGCGGCAGCAAAATACAAAAACTTCAGATTATAATTTTACCAGTCCTTCATTTTTTCTCTCACCTTCATGATATTTCTTGTCTTAATAATGCTGCACAGGCTTGTACATGCTAGGAGTGTGTTTTACATATCATTAGTGATTATCAGAGAACAATCAATAGAGAACTATAGGTCTTATTTATTTTTGTATGAAATACATTTTGAAGTAAACAAGGGAAGCTAAATTATGTACCCGAAATTAAATGGCCTTTTGTTTACCAAAAGAAAAAAAAAAGATTCTGTATAAATGCATGGAATGATTTTGTAAAGATGGCGACAGGTAGGGGGGGTCACCACCTGCCTGTGATGCATTTTAGACCATCTTGTCTTGCCCAGAATCCTTTGGTCTTTGGCTCCTGGCACTCCATTATCCTTTTGACTCTTCAACTGTTTCTTTCAATTCATTTTACTCTTTTGTTTTGTAACAATAGAGATGACATCCTGTATTTGGAATAATCAACTTCAAATACTTATTTGGAAATATATACATAAACTTAAATGATAAAATTATATATCTAGCTGAATGTTGAATATAACATTTTCCTCTACCTTTGCATAAAAATAATGTGTGAATCACAAAATACCCAAACAAGAAATTAAATTTCCTTTAAACTAAACCTAAATCAGATGATCACACTTCGGGTTTCCTTTATTTCAACTCTGCTAAAAAAAAATTCCTTTTACTATTTTAAGGATTAATTTGAAAATTTCTCCTTTCCCTTCCATCCTTCAAAGCATCCCTAATATTGCTGTGTTCTTTTTTTTTTTTTTTTTTTTTTTTTTTTTTTGAAATTCATGGTCCCTTTCTTATTGCTTATTGTTACATACATATGCGTACATTAAACATGTGTTTTCCCAAACATTTAAATACTACCAAATCAGTTGCTGTAATGTTATTTGTTGTATAATATATATCACCACTGACCATTTGATATTTGACAACCCATGGGTGTGCTCTTCCCGGTGGGAAGATTAGTTATCTTGCTCTGAACATTAGTCTCCTATAATTCTTTGTGTATTGTGTGAGGCAGAGTGTGTCTGCTCAGTCTACTGTGGCATAAACACAACTGTCCTTGTTAAGCTCATCTTTAAGTAGTCTTGGTATCTCTTTGGAATACTTATTTATCTGCTATTCATTCATTCATTCATTCACTTCATTACATTTGTATAACTGTTTTGCCTAAAAATGTGTATAAGCAGTAAACAAAAGCCTGGTAGCTTTGGAGGGCAGAAGAATGGTTCTGATCTCCTAGACCTGTGATCTATAGGCAGCACTGAACTGACACCTGGTTCCTGGAAACTGAACCCATGTCCTCTGCAAGACGAGGGTCATAACCACTGATCAAATTCTCCAAGTTCTTGAAAGTTGTCTTTATAGAAACATTTCACAGAACCACATTTCCCTTAAATTGTAGCACTGAAGAATATATTTTTTTTCTTGTACTAATTATTCTGAACTTAAATTCAAAGTTTTGCTATCAATGGAATTATGTCTGGATTTTGTTTAAATTACTTGTATCTCTTATCTGAAATATCTAGTAAATCTCTTCATTTGTAGTTGTGTAAATTTTCAGACATTGTATATGCTATTTGCCGATGCAGAAATTATTGCAATAGCTTTAAACTGAAATGTTACATTAGGTTATGTTACATTTTCAATTATATCACCATTATTCCCAAATCCTCCAAAAATAGATGCTGAATTAAATATTTAAGATGTGCTAATTTGGGGCAAAAGACAGCATAGAATTAACCAATACATTTTGAAATCAGATGCCAGATGATTTCTTTGTATTACAAAAATGAAACAGTTTTATATGTTAATTAATTATCTAAAATCATTATGGCAATAATGAAATAATGTTAAGAACTACTTTCCATTATATATTTAATATAAAGTTACCAATTGACCAAGAATAGGATATATTTTCAGGATAACAATAATTATCCAACACTATACCATTTAAATATTTTTGGTAAAATTTGAGTTAAAATTCAAAAAAAAAAAAAAAAATTCCATGTCTTCACCATTCCTTGTCTTTGAATCTGAAAAAATTTAGCCAATGATAAAATGATATTATTGTTTATTTTTTTAATTAATTTATTATTACTTTCTTTATTTACATTTCAAATGCTATCCTGAAAGTTCCCTATACCACACCCCATCCCTGCTCCCTTACCCACTCACTCCCACTACTTGGCGCTGGTCTTCCCCTTGTGCTGGGTCATATAAAGTTTACAAGACAAAGGGGCCTCTCTTCCCAATGATGGCTGATTAGGCCATCTTCTGCTACATATGCAGCTAGAGACGCGAGCTCAGGGGGTACTGGTTAGTTCATATTGTTGTTGCACCTACAGGGTTGCAGACCCCTACAACACCTTGGGTACTTTCTCTGGCTCCTCCATTGGGGGCCCTGTGTTCCATCCAATAGCTGACTGTGAGTATCCATTTCTGTGTTTGCCAGGCACTGGCATAGTGTCACAAGAGGCTGCTATATCAGGGTCCCTTCAGCAGAATCTTGCTGGCATGTGCATTAGTATCTGGGTTTGGTGGCTGATGATGGGATGGATTCCCAGATGGAGTAGTCTCTGGTTAGTCCATCCTTTCATCTTAGCTCTAAATTTTGTCTCTGTACCTATATATGGGTATTTTGTTCCTTATTCTAAGGGGGAATGAAGTATCCACACGATGGTCATCCTTCTTGGTTTTCCTGTGTTTTGCAAAATGTGTCTTGGGTATTCTAAGTTTCTGGGCTAATATCTGCTTATCAGTGAGTGCATATCTAGTGACTTCTTTTGTAATTGGGTTACCTCACTAAGGATGATATCCTCCAGATCCATCCATTTGCCCAAGAATTTCATAAATTCATTGTTTTTAATAGCTGAGTAGTACTCCTTTGTGTAAATGTATCACATTTTCTGTATCCATTCCTCTATTGAGGGACATCTGGGTTCTTTCCAGCTTCTGGCTATTATAAATAAGGCTGCTATGAACATAGTGGAGCACGTGTCCTTATTACCAGTTGGAAGATCTTCTGGGTATATACCCAGAAGAGATATGGCTGGCTCCTCCAGTAGTACTATGTCCAATTTTCTGAGGAACCGACAGACTGATTTCCAGAGTGGTTGTACAAGCTTGCAATTCAGCCAGCAATGGAGGAGTGTTCCTCTTTCTGCACAACCTCGCCAGCTTCTGCTGTCACCTGAATTTTTAATCTTAGTCATTCTGACTGGTGTGAGATGGAATCTCAGGGTTGTTTTGATTTGCATTTCCCTGATGGCTAAGGATGTTGAACATTTTTTCAGGTGTTTCTCAGCCATTTGGTATTCCTCAATTGAGAATTCTTTGTTTAGCTCTGTAACCCATTTTAATGGGGTTATTTGAATTTCTGGAGTCCAGCTTCTTGAGCTCTTTGTATATATTGGATATTAGTCCTCTATCAGATTTAGGATTGGTAAAAATCCTTTCCCAATCTGTTGGTGGCCTTTTTGTCTTGTTGACAGTGTCTTTTGCCTTACAAAAGCTTTGCAATTTTATGAGGTCCCATTTGTCAATTTTTGATTTTATTGCACAAGCCATTGCTGTTCTGTTGAGAAATTTTTTCCCTGTGCCCATATCTTTGAGGCTTTTCCCCACTTTCTCCTCTATCAATTTCAGTGTCTCTGGTTTTATGTGGAGGTCTTTGACCCACTTAGACTTGAGCTTTGTACAAGGAGATAAGAATGGATCAATTCTCATGCTTCTACATGATAACCGCCAGTTGTGCCAGCACCATTTGTTGAAAATGCTGTCTTTTTTCCACTGGATGGTTTTAACTCCCTTGTCAACAAATAAAGTTACCATAGGTATGTGGATTCATTTCTGGATCTTCAATTCTATTTCATTAATCTACATGTCTGTCGCTGTACCAGTACCATGCAGTTTTTTTTTTTTTATCACAATTTCTCTGTAGTACAGCTTAAGGTCAGGCATGGTGATTCCACCAGAGGTTCTTTTATTGTTGAGAATGGTTTTTGCTATCCTAGGTTTTTAATTATTCCAGATGAATTTGCAAATCGCCCTAAGACACAAATCTCTGCCTGAAATCCAAACAGTGGCTTAAGAAGAGGTGCAACTGTTTCAATGCTCCTTAGAAAGCTTCCAATTCATACATCTATGTTGCTCAAATTCCATAAAAATGACTTTTACTTGATGTGTAAATTGGTTCAAAACCCTATGATATGTGTTTTCTAAAGGGTATTTATTACATTAAATTATAAAGAGAAAACAATAGCACCCAGGTTTTGGTCTTCAACAACATATTGTGATGAATTTATATTTGAAAATAACATAGAACCACTCAAAAGAAGCTGGGTGGGGTTTAGAAAAAGAGGCTAGAACTACAGAACAAATCTCCATTGCCAGTGGGGTTGCAAACTGCTGCAGCCACCCTGGAAACCAATCTGGAGGTTCCTCAGAAAATTGGAAATAGTTCTACCTAAATACCCAGCTATACACTCTTGGGCATATACCCAAAACATGTCCCACCATAACACAAGGACATGTGTGTTCCACTATATTCATGGCAGCCTTATATGTAATAACCAGAGACTCAAAACAATCCAGATGCCCCACAACTGAAGAATGGATAGAGAAAATGTGGTTCGTTTACACAAAGGAATAGTATTCAGCTCCTAAAAAACAAGGACATCATGAATTTTGAAGCAAATGGATGGAACTAGAAAATATCAATCTGAGTGAGGCAACCCATATCTAAATAGACATACATGGTATGTATTCACTGATTAGTGGATATCATCCAAAAAGTACTGCATACCAAGGATACAAACCACAGACCTTAAGAGGTATAACAACCACAAAGGCCCAAATGGTGATGCTTCAATCCCACTTAGAAGCAGGAATAAAGTAATTATGGGAGGCAGAGGGAGGAAGGGAATCTAGGAGGATGGGGGCAGAGAGGGGAATTGGGGAATAGGATAAGGTATGGGAAAAGGTGAGGAGTGGGGCCAAGAGGACCAGGAGAATTAATAGAAATACGTAGCCTCAGGGAGATGGGAGGTAAGGGAACCCTCTAGAAAGTACTAGAGACCCAGGATGTAAGAGATTCTAAGGATGCGAAGGGGGTGACCCTAGATGAAATGCCCAACACTGGGGACAGGGAAGTAGAAGAGTTTACCTCTAGTACATAGACAGGGCATCAGGCAAAGGGACAGGGTTACTAAACCACAGTCAATATTTCTCTCTCTCTCTCTTTTTTTTTTTATTGCATATTTTCTTTATTTACATTTCAAATGTTATCCCCTTTCCTAGTTTCCCATTTGAAAATCCCCTATCCTCTCCCCACCTCCCCCTACTTCCCAACCCCCCTCCTGCTTCCTGGCCCTGGCATTCCCCTATACTGTGGCATAGAACCTTCACAGTACTAAGGGTCTCTCCTCCCACTGATGACCAACTGGGCCATTCTCTGCTACATATGCAGCTGGAGCTTTGAGTACCACCATGTGATTTTAATTTGTTTTAATTGATGATTTAGTCCAAGGGAGCTCTGAGGGTACTGGTTTTTCATATTGTTGTGCCCCCTATGGGCACAACAGACCTTGCAAAACCCCTTCAGCGACTTAAGCTCAGAGTACTCAAGATACAATTTGCAAAACACATGAAACTCAAGAAGAAGAAAAAACAAAGTGTGGATACTTTGATCTTCCTTAGAAGGGGGAACAAAATTACCATGGAAGGAGTTACAGAGACAAAGTTCAGAGCAAAGACTGAAGGAATGACCATCCAGAGACTGCCCCACCTAGGGATCCATCCCATAAACAACCACCAAACCCAGACACTATTGTGGATGCCAACAAGAGCTAGCTGACAGGAGCCTGATCAAACTGTCTCCTGGGAGGATTTGCAAGTGCCTGACAAATACAGAAGTGGATGCTCACGGCCATCCATTGGACAAAGCACAGGGTCCCCAATGAAGAACTAGACACAGTCAGTATTTCTAACCCAGAATAGTTCCTGTCTAAAAGACTGCAGAGACAAACATTGAAAAGAGACTGAAGGAAAAGCAGTACAATGACCATCTCATTGAGAGAGGTACCAAAGTCTGGTACTATTATTGATGCTATGATGTGCTTACAGACAGGAGCATAGCATGGCTGTCCTCTGAGAGGCCCTACCAGAAGCTGACTGGGATAGACACAAATACTTATACCCAACCATTAGTCTGAAGTCTGTGACCCCTATAGTTGGCTGAAGAAGTTTAATGGGGAGGGTGACGACACAGGAAGACAGTTTCAACTAACCTGAACCTCAGGCAGCTCACAGAGACAGAACCACTAACCAGACAGCATGAGCAGGCTGGTTTGAGGCCTGGGGCATATATATAGCAGAGGACTGCCTGGTCTGACCTCAATGGCATGAGAAATTCCTAATCCTTGAGAGACTTGAGGCCCCTGGGAAGGGAATAGGCCTGGTGTGGAGGGGAAGCACCCTCTTGGAGGCAAGAGGAGGAAGTAATTGGATGAGGAAATGTGGGAGGGGAGACTGGGAGGGGGATATGGCTAGAATGTAGATAAATAAAGTACTTTAAAAAAAGAACCGGCATAAAATTATGGAAGAATCCAGAGCATAGTTCTACATTATGTTCCTCCAGCAGAAGAATTGTGTGAGGGCTTACTCTAGGGCAGTTTTTCTCAACTTGTGGGTCAAATTCACTTTGGTGGCATATGATCCTTTCATAGAGGTTGCCTAAGAAGATTGGAAACCACAGATGTTTACATTATGATTCGCAACAGTGGCATAATTACAGTTATGAAGTAGCAATGAAAATAATTTTATGTCTGGGGATCACCACAGCTTGATGAACTGTATTAAAGTATCATAGCATGCAAGAGAGTTGAGAGCCACTGCTTTAGGTCCTCTGACCTAGACAGACAAGAGTTTGGGGCCAAACCAACAATACCAGGCAGGAGGAACATCTTGTGACATATATTTTAAATACGACCTGAAGGTAGTTGTTAACTCTGACATAGCCATGCACATGTAGTCCCATCAGGCTTGGCAGTTCCTTATTTAGCCCATTGTGTTCACAGCTGGTGAAGAGCATAAAACTTTGTTCCAAAATGATAATTCCTGTGGTTCATTTTCTTCCCGAAACTGTACATTTTCAATTGCTACTTGTTCCTTTTCATTTTAGGTATGTATAAGAATGAAGACTAATAGCCAGGCAGCAAAATCATTTCTAAGCTCTCTCGAAACTTCCACTGCCAAAGATATTAATCCAAATTTTCTTCAATTTGGCCCCAGTCAGATTCTTAGAACAAATTTAAAAAGCAGCCACTTTTTTTTTTTTAAACCAAAATATTGCAAGAACGATTTCTAGGCCAGCTGCTAACATTCTTCCTTTCAGAAACCTCTTTTGTTGGGCTCCCGTAATCCACATTGCTCATAGCACTACAGTTGTCTCTTCTGTGGATAGTTAAACCCTGCTTAAAACTTTCAGCTTTTCTCCTACTCCAAAGTTCCAAAGTCTTTCATCTTCCTCTAGCCAATAGCATGTTGGTCAGGCCTTTCAGAGCAATACCGCAACCAACCAACTTCTGTCTTAGTTAATGTTCTATTGCTAGGAAGAGACACTGCCAAAGTAAACCTTATGAAAGGAAGCAATTACCTGGGGCCTTGCTTACAATTTTAGAAGGCTAGTCCTGGATCATTATGGCAGGAAAAAGATAGGTGTGCTTCTTGAGCTGTCCTAAAGAATTTTACTTTCTGATCCTGAGGCAAAAGAGAGGAGTGGGGGAAGTAATTTGGCTGAGCCTTAATACCTTGACGCCTACCCTCAAAAATACATATTATATAGCAAGGCATATTTCCTTATCCTTCTACTTATTCTAAACAGTACTGCTCTCTGGACATTAAACATTTAAACATATGAGCCATGGAGGCCATTTTCCATCAAACAACTATATCTGTGTAATCAAAGGTGTGATAATGAAAATTCCTTTAAAATATTCTCCACTATGAAGAAGATGTTAAACAACATATTGTATAAAAAGGAATGTCTATGCAACTGCCTCACCAGGATTCGTTTTTTTTTTTTTTTTTTTTAAAGAAACATAGACTCCAATGGTTTATAGAGTCATTAAGACTTCAATTGCTTATTCAAAACGAATAGTAAGGTATTTGGATGGTAAAAGGTTTTAGCTATAATCACAAATATATTTTAAAGATATGAAAAAATATAAGCAGCAGTGGTGACTTTTGAAAAGAAGAGAAGTCACCAATCTGGAAAAAAATGCCTCATAAATGTTATCCAGTGGATGATGTGTTGAAATCTCTACCTTTACCATACAGTACACCCAGTGATAAAAACTTTAGGAAACTAGGACTAGTCAAAGAAATTCACATAGTGGCATGCATTGATACAATAGTCACTTTATATTTACTTTAGAATTTTGCACTGTCTGATGACCATGAAGGAAGCAATGCTCTTCTATGTTGGTATCCAACAATGATGGACTTGCTGTTACAAAACCTAACAGAAACATCATGAATTATAACTCTCAATCCATAGTGGAAATGAAACTATAGAGATTTAAGACTTTTATGTAAGATATTTTGTTTCTGAGACAGAAACCTATCTAATACAATTAGTACACAAATTTTAGAAAAATATACACATATTTACATATTATATTTATTTATTTAATATAATTTGTTTTAAGCAATACATATATAAATACATATATACATGTACATATATTACATACTTTTATTCTTTCTATTTTGTTTCTTTTGAGATTTACATGAAACCACATCATTAGATCATCAGCTATCAAGATGTCCTAGGATATAAACTGATTTATTTTCAACTAAAAATAAAATTCCGGGATGGTGGAGCAAAACTAACAACTACTCATTTCTTCAGGTCTCATTATTTTCCTTAATACAGAACATAGTGTCTTAAATGATTCTATTACTCTTTGCTTGTTTCATACTCCTCAAAATGAAATAAAACTCCACCTATGATTTTCCTAATTCCTGACCTGCCTGGTTAGCTCTGCAAGTCTCCTTAAGTGCTTCACAATCCTGAGTCTTATACTGAAAAGAAAAGGGATATGCTAGTTAAGATGTGTGGTTGATGAAATCAAATATGTGTTTCCATGTGTCCTTTTTGTTTTCTTATTTAAGAACATTCTCCTGGCTTACATTTTCACTGTCATTCTCAGTATTAAAATGTTAAGTCCAAGTCTTAGCTGAGAAGGTCTGTGAATCCCATTCCTATTTCTCTCTGCCTTGGAATTATATTCCACCTCTGGATTTCTGTATCCTCTATTCAGTAGCTATACAACCTTAAACAACATACATCTTTTTACTAAGCTTCAACCTATTAACAATGCAGCCCTTGGTAGAACATAAGACTTTCCTCTGTGGCCCTGTAATAAAAATTAAATAATAGTGTTTAAAGGATCAATAAAACAGTGCACCTTAGGTCTTCAGCATAAAATAGCTGCACTAGAAAACATGGAATCTATAACCTAACTTGATTGTTATAATAATTGACTTTTGTATGTAATTTATGTGAAAT
Organism: Mus pahari; assembly: GCF_900095145.1. Lineage (NCBI taxonomy): Eukaryota > Metazoa > Chordata > Mammalia > Rodentia > Muridae > Mus > Mus pahari. The sequence goes on from NC_034593.1 coordinate 41,832,833, forward strand.
TTCTACTGCACATAATGAATGAAGTAGTCATGAAATCTATTTTGCTTTCTATTGTAGCATGGGGAATAGTCTTCATTGTTAGGATGAAGTTTATTTATTGAAGTAAATATCAAGCAGTGAGATTTCTCACCTGGCTTTGCTACTAATACTCTCAAATTAGACAAGTGTTTGGCTAATATATAGTGTCTTTGGAGACATTAAACACAACTCAAGTTTTGTCCATTAATAGGTTATCACAATGTAGATGCTCCTTGTCTTACTATGGGGCTATGGCTCCACAAACTAACAATAAGCTGAAGAAGTCATTAGTCAAATATTCATATAATTTAGCTGACTCACTGGACACCAAAACCTAGCAACTGACTCAGTAACAAAAGCTAATTGCTTGCCCTAATGTACAGACTTATGTCTACCTGGCAGAAGGCTAGAATCTGTGATGTGATTCCATAGCCAAGTTCACCAAAAACTGTCCTACAAGCCATCATTTACAAAGAGCAAACCAGGTTTATGATTCAATGTATGCTTTCTATGAATATATTTCATTTTTGCAGTATTTAAAATGAAAAATATTATATTAGAATATCATAATCCAAGGGCATCTGTATTTATTATATAAGGTAATCATGAAATACACATGAGCATATATATATATATATATATATATATATATATATATATATATATATACATAATTTGTATAGTAGATTTTTTTTCTAATTTTAGTTTTTCATCATAGAGTTGGCTATGGACTTGCCATATTTTCTTTTTTTTTTCAATTTTTTATTAGATATTTTCACATGCTAACCCAAAAGTCCCCTATATTCTCCCCAGCCATGCTTCTCTACCCACCCACTTGTACTTCTTTCTCTTAGTGTTCCCCTGAACTGGGGCATATAAAGTTTGCAAGACCAAGGGGCCTCTCTTCCCAGTGATGGCCGACTAGGCCATCTTCTCCTACATATGCAGTTAAAGACAGGAGCTCTAGGGGTACTGGTTAGTTCATATTGTTGTTACACCTATAGGGTTGCAGACACCTTCAGCTCCTTGGGTATTTTCTCTAGCTCCTCCACTGGGGGGCTTATGTTTCATCCAATAGATGTACTTCTGTATTTGTCAGGCACTGCCATAGCCTCATACTGGACAGCTATATCAGGGTCCCTTCAGCAAAATCTTGCTGGCATATGCAATAGTGTCTGTGTTTGGTGGCTGATTATGGGATGGATCCCAAGGTGGGGCAGGCTCTCGATGGTCCATCCTTCTGTCTCAGCTCCAAACTTTGTCTCTGTAACTCCTTTCATGGGTATTTTGTTCCCCATTCTAAGGAGGGACAAAGTATCCACACTATGGTCTTCCTTCTTGAGTTTCATTTTGCAAATTGTATCTTGGGTATTCTAAGTTTCAGTGAGTGTATATAATGTGAGTCCTTTTGTGATTGGGTTACCTCACTCAGAATGATACCCTCCAGATCCATCCATTTGCCTAAGGATTTTGTAAATTCATTGTTTTTAATAGCTAAGTAGTATTCCATTGTGTAAATGTAACACATTTTCTGTATCCATTCCTCTGTTGAGGGACATTTGGGTTCTTTCCAGCTTCTGGCTGTTATAACTAAGGCAACTATGAACATAGTGGAGCATGTGTCCTTATTACAATTTGGAGCATCTTCTGGGTATATGCCCAGGAGTTGTATTGCTGGGTCCTCAGGTAGTACTATGTCCAATTTTCTGAGGAACCACCAAACTGATTTCCAGAGTGGTTGTACAAGCTTGCAATCACACCACTAATAGAGGAGTGCTCTTCTTTCTCCACATCCTTGCCAGCATCTGCTGTCACCTGAATTTTTGATCTTAGCCATTCTGACTGGTGTGAGGTAGAATATCAGGGTAGTTTTGATTTGCATTTCCCTGATGATTAAGGATGTTGAACATTTTTTCAGGTGCTTCTCAGTCCTTCGGTATTCCTCAGTTGAGAATTCTTTGTTTAGCTCTATGCCTCATTTTTTAATGGGGTTATTTGATTTTCTGGAGTCCAGTTTCTTGAATTCTTTGTATATATTGGAAATTAGTCCCCTATCGGTTTTAGGATTGGTAAAAATCCTTTCCCAATCTGTTGGTGACCTTTTTGTCTTATTAACAGTGTCTTTNGCCTTACAGAAGCTTTGCAATTGTGTGAGGTCCCATTTGTTGATTCTCGATCTTACAGCACAAGCCACTGGTGTTCTGTTCAGGAATTTTTCCCCTGTTTTGTAGTAGATTTTGATTCATTCACTGTAAATGCTTAGTATATAATGCTTGATATGTGTGTCCACATCCTAATTAGTATATAAGGCATACATTCATGGTTTTCTGACCCAAGTTTGCCTCTATTAGTATATTTTCCATTCTAGTCTCTTATATAGGATTCTCACTACAATGTGGTCTCTTTATTGCCCTTTTAACCTTTGATCCCATTTCCACATAAGTATCTTGAACTTGAGTAGGTCTCCTTTCTACTACCCTGATATCTCCTCTCCGAATCTATTTGATGATCTGTGGGATGGCATTCCTGGTATATTTATACAGCCACTTTATAGCAAATCTTGAAGAAGATCTCATATTTGTAATAAAATTAAGCATAAAGACTTTGAAATTTTAAAGGTACATATGAGTATGAGGTATATAGTTTATGAAGAAACAGTACTATCTTAAGTCAAATGACATTTATTCAGCAATATTACCTCTCACACTGGGCATGTTTTTTATATACTTTCTAGTAAAATATTTATGAAAGTTTGTGTTGATTTTAAAATTTAATCTAATACTCCACAGACTACCATTTTGACTGGGATATAAAATAATTGCATCTATGCACCATTGTGCAGCCTAATGTAGAATATCCCACAGGATATGCCGGTTACAGCCTTCACAACATTTATTAGGCATTTTAAGATTTAAAGGAAACAACAGAATTTACAATGGCAAGTTCAATGGCAAGTGTGACAGACTCTGCTGCAGACCAGAATAGAATTTTAAATACCATTTTCAAACTCTTTTTTTTTTTTTACGCATAGGTTGATTTAATCTTCCTACTAATTTCTCTTTTAATTCTGGGAAGGATAAAACTGAATTCATTCTTATCAGGAAACAGACACATGAAAATGCACAGTTCTGTTGCTGTGTTTAGGAGGAGAGCTGCTGAACCATAATCACAGGCAGGTTTTGAAGAGAGTTCCTTAGTAGTGTGAGCAGCAAGCTTGGCTGTTTGATTTGCAAATACAATTTCAATGGGAAAGATTTGAACAAGGTAATTTTGAGCTATAAGTGTACTCTAGACGTCTTTGTCTAAATTCAAGCTCTATGAAAGCTTGGCAATCAGTCATTTTAGAGTGGAATTCTCCATTTTTATTCATCTATTTTGTCAACAACATATTTTATTCTAAGTCCACAGTGCATTTAAAAATAATGTTGTTAGGTAAACTATTCTTTTATTTCTGATTATATAAAATATTCCACAAAGGAATGAATATTAGAAAGTTAGAAAAAATTCTCTTGAGATAGGGTAAACTATTTCTATTTTAATAAATAAAGCTTAAATTTAAGTTGCAGTAGATTTTGCCTAATTATTTTTTTAATTTCTTGAGTCATCTGGTTATTGAAATCAAAAGGCCTTTACTCAAGACTACAGGCAACTGAAAGCACGGTCAACACTTCTCCAACATAACAAAAATGTAAAAGGCAAAAGCGGACGGAAGATGAGTACCAAGTCTGCTCAAGCTCCATAAAGGAGGGGAGAGGGACACCCATGCCATAGTTGAAACTGCAGAAAGGCAACATTAGTTGGACTTACTGGATCATTAAAAGTAAGTTATTAAGGTGAGAATGCATTCTGTCAGCAAAATGTCGGAGCTGGAGGAAGAGAATGGGGGTAAATGTGATTAACATATTTTGTAGATGTATATTAAATTTTCACAGACAAATCCAAATTTAATAATCTTGGGAAAATAGTGAAATGATTAACCCAGTTTTCAAATATACAATGGATGCATGAAAGAAATCACATGCATCTAGGTTTTAAAGCATTAAAGAAAGTTGTCTCAGGCCAGAATTTAAAGACTGATACACAGGCACAGGCACAGACAGACAGATACACACACACACACACACACACACACACACACACACACACACACACATCATTGTCTGAAGAACCCCTTCAAGTCCACACTGTTGCTGTTGCCCGTGGCTCAGTTTACTCCAACTCAACAAACAATTAAGGATTGCAAATGCCTCTGCTCCAGAAGTGAAAAAGGGAAAGCTTGATTTCAAAGATGTAAGTTAAACCAGCAAAGGGCTCAGCTTTGCTTTTAAAAACATACGTTGTCTAGGTCAATATTGATCAATTTTCCTGCGAATTTATGTTTTCTCCCTGTCTCTGTCACTCTGTTTCTTTCTATCTCCTGTGGTATGTGCATAACTGTGGGTGTATCTGCATGTGTATCTGTGTGTGTATATGTATGTATATATCTATGTGATTGTTTGAATACTTATATGTTTGTGTGTGTGCATATGTACATGTATCTGTGTGTGTTTGCATGTATGTGTGTGTGCGCACATGTGTGTGTGTGTGTGTGTGTGTGTGTGTGTGTGTGTGTCCTGATGAAACCAGATTTCAATCCCTCTTCATTTTATTTACAGAGGAAGCATTTCTGTTTCCTGAGAGAGGATCCTAAATAAACTACTTGCCCACTGACTCAGCCTGCTTAGCTAGCTTTCTGGCCCTAGGAGTCCCTGTTTCCCTGTGATCATTTAGTACTCATGCAGTTTCTAAAGCTCCAAATCCAGGACCCCAAGTGTGCAAACACTGAAACACTTTTTCGCAAGCCTTCGCTCACATTCTTGAGCAAAAAATTTTGAATGTCATCACCAAGTTCCCTTTTAATAATGACGTCCTTCGTACAAAAGGTGGCCTTATATTTTGTCTGATTTAGCTTCATGAAAACCACATACAGCCTAGGAGAATGCTTAGAGGCAGGACAGTAGGTTTTTCCAATTCTGTTATATTCTATTTGTGCTGTACTAGTTGCCTGCCTCTGCTGGTCTAAGGGAAGGAAGAGAAAATGATGAGAGACCTTGTCTTGAGTCTATAAGAGTTTACATAGATGAAAAAAAATCTAACATGTTCATGAAATACTCAAAGGTGCCTGTGGCCTCTGATGGCAGAGCTCAGAGACAGGCACAGAAACACAAACTATTTCTTTTTTTAAAATTTTTTCCAATTTTTATTAGGTATTTTCTTCATTTATACTTCAAATGCTATCCGGAAAGTTCCCTATACCCTCCCCCCACCCTGTTCCCCTACCCATCCACTCCCACTTCTTGGCCCTGGCGTTCCCCTGTACTGGCCCATATGAAGTTAGCAAGACCAAGAGGCCTCTCTTCCCAGTGATGGTCAACTAGGCCATCTTCTGCTACATATACAGCAAGAAACATGAGCTCTGGGGGTACTGGTTAGTTGGTATTATAGTTCAACCTATAGGGTTGCAGCCCCCTTCAGCTCCTTGTGTACTTTCTCTAGCTCCTCCATTGGGGACCCTGTGTTCCATCCAATAGCTGACTGAGAGTGTCCACTTCTGTGTTTGCCAGGCACTGGCATAGCCTCACCAGAGACAGCTATTTCAGGGTCCTTTCAGTAAAATCTTGCTGGTGTATGCAATAGTGGCTGCATTTGGTGGCTGATTATAGGATGGATCCCTGGGTGGGGCAGTCTCTGCATAGTCCTTCCTTTTGTCTCACCTTCAAACTTCGTCTCTGTAACTCCTTCCATGGGTATTTTGTTCCCAATTCTAAGAAGGGGCGAAGTGTCCACACTTTCTCAAAGATGAAGAGAAAGAGATTTTCTTTGGTTTGATTTATCATTTGATTTTTTGTTTGTTTACGTTTTGTTTGTCCTCAAAGACCAAAAGAAGGAATTAGGGATGGCAGATATGCAGTTCCATTATGGTCATGGTTACCCCAACTGAGAGATTCATGTTGAGGTAGATTGCCACAATTCAGGGACAAGAGGGGACAGTTGAAGTCACTAGTGACTGGATGCATTGTCTAAAATGGGGCACATGAGTTAAGATGGTTGAAGACCTTCAGTAAATAAATGAAAAATGAAGTCATTTGGCATCATTACCCATAAGAATCTGCAATCTCTATTATATTTCCATGTGTCTTCTAGCTTTTAAGAGTGTACAGGAGAGAGAAGGCTTGCACAATGGGCAAATTACTGAGGATTTCAGGTAAGAGTAACATGTATACTGAACCACATAGTCAACACAGAAACACTAGACCTTCTGTGTGATAGCATGTTCATCCATTCTTCATATTGTAGAAGTGAGGCAGAAGTTCTAATTTGTATCAGTAATAAATATAGTTAGATTGATCCTTGGTTTGTTTTCAAACTTTGAAAAATAGCACAAAAGAAAATATTAAAATAAATTTAATTATATAAATTTAATATATAAATTTAATTAAATTTATATATATATTTAATTATTTCATTAGATATTTTCTTCATTTACATTTCAAATGCTATCCTGAATGTCCCACATACCCTCCCCCCACACCCTGCTCCCCTGCCCACTCACTCCCACTTCTTGGCCCTGGCATTCCCCTGTATGGGACATATAAATTTTCAAGACCAAGGGGCCGCACTTCCCAACGATGGCTGACTAGGTCATCTTCTGCTATGTATGCAGCTAGAGACATGAGCTCTGGGGGTACTGATTAGTTCATATTTGTTGTTCCACCAATAGGGTTGCAGACCATATACGTTCCTTGGTTAATTTCTCTACCTCCTCCATTGGGTTCTTTGTGTTCTATCCTATAGATGATTGTGGGCATCCTCTTATATATTTGCCAGGCACTGGCATAGTCTCACAAGAGATAGCTATATTGGTGTCCTTTCAGGAAGTTCTTGCTGGCATATGCAATAGTGTCTGCATTTGGTGGTTGATTATGGGATGGACCCCCAGGTGGGGCAGTCTCTGGGTTGTCCATCCTGTCGTGTTAGCTCCAAATTTGTCTCTGCAACTTCTTTCATGGATATTTTATTCCCTATTTTGGGGAGGAATGGAGTATCCATGTGTTGGTCTTCCTTCTT
>NC_034593.1:41841389-41849481 GCF_900095145.1 Mus pahari
AGAGAGAGAGAGAGAGAGAGAGAGAGAGAGAGAGAGAGAGAGAGAGAAGTGAGGGGACATAGAGAGAAACTGAAGCATTTTTGAAGTTAATGACAAACTATATCACACATACAGATTCAGAAAGCAGATAACCTTGAGTTTTATTCCTGCAAGTGACCTAACCATACATACTAAAAAAATAAATCCATATAGTTGATTTGGATGTAGACATGAATATACATTAATATACAAATACATATGCATGTGCATTGGTGTCCACATGTACATCTTTGTGCATGTTTATATTTTCATACAATATATTCATTTTTATAATTTATTTAACTCATTTTTCTTCTTTATTCAAATAGACATTTTGTTATTGAAATACTTAATCCTGCCAAATTTTTTATCTTAAAATTAATGTAACTACATAGACTTAATAATTGGGTATATTCCTATTTTAGCATATTTTTGGTATGCTCAATATTATTATATACTGGTCTTAGTGTAAAGTAGCTTATTCCAAACAATTTTTTTTGTAGAAAGAATTGTGCTTCATTATACTGCAAAAAAGTAGAAAATCAGATGAAGAAGTGTAAATCTATCAGTTCCATAATAACAAGATTGTTTTTAAAAAAATTTTAGGCATTTACATAAAACATTTCATAAAAGTTTGTTTTAGAAAACAAACTGCCTGATAGATTACCAGTTTGACTATTTGGTATGGTAGAGACATCCTTGGTAAAATATGATAAACCACACAATTTCTGTGTTTTCTCCCCAAACCTGGTAGTCAACATGTAAAAGCAATGGTATTTGAAAATCGGTGTTATATTTACAAGTAAATTACCATAAATGTTTAAGAGATGATTGATATTTAGACCATAGTCTATGTGGCCTGGAAAAACAGAATCATTTTATGGTGATTATGTTTAACAGTTCAGTGTCTATTAAATAATTGTGTATTACACATCTTGTGCTGAAAAATTGAAGCCCTAATTCTTAAGAAAAAATAGCTATTATTACAAAAAAATTAGTGGCTACTTTTGCCTGATTTGTGCAAGAATTTTACCTGCTGAAATTAATTCTTTTTTCTCAGTTTTATTTAAAAGTAATCTAGGTTTGATATTGATGTGTCAGATTTATTTTTTACTTTAAATAAAGGAAAGGAGGACAAAGGATGTATAGAAGACTTCCCTACTCTTTTTACAAGAAAGGAGAAAGCAATTTAGAAAGTTTCCTTAATACCTTCACCCAGTACTCATGATGCTAATACATCAAGTCTATTTAAGTGGAGAAAATATCTTTTCAAAAATAACAAGTTCTTAGATTGGATGCTCTCATATTTCTATAAGTTATTTTTTCCTGTTTTCAACAAGAGCATTCAAGCTACTAAAAGATATCCACACTATGCTTGCTATGTTGTTTAATCCTGAGCTGGGTATTCTTTATCACTGAAGTAACATGAATACATTTAGTTTTTCACCTGAAATAAAACGGTGTCAAATCAACTCTTTCACTCTGATTTCTGCCTTTGAATATGGCATTATTACAAATTACCCTAAGGCATAACTTTTCTCCAAATATCATGTCTCAAATGCAAACTTTCTCTGGTAGTTATTGTTCAACACTATGTAACCAAAGAGAAATGTCACCTAGTTATTAAACTGTCAGAAAATTAAAGGCAAATAAATCATAACTAAACACAGGTTATATAAAGCCATAATCACAAACAGTATTTCCCAGTAAAAATGTATCAACGATATAGGGATAACTAAAAGGCCAAAACTGAAAAGAGAAATTTATTGTTTGTAGTTTCTTGAAGGAATGTCATAAAATTAAACATTTACTTTATTTCTTGAAACCATTAGTTGTTAGGCATTCAGAAGATGACTTCATAGAACTAGCACTTGACATGCAAATATTGAGAATAGAGTTTGGAAACTTTGAAACCACATATAGTCTGGAGAGATAAGAACAGCATTCAGAGTTGGAGTGATCAGATGCCCCTAAAAAGATAACTAGTTACCCTAGCTCTTAATTCTGTCTATGTTCTTAATTAATAACAACTCTAAGAGAATAATTCTTTTCTATATAGAATAAACACATAAATTTTTATCATGTGTTTTCTAAGACAATGATCTAATATGTCACATGGGTTTCTATTTAGTTATACCAAAATGCACAATGAACTAATGACATTTTTCTCCAATTTATCTATCATCTGTCTGTTTCTCTCTCTCTGTTTATGTATGTATCTATTATCTATTTATCTATCTTTCTGTCTTTTTATGTATATATCATTTGTTTTCTATCTATACATATATCTATGCATGTATCATCTATCATATATATATATATATATATATATATATATATATATATATATATGTCATGTTATGAACACGTGCTACCATAAGGAATGTTTGATTTGTTTTTATTTTTAAATCTTCATCCTAATCTCACTTAAAATATAGCATTCTTTATTTTTTTCATCAGGTTAAAGGCAAAACCAAAAAATAAAGGGAATAATCTGGCTTTATATCATATATACTTTTCCAAATAATATACTGTTCATGAAAGATGCACAATGGCTTTCGTAAGTTTGTTTTTGTGATTGGCATGAACCTTCACAGCAAGTGAGTGCTTCTGGAGACTCTGATTAAAGGAAGCTTTGATCAGCTACCATTGTGCAGAATTTATATTAAGATATTACTCCAGGAACAAAACGCTGTATGACTCAGAAAAACTAAGAAAGGAGCAGGAAATAAATAACTCACAAGTCTCAGGAAGTCACCCAAATTTACCAAATTCATTATCATCCTGTCTCCTCAAAGTCAACAGGCCATAAAGACTGCTAAGATGAAGAGATGACCAGACCTGCCCAGTCGCCTGATACTGTGATAGCCAAACTTGATGGCCAGGACATAATTTTCCCCAATACACACAGTGAGATTTTTATAATTAAAAAAAAAGTTCCAGTCAAAATTACCATTCTTTAGGGATGCAAGCACAGTTAGTAGGACTATGAAGACAGCTGGAGATTCACCCAATGATAGACTACTTTCTCAGGAGTCGTGCAACTCCGTTCATTTCTCATCACTGCATAATATGTAATATAGTGAAAAATATGATTACTATGAGAAAGCGTAATAGTAGCAATATTTGTTATGGAAGAATATAGTTATTAATGGGAAGGAACATTTAGGGAGCTTCTGAGGTACAGCTATTACATTTCCTTACATTTGATTGAGCTGCCTTTAATTTCTTCCTTCTTTATTAATGCCTCACACCCATCACTGAGAGGACCCCAATAAACTCTTATCTTTTAAAGTTGGTCTTTGATGAGGTTAGCTTACTCTCCTGATGGTTTTCCATTTGTGATGAGTAATCATTTGTTCATGTCTATTTAGGAACAGGGCACACAGCAGCCCCATTGGTGGATACAGATTTTTTTATGCCAATATCCTCTGGACTTTAAATATGCCAGTTTGAATACACAGGAGAATATTGCTGAAAGGGCAAACACGCCATGGGTAAAGCTCTGCAAATGAATTTCCAGAATCAGCCTTGAACCTTGAAATTCCACCTCAGTCAAACATCTTTGTTATATTGATGAAGCTGATTATAGTCATGTAATCTAGCTAACAATATTAACAGATATATCCATGATTCAAGGATATATTTATGTTTTAGGTGATTACCACCTCTAATAGCAATGGTTACGTTACCTATAGTACTAAAGTTCACACTAATAAAACAATTGCATTTTTTTCTCATTTAATTAATGTGCCCAATGCTGGAAATCATATACAGTGAGTTTAACTGTGGCCATTTTTAATGAGAAGAACAAATATAGAATTTGTACAATGTTTCGTGCATTATTTAATTGCTTCTCCTTTTTCTCCAACTATTTAGTAATTGCTTATGAATGTATTACAATTTATGGGAAACTTTGGTATAATCTGAGTTTTTTTATAAAAAGATTATCAAAGCTCTTTCTATCAACTGAGGGAAAAGGAAGGCAAACATGCAAACAATTACTTTAAAATATCAAAAGGAATCATTTGTTCAGTGGGTATTCCTTGAGCACCCAGGGTTTTCTATGCATTGTTCTTAAGGTCTGAAGGGTAGGAGAGGATGAATGGCTAAAAGGTGACATGGTCTATTGAGAGAATGAGATGGTCTGAATACAAACAGGCAGGTTTTCAATGGAAAACCGAACTGAATAACTGCAAAGAGCAAATCATGATCAGCAGATCAGTTATCTCAGGAAACACCTCTACTCTATGTGCATGTGTAGTGCAAGGAAACTAGAGATGGTCAGGCATGCCTGAAAGTGCGTTTACCCACTGTGCCTTCACATTGGTGCCAGGTTTACTTTTAATTTTGTTTTTGTTATTTATTTTTCTTCTTTTTTTTACTTTTTCTTATTAGATATTTTTATTTACATTTCAAATGTTATCCCTTTTCTTACTTTCCCCTCTGAAATCCCCTATCCTCTCCCTGCTCTCCTCCTGCTCATCAACTCACACACTCCCACTTCCTGGCCCTGGCAGTCTCCTATACTGGGGCATAGAACCTTCACAGGACCAAGGGTCTCTCCTCTCATTGATGACTGGTTAGGCCATCCTTAGCTACATATGCAGCTAGAGCCATGAGTCCCACCATGTTTTCTTCAGTTGTTGGTTTAGTCCCAGGGAGCTCTGGAAAAGATGGATGGATCCTGAGTGAGGTAACCCAATCACAAAAGAACACACATGATATACACTGACTGATACGTGTATATCAGTGCAGAAGCTTGGAATACCCAAGATACAATTCGCAAAATACATGAAACTCAAGAAGAAGCAAGACCAAAGTGTAGATACTTCGGTCCTACTTAGAAGGGGGAACAAAATACCCATGGAAAGAGTTACAGAGACAAACTGTGGAGCAGAGACTGAAGGAATGACTATCCAGAGACTTCCCCACCTGTGGATCCATCCCATAGACAACCAACAAAACCAGACACTATGGTGGATGCCAACAAGAGCCTGCTGACAAAAGCCTGATATAGCTGTCTCCTGAGAAGCTCTGCCAATGCCTGACAAATACTGAAGTGGATGCTCACAGAGTGTGACAGAGCACAGGTTCCCTAGTGAAAGACCTAGAGAAAGTACCCAAGGAGCTGAAGGGGTTTGCAGGTACACTGGAGGAATTTTCATTTTTTTTTTAAATACAAGTGATATAAAGGTGGAGTGGGAATAAAGGAGATGGAGGTTTAAGTAGGGAGAGGAATTGGAAGTTAGAGTGGAGCAGGGTCAGTGAGAGGAATAACTAACCCTGAAGATGTTTGGAAAAGCCCTATGGAAACCTGCTGAGTTTTGTTTGTTTGTTTGTTTTTTGGTTTGTTTTTTACCTTCTTTTTTGGATATTTTCTTTATTTACATTTCAAATATTCTTTTTTGTCTTTTAATATTCTTTATGGTTTATTTATGCTAGTATGACTTAAGGTCATTATACTTGGTTTTACTTTGTGATTTCTATTTTAAAGCAGTTTAAATGTAGTGATTCTTTATTTTTTTTTTTAGTACATTTCAATTTATTTTTAGAGTATACAACGGTCAGATCAAAACAATTACCATTTCTATTACTTGAGGTATTTATTTCTTTGTGCTGGGCCCTTTCCTGGTTTCCTCCCCCCACCCCTGGAAACTCCCTATCCCATCCCCATACCCCACCCCTGCTTCTACCCTCACTCTCTGCACCCTGACATTCCTCTACACTGGGGCATTGAACCTTCACATGACCAAGGGCCTCCCCTCCCATTGAGGTCTGATAAGGCCATCCTCTGCTACATATGCAGTTGAAGCCATGGATTCCTCCATGTGTACTCTTTGGTTGGTGGGTTAGTACTTGGGAGCTCTGGGGGATCTGGTTGGTTAATATTGTTTTTCTTCCTATGGGGTTGCAAACCCTTCCGTTCCTTTAGTCCTACAAGATTTTTATATTCATGTAAGAGTTTGATCGGAGTTTTAGCACACAAGCAAAACGCTCTTCCACATGGCATAAACTGCTAAACAAAAACCCCACTGTAGGTTTAGGATATCTATAGTTTTGCTCAGAGCTGTCTCAGATACTCCAAAACAACATAGGCTGTTGTTATTGGTCTTGATTGTCTTCCCAAACTTGATAGTAACACTTTGTTGATGAAAACACTACATACTTTTGCCATAGATCTTACGTGGCTACTAATCAGAAAGCTTCTTCCTTCATGGCTAACTCTTGTATTGCTGGAGTGTGTTTGCAAGGGATCTCACTCTGCCATGAACTCTTGAACTACAACAATGATTGGTGTGTTAAAATACAACTTTAGCGGTAGTTAGTTAGCCTGCTCTGTGCTCTAGACTGGTCGCATGCATGACCCCTGCCCCCAAATGCTGTCTGGATTCATGAATGAAAGATATAAACACACATACACACACACACACACACACACACACACACACACACACACACACACACACACCAGTTAATTTTGATATGCCTTGAGTACCTTAAAGGCTGAGCACTTTTAAACCTTATTCTGAGGAGGAAGCAGTATTCCAGACTTAATATCCTTTAAAATCTATATCTCCTCTCTGTTAACCAAGACCCAGTTTAGAAAGTGAACACCGGGGCCATTTACCTGAACTCTTACATGGCTGCTCCATCCTATGCCCCAATCATGGCAGTATTTCTTCTTCCTTTCTTTCATTCTTCAAAGCCTGGGAATCCTAAAGTCCTGCCTCTGTCTGCCCTGCCCAGCCATTGGGTGCTGGCATCTTTATTTACCAATCAGAGCCAACTGTGGCCAGGGTCCCTCAGTGTCTTAAGTGCAGACACTCAGGTAAGCAGTTTTGGGGACCAAATTTACCATTATAACACAAGTAATATTAAGCCAAACCCATTTCATTCAACCATCATCTGTACAATAGAAAAGGGGAGGGGTGAAGAACTCTTAGAGGGGGACCTGAAAAGGGCACAACATTTGGACCATAAATTAATAAATAAAAAGTTTGAGGAATGGATTGTAGGTCATACCCTTGAGTGTAGGGTGGGAAAATATTTTTTAACTTATTTGTTGTTAGCTCAGTATATTATATGTAGAAGAAATAATTCCGAGTTGAATAATTTGAAGAGTGGCCTATGCTATTATGTGTATACTTGTTTTTCTTTTCTTCTTCTTTTTTGTGTTTTTTTAATTGGATATATTCTTTATTTACATTTCAAATGTTATCCTCTTTCCTAGTTTCCATCCCTCCCAGAAACATCCTATCACATCCTCCCTCCCACTGCATCTATGAGGGTGTTCCTCTGCCCACTCACCCACTCCCAACTTCTAGCCCTCAATTCCCCTACACTGGAGCATCTATCAAGCCTTCATAGGACCAGGAACCTTTCCTCCCATTGATGCATGAGAAGACCATCCTAGGCTACATATGCAGGTGGAGCCATGTCTACTCCTTGGTAGATGACTCAGTCCCTGGGAGTACTGGGAGGTCTGGTTGATGTTCTTCTTATGTGGTTGCAAACTCCTTCAACTCTTTCAGTCCTTTCTCTAATTCTTCTTTTTGTTACCCCATGCTGAGTCCAATGGTTGGGTGGGAACACCCACCTCTGTATTTGTAAGTCTCCTCTCAGGAGACAACCATATCAGGCTCCTTTCAGCATGCAATTCTTAGCATTCACAATAGTTTCTAGTAACTGTATATGGGATGAATCTCCAAGTAGGGCAGTTTCTGAGTTGCCTTTCTTTCAGTCTCTGCTCCATAATTTATCTCCATATTTGCTCCTGTGAGTATTTTGATCTTCTTCTAAGAAGGACAAAAGCACCCAAACTTTGGTCTTCCTTCTTTTTTTTTTTAATCTTATTTTTTTATTAGATATTTCTTTATTTACATTTCAAATGCTATCCCGAAAGTTCCCTACACCGCCCTTGCTCCCCTACCCGCCCACTCCCACTTCTTGGCCCTGGCATTCCCCTGTACTGGGGCATATAAAGTTTGCAAGACCTAGGGGCCTCTCTTCCCAATGATGGCCAATTAGATCATCTTCTGCTACATACGCAGCTAGAGACACGAGCTCTGGG
>NC_034593.1:41853026-41862634 GCF_900095145.1 Mus pahari
AATTTTCTGAGGAACCACCAACCTGATTTCCAGAGGTGTTGTACCAGATAGTAATCACACCAACAATGGAGGAGTATTCCTCTTTTTCTACAACTTTGCCCACATATTTTGTCACCAGAGTTTTTTATTTTAGCCATTAGGACAGATATGAGGTGAATTCTCAGATGTTTTGATTTGCATTTCCCTGATGACTAAGTATGTTGAATATTTCTTTAGGTGTTTCTCAGCCATTTCATATTCCTCATTTGAAAATTCTTTGTTTAGCTCTGTACCCAATTTTTAAATAGGGTTCTTTGGTTCCCTGGTGACTAACTTCTTGAGTAAGACTATATATATTGGATATTAGCCCTCTATGTGATATAGGATTGGTAAAGATCTTTTCCCAATCTGTTGGGTGCTTTTCTGTTCTGTTGACAATATCCACTGCCTTACAGAAGCTTTGCAATTTTATCAGGTCCCATTTGTTGATTCTTGATCTTAGAGCATAAGCTATTGCTGTTCTGCTCAGGAATTTTTCCCCTGTGCCCATGTGTTCAAGGCTCTTCCCCACTTTCTCCTCAATAAATTTCAGTGTATCTGGTTTTATGTGGAGGTTATTGATCCACTTGGACTTGAGTTTTGTACAAGGAGATAATAATGGGTCCATGTTCACTTTTCTACATGCTGACCACCAGTTGAATCAGCACCATTTGTTAAAAATTGTGTTTGTTTTCCAATGGATGGTTTTAGTTCCTTTGTTAAAGATGAAGTGACCAGATATGTGTGGGTTCATGACTGGGTCTTCAATTATATTCCATTGATCTTCCTGAATGTCTCTGTACCAATACCATGCAGGTTTTTTTATTTTTTGTTCGTTTGTTTGTTTGTTTGTTTGTTTGTTTGTTTGTTTGTTTACCATACAGGTTTTATCACTATGGCTCTGTAATACAGCTTGAGGTAGGTCAGGGATGGTGATTCCCCCAAAATATCTTTTATTGTTGAGGAGAGTTTTCGCTATTCTGGATTTTTTGTTATTCCAAATGAATTTGTAAGTTGCCCTTTCTAACTCTTTGAAGAATTGAGTTGGAATTTTTATGGGAATTGCATTGAATCTGTAGATTGCTTTTGGCAGATGGCTATTATTACTGTATTAATCCTGCCAATCCATGAGAATGTGAGATCTTTCCATCTTCTGAGATCTTCTTCAATTTCTTTCTTCAGAGACTTGAGTTCTTGTATACAGATCTTTCACTTGCTTGGTTAGAATCACACCAAGGTATATAATATTATTTGTGACTATTGTGAAGGGTGTAGTTTCCCTAATTTCTTTCTCAATCTGTTTATCCTTTAAGTAGAGGAAGGCTACAATTTGTTTGAGTTAATTTTATATTCAGTCTCTTTGCTGAAGGTTTTTTTTTTTTTTATCAACTTTTGGAGTATTCTGGTAGAGTTTTTAGGGTCACTTAAGTATATGATCATATCATCTATAAATAGTGATATTTTGACTTCTTCCTTTACAATTTGTATCCCTTAGAGCTCCTTTGTTGTCTAATTGCTCTGGTTAGAACTTCAAGTGCTACATTGAATAGATAAGGAGAGAGTGGGCAGCCTTGTCTAGTCCCTGATTTTAGTGGAATTGTTTCAAGTTTCTCTTCATTCTGTTTGATGTTGGCTACTGGTTGGCTGTATATTGCTTTTACTATGTTTAGATATGGGCCTTGATTTCCTGATCTTTCCAAGACTTTTAACATGAAAGGATGCTGAATTTTGTCAAATGCTTTCTCAGGATCTAATGAAATAATCATGTGGGTTTTTTTTTTCCCTTTGAGTTCGTTTATGTAGTGGATTATGTTGATGGATTTCTGTATATTGATCCATCCCTGAATTCTGGGGATGAAGCCTACTTTATCGTGGTAAATGATCATTATGATGTGTTCTTGGATTCAGTTTGAAAGTATTTTATTGAGTATTTTTGTATCAATGTTCTTAAAGGAGATTGGTCTGTTATTCTCTTTCTTTGTTTGGTCTTTGTGTGGTTTTGGAATAAGCGTAATTTTGGCTTCATACAATGAATTGGGTAGAGTACTTTCTGTTTCTATTTTGTGGAATAGTTTGAAGAGTATTAGTATTAGGTCTACTTTAATGGTCTGATAGAATTCTCCACTAAACCCGTCTGGTCCTGGCCTTTTTTGGTTGGGAGAAGATTAATGACTGCTTCTATTTCTATAGAAGGTATGGGTCTGTTCAGATGGTTTATCGGATCCTGTTTTTTAACTTTGGCACCTTGTATGCGTCTAGAAAATTGTCCACTTCATCCAGATTTTCTAGGTTAGTTGAGTATAACCTTTTGTAGTAGGATCTGATGAGTTTTTGAATTTCCACAATTTCTGCTGTCATGTCTCCCTTTTCATTTCTGATTTTATTAATTTGGATACTGTCTCTGGGCCCTCTAGTTAGTCTGGCTAAGGATTTATCTATCTTGTTTTTCTCAAAGAATCAGCTCCTGGTTTGGTTGATTCTTCATATAGCTCTTTTTGTTTCGATTTGTTTGATTTCTGCGCTAGGTTTAATCATTTCCTGCCATCTACTCCTCTTGGGTGTATTTGCTTCTTTTTGTTCTAGAGCTTTCAGGTGTGCTGTTAAGCTGCTAGTGTAAGCTCTCTCTAGNTTCTTTTTGGAGGCACTTGGAGCTATGAGTTTTCCTCTTACCACTGCTTTCATTGTGTCCCATAAGTTGTGGTATGATGTGGATTCATTTTCATTAAATTCTAAAAAGTCTTAATTTCTTTCTTTCTTTGTTACTTGACCAAGTTATCCTTGAGTAGAGCCTTATTCAGTTTCCATGTTTATGTGTGTTTTCCATTGATTTTGTTGGAATTTAAGATCAGCCTTACTCTGTAGTGATTGGATAGAGTGCATGGGATTATTCCAATCTTGTGTCTGTTGAGGCCTGCTTTGTGGCCAATTATATGGTCATTTTGGAGAAGGTACCATGAGGTGCTGAAAAGAAAGTATATTTTTTTGCAGTAGGATGAAATGATCTATAATTATCTGTTAGATCCATTTGGTTCATAACTTCAGTTAGTTTCACTGTGTCTCTCTTTATTTTTTTGTTTCCATGATCTGTCCATTGCTGAAACTAGGCCGCTAAAGTCTCCCACTATTATTGTGAGAGGTGCAATGTGTGCTTTGAGCTTTAGTAAAGTTTCTTTTATGAATGTGGGTGACCTTGCATTTGGAGCATAGATGTTCAGAAATGACAATTCATTGTGGTAGATTATTCCTTTGAACAGTATGAAGTGTCCTTCCATATACTTATTGATATAAGTATATCAGTTGAAAGTCAGTTTTAATTGATATTAGAATGGCTATTCCAGTTTGTTTCTTGGGACCATTTGCTTGGAAAATTTATGTCAAGCTTTTATTCTGAAGTAGTGATTTCTTTGTCACTCAGTGTGTTTCCTGTATTCAGCAAAATTCTGTGTCCTGATTACAAGTCCAGACTGTTAGTCTATATCTTTTTATGGGGGAATTCAGTGCATTGATGTTAAAAGATATTAAGGAAAAGTGATTATTACTCCTTGTTATTTTTGTTGTTCGAGGTGGAATTATGTTTGTGTGGCTATCTTCTTTTTGATTTGTTGAAAGACTACTTTCTTGCTTTTCCTAGGGTGTATTTCCCTACTTGTATTGGTGTTTTTCATTTATTATCCTTTGTAGGGCTGGACTTGTGGAAAGATATTGTGTAAATTTGGGTTTGTCATCTATTATCTTGGCTTCTCCATCTATGGTAATTTAGAGTTTTGCTTGGTATAGTAGTCTGGGTTGGCATTTGTGTTCCCTTAGGCTCTATATGACATCTGCCCAGGATTTTCTATCTTTCATAGTCTCTTGTGAAAAGTCTGGTATAATTCTGATAGGTCTGCCTTTATTTGTTACTTGCCCTTTTTCCCTTAACGCTTTTAATATTCTTTCTTTACTTAATTCATTTGGTGTTTTGATTATTATATGACAGGAGGAATTTCTTTCCTGNTCCATTCTATTTGGAGTTCTGTAGGCTTCTTGTATGTTCATGGCCATCACTTTCTTTATGTGAAGGGAGTCTTCATCTATAATTCTGTTGAAAATATTTAATGGCCCTTTAAGCTGGAAATCTTCACTATCTTCTATCTCTATTATCGTTAGGTTTGGTCTTCTCATTGTGTCCTGGATTTCCTGGATGTTTTGAGTTAGGACTTTTTTGCATTTTGCATTTTCTTTGACTGTTGTGTCAATGTTTTCTAAGGTATCTTATGTCTCTGAGATTCTCTCTTCTGTTTCTTATCCTCTGTTGGTGATGTTTGCATCTATGACTCCTGATCTCTTTCCTGGGTTTTCTAACTCCAGGGTTGTCTCCCTTTGTGATTTCTTTATAGTTTCTATTTCCATTTTTAGATTTTGGATGGTTTTGTTCAATTCCTTTACCTGTTTGGTTGTATTTTTCTGTAAATTTTAAGGTGTGTGTGTGTGTGTGTGTGTGTGTGTGTGTGTGTGTGTGTTTCCTCTTTAATGGCTTCTACCTATTTACCTGTGTTTTCCTATATTTCTTTCCTGGAATTATTTATGTCCTTCTTAAAGTCCTCTAATATTGTCATGAGAAGGGACTTTTGATCCAAGTCTTGATTTTCAGGTGTGATGGTGTATCCAGGACTTGCTATGGTGGGAGAATTGGCTTCTGATGATGTCAAGTAACCTTTGTTTCTGTTACTTATGTTCTTAGGCTTGCCTCCTGCCATCAGATTCTATCTAATGTTCCCTGCCCTGACTGGACCCTGTCCTTCCTATAATTCTGGTTGAGTCAGAAGTCCTCAGAGTCCAGCTATCTTGGTGATCCTGAGATTCTGGGTCTGTCAGAGTTCCTAGGAGTCAAGCTGCCTCTGTGACCCTGAGATCCTGTTATGACCAAGGTACTTGTTTTTCAAGGAGAAACAAGGATTAAAGGGCTACATAGTGGGAATGAAACATGAATTGTTTAAATTTATACCAAACAGATATTAGTTATTCAAAAATGTTTATGAGCTCTTAGGAACAGTTGTTTAATGAACCATTTGAAAAATAAACATGAGTTGAGCCAGACATCCTGGTAAATCACTTTGCAGAAATGTACTCAACGGAGATGAATCAAACTCCACATCAAGGGAAAAAGAAGTCTCCAGAATGACAGACTGCCACAGTTTATCTCCGTTGTTTCTCAGCTATTAGTGTCAATTTGAAGCCAAGATTAATAATATTAGAATGAGCTGAGTTTTTCTCAGAAAATTTTTTGTAGTCAGAAAAATTTTACAACTTCAACCAGCTAAAGAAAGTTAAAAAAAAAAAAAGAAAGAAGAAAAGAAAGAAAATCAACATAAATATAGGTGTCAGACATTCAGCAGTATGAATAAAGCAAAATATGCTTAAAGCAAAAGAGCAACTAGTCAGCTCCAAGGAACTGCAAGGTCACCTTGACCATATTTTCCATATTTTCCAAGTAAAGGATGGCTAACCCTTTACTTGTCAGGAATAGAAAACTTTTTCTTGACCCACTAAAGCAGAATCTGTCAGAGTAGATTCATTGTTAACTATTTGCACAAAGCCAATTCATAAAAATAACCTGAAAATATACACATTCATCAAGAAGATTCTGGCATGGATCTAAGGCAACTAGAATCCAATAAGTAAAGATTCCACGAAAGACAGGGCTGAAAATTAATTGAATGCTGGTGATAAAAAGCAATGATATCATACAGTTATCATCGCATTAATATAGTTATCATTGCATTCATATAGTTATCATTGCATTTAGCAATGCTGTGTTGCAGGATCCCAGTAAGAACAGAGATTATTTCCCCCAAGTATTTTGAGTGTAGAATTACTTCTAGAAAGTCTTAGACAGAGCTGGGCAGTGGTGATGCACACCTTTAATCCCAGTACTTGGGAGTCAGAGGCAGGCGGATTTCTGAGTTCAAGGCCATCCTAGTCTACAGAGTGAGTTACAGGACAGCCAGGGCTAGACAGAGAAACCCTGTCTCAAAAGAAAGAAAGAAAGAAAGAAAGNAAGAAAGAAAGAAAGAAAAGAAAAGAAAAGAAAAGAAAAGAAAAGAAAAGAAAAGAAAAGAAAAGAAAAGAAAAGAAAAGAAAAGAAAAGAAAAGAAAAAAGAAAAATCTTAGACAGGACTGAGGCAGAAAGAAAAGTCACCCAGCTCTGATCCAAGCTTTGAGTAGGACGGTGTTTCCATTTGTAGTCTTGTGTCTTCAAAGTTATCAGGGACACAGGAAAGGTAGCCTACTAACTGTAAAATAGGTAAAGGAGAATCTACGAGGGGCCAATCATGGTGGGCAACAGAGTGCTGAGATTAGGTACATACCACCTGCTGTGTGTGTATATATATAATATATACATATTCTATTCACAATAGGCAGGTATATGATTAAAAAACTTCTGCATGTGCCTTAGTCTTACAGTGGTCCTGTGACATGCATACACTCCTTTAATCAAGGTATTCTATCTCAGGAGTGTATAACAGTAGCATATGGTTTTCAAAATATTTTTTATTAATCTGTACTAATAGATTTGACATATACTTGCTTCACTTATATGTTGGTAATTACTTAATTAGATAAAAATATAAATTTTACATACCAACAGATCTATATGCCAATTCACTAATACCCTCATTATGGTCTAAAAAGGAATACATTTCTAAAATATTTCATCTTTGTCCATATTTTCCACATGCCTATGTTTTTAGTTGTTATTTACCCTTTGAAGTTTATCTTGTATATGATCACTCCCTTTAATTGCTACTACCACCACCACCACCACCACCACCACCACCACCACCAGTGCAATGCACTTGAATACTCACATAAACCTCTCCTTTGTGGTACTTTACAATTAGGCATGAGTTATCACATTTTACATTTTTAAATACATTAAGTTATTTTACATCCCAATTGCTCACACTTCCTTAGGTCTCCACCTCACAGGGTCCCTCCCTCCATCTCTCCACCCTTTTTTCTCTGAAAGGGTGGGCTTCCCTCAGATATCCCCCCCACCCTGGTATGGCAGCCCTCACTGTGAAAGGGATTCCACAGACTGGCAACAGCTTTAGGAACAGTCCCAACTCCAGTTATTGGTTAACCCACATGGAGACTGGAGAGCCTGGAACTTCTGTTTCAGGGTATCTGATACCCTCTTTTGATCTTTACAGGGACAAGGAGCACATATATCAAACAAACATGCATGCAGGTAAAACATTTATAGAATAAAACTAAATAAAAAACAATTAAAAAAGAACTACAACTTTAAACATCCAATAACCCAATAAAAAGGACAGTTTCCTTTGCATTTTATTCTCTTTTTCTGCTTTGACCCTTACAACAGCAGAAATTTGTTGCCATAGTAAACATTTGTTTTTCTGATTCAGGACTACAAATTATTTCTGAGAATTGATAGAAAACTGTCTTAGTTTTTCTTTTGTAGTATGTGATCATGACACTGACTGAAATCATATGTTCACACTAAATTCACTTTTCTAATAATGTACTAGGGTTACTTAAACAAAATGTATGGCTCAAAGTAAAAATACTTTTTTCTTCACTATTCTGGTCTTGACTAATAATTTAATAGAAACTAGGTATCTTCTTGTGAAATACAATGCTACAAGGTATCTCTAAGGCCATTAGAAATTTCACTCAGCAAAGCTTAAATAAAGACACACACACTTGAGAACTATTAATCATTTTATTAAAAGGAGAAGGTTCTAAAACCTGTTTTCCATGTGAAGGAGGATAACTCTCAACTCCATCCAGTTATAGAAGTATTTATTCAGTGGCCCAGTGGCCATAGCTGCCACTGAATAATCAGAAATGTCCATATGGACCCGCCAATCAAACATTTAAGGCAAATCCTTATTTAATAAATGGAAATGTCTTGGATACAGAATTTCATTAATAACCCAAATTGAATATTTTAAAGTATTGCTAAGTTCCATTATGAAGCATCATTTCCTAAATTTGTTCATGAGAAACTATATTTTTAGTTTAAAAAATGGCATTCCACTGGTAAATTTCAGCTGAAGACTAGGCCAATGAAGAATGACTCTTATGATTAATCTTGTGTCTCAAGTGAATTAACTCAGATACATTTTGATCAATAATTTAAAATATATCTGCTTAGGCTGAACATTATTCACAGTCACGTTTGCACATATATGTGCACTATACTGTTCATGTTGATAGGGAAGATTCATCAAGTTGCATAAAATATATTAATAATGTGCATGGCAGGATAACATAAGTACAGTGATGCCACTTGAATGTTATATCTGTGTTAATCTTTTATAAACTTATTTCATACCAAAATAATAACTTCAGTTAGTACCAATTTGGAAGTGAGTTATTTAACATCAAAAAGTGATGTCAGATTGTGGTCTATGCAAATTATGGTAGCCTTAATTTTCAAGTAAAAAACACACATTGTGCTATCAAGGTGCCATGTTACAGGTCATTCAAAATTCTTTTACATCAATTTAAAGACATGATGAATATTTCACTTAAATATAATTCAACTATTTTTGGATAAAGCTTCCTAATATTACAGACATTGTATATGTATCTAGCAAATAAGAAAATCTCAATATAAGTATTAGGTTGTACACGTTCGCTGAGCTTTGTAATGTATCTTTTAATGATTATTAGTATTTGTTATATGTAATTTCACTTTAAACATTGTCCACAACTACTAATAAATATGAACAAAATTTAGCCTTTTTAAAATGTGTAGAAAAAGGCCATTGATTTGTTTGAGATAATTATATATCCATCTACTTCACTGAAGTTTATCAGGTTTAGGAGTTCTCTGGTAGAATTTTTAGGATCCCTTATATATACTATCATATCATCTGCAAAGAGTGATATTTTTACTTCTTCCTTTCCAATTTGTATCCCCTTGACCACCTTTTGTTTTCTAATTGCTCTGGCTAGTACTTCGAGTACTATATTGAATAGGTAGGGAGAAAGTGGGCAACCTTGTCTAGTCCCTGATTATAATGTGATTGTTTCCAACTTCTCTCCATTTGCTTTGATGTTGACTACTGGTTTGCTGTATATTGCTTTCATTATGTTTAGGTATGGGCCTTGAATTCCTGATCTTTCCATGACTTTTATCATGAATGGGTGTTAGATTTTGTCAAATGCTTTCTCTAACAAGATGATCATGTGGTTTTTGTCTTTGAGTTTGTTTATATAGTGGATAATGTTGATGGATTTCCATATATTAAAACATCCATGCATCCCTGGAATGAAGCCTACTTGATCATGATGGATGATAGTTTTGATGTGTTCTTGGATTCCACTAGCAAGATTTTATTGACAATTTATGCATTGATATTCATAAGGGAAATTCATCTGAAGTTCTCTATCTTTCTTGGTTCTTAATATGGTTTAGGTATCAGAGTAATTGTGGCTTCATAGAATGAATTGGGTAGAGTACCTTCTGTTTCTATTTTGTGGAATAGTATGAGGAGAACTGGAATTAGGTCTTCTTTGAAGGTTTGACAGAATTCTGCATTAAATACATCTGGTCCTGGGCTTTTTTTTTTTTTTTT
>NC_034593.1:41864649-41876367 GCF_900095145.1 Mus pahari
GGTCATGGTCATCTCTTTTTTTAGGTTAGATAAGTTTTGTTCTATAATTTTGTTAAAGATATTTACTGGCCCTTTAAGTTGAAAATCTTTATTCTCATCTATACCGATTATCTGTAGGTTTGGTCTTATTGTGTCCTGGATTTCCTGGATGTTTGTGCCAGGATCTTTTTGCATTTTGCATTTTCTTTGATTGTTGTGTCCAGGTTCTCTATCAAATTTTCTGCACCTGAGATTCTTTCTTCCATCTCTTGTATTCTGTTGCTGATGCTTGCATCTATGGTTCTTGTTTTCCTTCCTAGGGTTTCTATGTCCAGAGTTGTCTCCCTTTGGGTTTTCATCATTGTTTCTACTTCCATTTTTAGATATTGGATGGTTTTGTTCAATTCCATCACCTGTTTGGTTGTGTTTTGCAGTAATTATTTAAAGGGATTTTTATGTTTCCTCTTTAAGGTCTTCTCCCTGTTTAGCAGTGTTTTCCTGTAATTCCTTGAGGGGTTTTTGTGCTTCCTCTTTAAGGGCTTCTACCTGCTTAGCAGTGTTCTTCTGTATTTCTTTAGGTGAGTTATTAATTTCCTTCTTAACATCCTCTACCAGCATCATGAGATATGATTTTAGACCCAAATCTTACTTATGAGGTGTCTAGAACTCGCTGTGGTGAGCATACTGGGTTCTGATGACGCCCAGTGGTCCTGGTTTCTGTTAGTAAGATGCTTTCATTTCCCTTTTGCCATCTGGAAATCTCTGGTGTTAGATGTTCTAGCTGTCTCTGGCTGGAACTTGTTCCTCCTGTGATTCTTTAGCCTCTGTCAGCACTCCTGGGAGAACAACTCTCTCCTGTGTCCCAGTGGTCAAAACCCTCTCTGCAGGTAAGCTCTCCTCTGGCAGAGAAGGTGCACAGAAGTCTGGAGCTCAGATTGACCTCCTGATTCCTGGGGTCAAAGCCCTCCCTGGAGGCCAACTCTCCTCTTGCAGGGAAGGTGTCCAGGGGTCTGGGTCTCAGCTCTGTCTCCTGGCTGAGGATGAAGGCCTGAAGGGACCCTGTCCAAGAACTTCTATTGCTTCTGCTGCCCACATGCTTTCCTGCGTAGACTGGTGTCAGTGGTCCCAAGATTCTGGGTGTGCTAGGGCCTGCCTTTGTCCTTTGTCCCTGTTCCTGCTAGCACAAGACCTTCTCGGGTTTTTGGTACTGATGTTGTGTTCCACTGACCAGTGATCTCAAGGACCCGGGAGTGCTAGGGTGCCTACACCAACATGGTGGTGCGTCCTCTGAGAACCTTAGGGCCCTCTGCTGTGATCTCGCCGAAAATCTATGTTCTTAACCATGCAAATCTATATTAATTCCACGGCATGACTAATGTTAACTAACACACAACTATCTCACTGTAGAGGTCGGGAACATGATGGTCAAATGTGCCATTTGATGACAAGAATAAATTATTTTTTTTGTCAATAGTAGCTGAATGTGGTGATACAGCCCTATAATGCTTGAATTTGGGAGTGGAGCTGAAGAGAGAGTTCACACAATCCTATAGGCATAGATTTCTCAGCAAACTAAAAACACTGCATGATAACTGTCTCCTCTAATCCCATCCCTAAAGAAGTAGATGCAGAAGGACCAGGATCTCAAGATAAACCTCATCTATAAAGTGATTTAAACGATAGCTCAGGCTCTGCAAAATCTCACTTCAAGAAAACAAAACCAGTGATTGAAAGATGGCTCAGCTGTTAATATCACTTGCTTTTGCTCCAGAGAACCTGGGTTTGATCACCAAAACCCATGTAGCATGTTATGAGCAAATTGTAAGTTCCAGGATACCTGAAACCCTCCTCTGCCCCTGCAAGAGTTCATAGAGGTAACTGCAGGCAAAACACACATACAGAAAATTGTAAGTTAAAACGCCAAACTGAAGTATAACAAAACCAGACTTCCTAAAATAATGTGAATAGTAATTATTTAGAAGAATAAATTTTAAGTTATACCACCTTTCAAGATACACAAGCTGGGTGACACAGCAAATTATTCAATATTCATTGCATTTCAGTAATGAAAATATGAACAAGTACAATGTTAGCCACAGCAGGACAATGTTAAGATGACAACATGTACCCACTACCTCTATTCTTACAACTTAACTATCAATATAAAAGCTAAAATAACAGATGAAAATTCTTAATCACATCCTATTGCATTGTATAAATGATTTGAGTTTAGTAATCTATTGAAATGTCTTCCTCTGCATTTAAACCTACATGCACTTTCCAACACTTACCAAATGGTAACTGATTTATTATTTCTGAAAATGTTATACCAAACCCATAAATACTATACCTTTATTTATTCTTGTCTTTCTTTCATAAACCTGAGTGAGAATGGGGACATAGAGTGTTGATTCACTCTGCCCAATAACAATTAAAAATTGGAAGAGTTTGAGCACATAACTGTTGCATTCTAAAACTCTGTTCCAGAGAAGTATCCTACTGAGTCCCAATCTGCTGAACCCTGCTGTAATGGTTGAAAATAGAACTAGTGATTAAAGTCTCCTGGCAAAACTTAGAACATGGGGAAATCAAAGGGGTAGTACATTTTGCTTCAAATACAGAGGGCGGGCTGCAGTAACAAGGTAGAAATAGGTCAGAGGCACACATATGATGATATATTTAAATTACTTAAACAGCACTGGAAAGCTGTCATATGACAAATAATAATTGCCCATTTGCATTGAGTCTTTGTATCAAGTATTAGAATATAAACTTAGAGGCCAAAAACTAGCACAAGACAAGGCAACAGAGAGTCTCTGTTAGAAGGAATGAAAAGAATCACAGCAACAAAGCTATTTCCCCAACTCTTCATAAGGATAAGATCTCTATACAGTCTCAATTGAAATAGACAGAGAAAAATGTTGGAATCTATCAGTTTGAATATCAAGTTTGCACCCACCTTTCTTAGTAATGGCTTTATTCTGTGAGAAAGAAACTTTGCGATGGCTGTTTACTAGAATTGTGTAGCTAAAGGTACAAAGATAACATTTGCCTCATTGAATGGAATAACATTTGCCTCATTGAATGGAATAAAACAGAAACCAGAGGAACATAAATAGTGATGCATTTTATATTGTTTTCAAGGGAAAGAGAAAAGATATTCTCACTCTCCTGTCTTCTACCTCCTCTTCTAACTTTTATTCTTGCCCATTTGCCTGTCTCTGCTTACTCTATATTCTTCCTTCTCCTATTGCTCCTCTTTACATAGAACAGGGTACTTACCTTCACTCAACATTCTGTGTCTTATAACTTAGAAGCTGAGAAATCAAACCTTTCTTCTAGATACAATGGCCCATACTCAGCATTCCCGAAAATAAGGCAGAGTTATCAGTCATTCATGATCATTCTGGGCAATATAGTGAGTATTGGATATACAGTGCCACATGAGAAATTGTGTAAACCAAATAGCACAAAAAGCCACACACTGAGTTATTGAAAAGGGAGTTCTTGATTATTACCTTGGTTAAAGACATTCTTGATGGAAATCAAAGCTCTACAGTTTGCTTCTGCTCTATTATTGTGATAAAATACTGAGTAAAACAAAGCAAAACAAAACCCACAAAACTTGGAGGTAGAAAGGTTCATTTGGGTTAAACATTAAGGATCGACATGGGGTGAAACCAAGGCAAGAACACAAGGCAAGAACCCAGAAGAAGGAACTAAGTAGAAACTCTGGAGAAACAGGGCTTAATTGCTTGCTTCCTTTGATTAATCAGCTACTCTTCCTTCCTTCCTTCCAAACTTCCTTCCTTCTTTCCTTCCATTCATTCTTACTTTTAACATGGTATTCATTGAAATAGTTTACATCACATTCCCCTTCCTTTCTTCTCGATAGCCTCTTCTAACTACTCTCTCTTGAATTATCCCCATTCCTTTCTCTAGTTAATGTAATAGATAATCATAATATATAATAACGTAATATCTATTATATTATATGATGTATACTACATTATATGTAATATATATTGAATATATTCTACTCTGACAACCCTGTTTGGGGCAGCCAATAAAAGAGACTATCCCAGTAAGAAGCTAATTTTTTGTCTCCCAGGAGTAATTAGTTGTCTATAGCTCTTTGTCTGTGGTTGTAATTCTATCAACGTCTCCTCTACACATTGCCATGAGAATGGATAATGGTATTGCTCAGGCTTTCTGAATACAACCATTTCATGGAAAGAATGTTTCATGTTAAACTACCTGGTATTCTTATTTTAAAATCTCTTACCCTGCTCCCACAATGTTCCTTGAGCCAATGTGATGAAGTTTTATCCTTTGGGGCTAAGCTACCCAAAATCTAGAGACTTCTGAACTGAGTCATTTGATGAGAGATGGTATCTACATCGATCACTGGGTACAGGGATAATGTTTAGAATGTAATAAGGGACTATGCTGGTCTTGCAATGTAGCAGTAGTAGATTCTTTACTAAGGCCTATCGGTTTCACTAGCTTTGGTAAACTCAACAGGTTCCCAGGACCGCACAGTATTTTTGTTCCGGGAATTTGGACCATAAATTCAATTCGATAGCTACTGATTGACATCAAGATGTGAATGCCAATAATGGCTCTGTCTTTTCATGCTGGCAACTGCTGTGGTTCAGAGGTTTTACAGCTAGTAGGTCACTAATTACTTCTCACCCTTGGCAGTTTATTGCATAGTGTGGAAATAGAACAAAATAAATACTTGTTAACAAATAAATGGATAATGAAATTGTGGAACATGTACACAATGTAACTATTCATCCCTAAAGAAAATGAAATCATAAATATCTAAGAAAATGGATGGACTTAGAAAAGCTTGTATTGAGGGAAGTAGCTCAAACCTATAAGTAGAATCTCTTGGTTCTCTCTCTCTCTTCTGTGCTTCTTAGCTCCAAATCCTCAGATGTGTGAAGAGAGCACTGAATCACTACATAAAACAGGAAATTATTAAAAAGTGTGTATAGTTGAGAGGGAGTATGTGGGGGTTCTCCAAATTGGGGAGATGAAAGGATGTTAAGACAGAAAAGAAAAATGGGCAAGGGTCATCTGACATCAACATAGTTTGATAAAATTTCAAGAAATAATATTTTATCTTTGCTTTAAATTAGAGTAAGTATAACCAAGGAAATGAAACCATTTGGGTTTATATTGCTTGGCACAACAACCATTAATTGTTGAAGAGCCTAGTACTAATTCAGAGAATAAGAATAATCCAACTGACTAGTAAAACAATATAGATTATATACATAAGCCTGGTTTCCAGTCAAGGACTGATGATATGAGCCCATCACTAAAGACAGAGTACACATAGCAACCAAGACTAGGATTATGGGATCTGACTCTGGCCTGAAAATTACTTTCTTCTGTCTAGCACCCATGATTTTAACTACCTTTCTTATGCAGTCCGGGAACACCTGCCTAAGGATGGCATGACCCAAAGTAGGATGGCTTGAGCATTAACTAGTAATTAAGGAAATGTCTTGCAAAAATGTGCACAGGCCAATCTGATGTAGTCAATTCTTCCACTGAGATAGATCGTCCAAGGTATGTCTAGGTTTGTGGCAAACTGGCAAAACCTAAGCAGCTTGAGCAAAATGCACGACAATAGCTGCTGGTCCTTTAGTGGCAAGGGAATAAAGAAGTACTAATTTTCCACTTCTCCAACTCTAGTTCAGAGAAAATACTGATGGAAAACTGCATAATGAACACAAACCTTCCAGAGGTTCTTGGTCTCTTCAAATATTAAAATTATCTGCTCAATAATTAGAGGTGATGTATGAGTATGATTATGTTAATAGACTGTTTAAATTAAATAGCTAGGCATATTTGAAGTAGAGTAAAAATAGTGAACTTTTTATTATCTTCTTATAAATGTTTTATGACTCAATATAGTTGAAATAATACTCTATTAATAAAGGTTATCACAGGTCTTCACAGGCAAGAAATAAGTAAAATAAGTGGACTGCATAAAATTATCTGAACTTTATTCTAATTTTCGGTATGTACTATAGACCTTCTATCTGAAGAGGAAATAAGCATGTCTTTATTTGATAAATACACTTATGTAAAATTTCTTTGCCTTGTCTTCCCTCCAAACACTTACACCTCCTGGCTTTTTGTGAAATCCTTGGACTATTTTTCTATCAAGTACTATTGTATAAATGAACTTTGTAGCACACTATGTTTGCTTTATTATTGACTTCCCTCAACAATGCAACCTAAACTATTCATACAGCATGTAGAAATAGGAAAGTACATTTAATGAAGCATCTTAGATCTAATGGGACATAAGATACCAAGTGATATCTTAAACAACCATTATGAAAAATGAAGTGCAACCCTGGTTGGCTCTTCAACTGTGTGTGGATTTAATGTTGTCAGGGAAGAACATGGAATGTATAAATGGTATGGAAATTGTGCAGGTTGATATTTTGACCATTTAACACAAGGTAGAGTTGTATAGGAAGAAGGGACATTTATTATCTACATTACACTAAAAATATACATTTAAAAATGACTAATAATTATTATGGGAAGGCCCAGCTAACTGTGGGTTATGTTGTTCCTTGGCAGATGGTCCTGAGTTTTATTTAAACACTGTACAAAAACTAACTAAGTATTGTGCCTCAGGGGTCTCTACTTTAGTTTCTGCCCCCAA
Source organism: Mus pahari (assembly GCF_900095145.1). Taxonomy (NCBI): domain Eukaryota; kingdom Metazoa; phylum Chordata; class Mammalia; order Rodentia; family Muridae; genus Mus; species Mus pahari. Next base: position 41,871,326 of record NC_034593.1, read on the forward strand.
GTCACTATGTTTGCTCTCCTGCCTTGGCTTCCCTCAGTGAAGGATAGTGCTCAGATCCCATAATACAAACAAACACCTTTCCTTTACAAACTGAATGCAAACCAAACTCATACAGAGATTCTCAGCAGAGAGTGACCTAGTGCTGTGACGGATCTGGCCATGCTGTTGTGGGAGGATTATGAAGGATTTTTGAATGTTGGCATGGGAAAAGCTGCTGAGTGGTCATTGCTTAGTGAGTTGCAGTAGGAAGTTGATAATGGAGAGAACAATGGAGCCCTGGCTTGAAAATTTTCAGAGAGAACTTTTGAGAGTTCCTCAGAGATTCCACCATGTGAACTTTTAATTGAGAATATGTGACTTGTAGTCTGTGCTAGCTGGAATGTCAGCCTGAATAACAAGAGGTCAGTACTAACCAATTTAAACATCGGTTTGCCCAATGAATGCTGCATGTTGGCTAGAGAAGACAACAAAATAACAATAAGTAAAGTTGAAGAAAATCTCATGAATCCATAACATCTTCAAACTTACAAAACGTGTCTGCAAGGAAACCTTTTTCAGATTACTCAAATACTGTATAAGGGTGAGGGTGACATTAGAGAAGGCATTCTTGACCTGATTTTAAAAATGCCTTGATAAACATGTTGACAGAAGAAAGCAATTGTCATAAAAGACATTGGTAAATTTAATAATAAGTCTATTAATATTTACATTAGTATTTACATTAATTGTGCAAGTGTATCTGTGTGAGTTTATGACGCATAAATGCAAGTGTCTTTTGGGGACAAAAAAGGAAATGGGATTACATGGAACTGGAATTTACAGTATTTCCATTTTACTGAGAATGTGTGTGCATCTGCATGAGTATATGACACATGAATGCTGGTGTCCTTTGGGGACAAGAAAGGAAGTGATATCACCTGGAACTGGAATTATTGGCAATACTGAACTGCCCAACAGAGATGCTATAACGTGAACTAGGGTCATCTCTAAGGAAACTACTCTTAACTGCCGAAGCATTTGAAGCCCGCTGTGGGCATAAATATATTCTTTGTTTATTTTGTCATACTAGCAAAATTAAAAAAAAAAAAAAACCTTTGAAGTATGATAGAATTTTTTAGAATATAAGTAAAATTTTGTTTCAAGAGTAATCACATATATGTTTTAATTAATTGACTTTCAACTGCTTTAATCTGACAATAATGGGTTATTTGTACAGATTGGCTTCTCAGTTATTTTGCTAAATCTTACATAAAACGAAGAAGAAGATTATACATCCCTAGTGTTCAATTTGATCCCATTGTTGTACAGGAGGTGATGTTTATCTTTTCTGCTCCCTGCGACACCTTCTAATGGGACAGAGAGCAAAGTTCTACCAACTTCTCAATTGGTATTTAACTCAGGCTTGAGGAGAAAACACTGGGGCACTCCCAGTAACCTTTGTTCATCCAGGACCCACGGTGGTCAGAAAGAAATAATTACAACCACTTCAAAGCAATTAAAAAGCAGTTGTGTGCAGAGAGTAAGAATGGTCCTAATTATGCCCTAGGGAAGGCTGTTTCAGAGGATGCTTGCAATTGCTTTGAGGCAAAAGTAACTGCTCTCCCCTTCTCAGCAGGCTTCACTAAGTACAGATGTGTAAGCTTTAGTGGACTCAAGGGAGGGACTAAGCTGAGTACCTGGTATACACATTGATTTCTTAATCTCACGAGGTAAAGCCCTGCAGAACATGATGCAGAAACAAGGTATGTGATTTCCAGTGCGCAACGCACTGCATTAAAACTAAATTAGCCTGTGTCGATAAGCCTCAAGGAAAGAATGTCCTTCCAAAGAAAACAATACCTTAATTTGTAATTCTGCCTGAAGGTTTCTCTTCTCAAAATAAACATAATTAATGTAATGTTTGCTGTTTCATTTAAAACAACATCAGATGAATGTGGCCCACAGTGATTGCATTATTTGAATGCATACTGCATTTCTTTCTGGGACTTATTAAAAGGTAACAATTGTCACATTGTTGTGTTTTAATGTCCTGGGCAACTGAGTAAATCTTGAATGAAGTAATAGCTAAAAAAATTGTTTGTGCAAGGGGACTTCATGGTATGAATTTGCTTTAATGTGATAGTTCTCATTTTGACTTAAATGTTTACTGTTTAAAAATACAGAAATGCTGCTTTGGTTCAAGTTCACAGTGTTAATGAAATCATATATATTAGCATGAAATATAGTTATTATAAATATAACAGTGAAAGCCAAGAGCAGTCTAATTCATAAATACTTTGATCTATAAATACTTTCAAAATATTTATACAGTTTTTTTTAAAATACATTACTTAATTTATTAAAATCGGCCACAGACTTGGTTAATGTACATTTTGGCTGATAAAAAAATAAACCATAAAACTATGTCAAAACTGAGGTCCTCAATGTCCAATTTTCAAAGTAAAATTTATTTTTACTTTTCATAAAATTATTTTGCTTTATATTTATCAACTTATAACATTTTCCTATGAAATGTGAATTCACTTAACACTTAAACTATAAAGCCTCTTTCATGCGTATTGATTTCAGGAAATACTTATATGCACATTTTTTTGTTTTGTTTTGTTTTCGAGACAGGGTTTCTTTATATAGCCCTGCCTGTCCTGGAACTCACTTTGTAGACCGGGCTGGTCTCAAACTCAGAAATCTGCCTGTCTCTGCCTCCCAAGTGCTGGGATTAAAGGAGTGTGCTACCACCGCCTGGTGCACATTTTTGTGTTGGTGATTTATTTCCTCTATTAAAATTATTTATTTATAAACAAGAATATAAGTGAATGACTGCAAATTCAGGTTAACTGAATGACAGCAAATTTGTTATTAATAATATTTTCACAAGCAACTGAGGCATGACTATTAGATAATGCATTTAATTACCTCATATTATAATTGGGTACAGATGTTTTATATGTTCATCTTAATAGTTATTATATGAAGTTTTAATTGCCAAATGAAGGACTTAGAGTTTTACAATATTTTGAAACAGAAGGACAAAATCATATTTGATTTTTTAAATTCTTTGCTCATTTCTCAACAAGTACTGATTGGATGAAACATGTGGAATTGGATATATTCCACTTTTCCCTCAAATTTTCATTAGTTGAGAATGTAGAGGACTACTCACCATACTGTATAGAATAGAAACTTGATTTTGTTGTACTATTATATGAATTAGAAACATAGAAAAGTTGAATATAAACTCAATAATAGTATTAGAATGTATAATTCTAATATATTGTTACTGTCTGTCATCTCAATAATATTAGCAGTTATATATTCATTTTGTGTGTTTCATTAAATAGGTTTAAGTTTAAAACACCATGTCTTATTTACACAAAAAATAATAAAATAAGCAATAGTCAAAACTGGATATTTAAGCCTGGAAAGAAATATTGCAAAGATTGAGTCCATTCACACATCAGATAGAACTTATTGATTACCAACACCATAGTAACCACCAGGCAGAAAGATGTAGAAACTTAGAATCCCTTCTCCCGGGACCTATAATCTCCTAATGGTGGTTGTAGACATATAATCAAATAGCCATAAAAATGCAGTGGGTTCTATTTCTAATAGACATTTGAAAATGATGTTCTGTGGGCTCAGAGAAGAATGCACTTAGCTCTGCATAATAATTCAGAGAAGACTTCCCATAGGAACTATCATGTCAGCTACAAGTTCTGTTTCCATTATTCAAGACTTTCAAAATGTCAAGTCTATATATCCATACATTTAATAGCAAGAAAAATGTATAATTTCACCACTTCCAGTCCTGTGCTCTCCACAGTCCATTTATGCATAGCTACTTGTGAGATGCACAGCTACTAGGGACTAGTGAGCTTTATAAAAATATTGGTCAAAACAAGCTCTTATTTTTTATTCAAAACGTTTGTATTCAGTGACCATTATACCTTGGTCCAGTATCTTACCAGCATAAATCATCCTGTGCTTTTGTCTTCTATCAAACATCCCTTTGCTTTCCTATTCTACTTGTCTGTAGTGTTGTTGGCCCATGTGCTTGACAGTGTCATGAAGCCATTCATATGACTTATTCTTTTACTATACTAAAGTATCTGTCCAAATGCACATGAGATAACATAGTCTTGATTACTCATTTAAACCCTGCATCCAAAATTTATTATGCTATAATAAAATAATGAATGAAATCTGTGTCTTTTGTTCTAGTTCCCAACATATAACTTCTAAGAAGTTTATGAATATAATAGTTATTAAAGTCCTAATACATATCTGCCTTTGAAAGCTCTCCATAGTTCCAAACTAGGGCATGTTGTTCAGAAAGGCAAAATCTGAGTGGAAGTTTGAAACTTGCAGTCCCCAACTAATCTCTGAAGGTGGAAAAGAGATTAAAGATTCAGCTGAATTAGCAACAGAAGCTGATTTGAAAACTGTGCCTGCATGATACTCCCTGTGTAATAAACTCCGTAACCTAGAGTAGAAAGTGCTATTTGGGTACAGAACACATGGAGAAATCAGGAAGAGTGGCCTGGCCCATCTTTTTTCCTATATATTCCACACTTTCAGGCTGAGTTGTATATCTTCTAGCAAATTCATGAATGTAAATATTTTTCATGGGTTCTGTAAATCATTCTAGAAAGCTATTGAATCACCCAAGAGGATCCCAGAAATCTTCAGTTAATCAGTGGAAATTATGGGTAGTCTAATATTTATAGCTATCAAGTAAAATGGGAACCGCATCATAGGAGCCCTTAAACTTTGGTATCTATGATAACTCTGGGTAATGTAAGAAATAACTTGACTGTATATGGGATGGATCACCAAGTTGGGCAGTCTCTGAATGGTCTCTGCTCCACGCGTTGTCTCTGTATCTTCTTCCACGTGTATTTTCTTCCCCCTTCTAAGAAGGACCGAAGTATCCATACTTTGGTCTGAAAGAAAGAAAGAAAGAAAGAAAGAAAGAAAGAAAGAAAGAAAGAAAGAAAGAAAGAAAGAAAGAAAGAAAGAAAGAGAGAGAGAGAGAATGAAAG
>NC_034593.1:41876552-41887135 GCF_900095145.1 Mus pahari
AAAAGAAAAGAAAAGAAAAGAAAAGAAAAGAAAAGAAGAAATAACTTGAGCTCTAGAACACCCATTGGACAGTAAAATGATATGCATAATAATATGTCAACTACTGAAAATCATAGTGAAATCAGCATCCATAAACTGAAGACAACTGACATTTTCTCTGCTTCATCACAGACTCTAAAATCAGAAATAATATTTGCATGAATTTTATATGAAATAAATTTATTAAATAATATGGGAATGAATACACACATGGCTGCTTTTCAAGAATAGACTACTATATCAATGTGTTTTAATTGTGATTATGGTGAATAAAATGAGGAGATAAAATGAATGCATAAGATTTTGAGGATTCCTTCGTCTTGCAAAGACGTATTATCAAGTGAAGGTAATGAAATGAGACACTGTGGAAATAATAACAAAAAAATCAAAACTTATAGAAGAAGCAAAGTAGAAAAATCAAATATCTCTAAGCCAAATTACACACTCCCTAATGCCTGAGAGTTGCCTTTTCATTTTGACTATTACCAGCTTCATTCTTTGCCCTGAAATAAAAATTGTGTGGCTTTCTCTTTTGTTTGCTTAGAAGCAGTAAGATCTAAGCATCCCAGCAGGTTTTCGTTGCCAATACAGAGAAGTAAATTCTCCCCATATGGTTTCTGCATTATCCATATGAGGGTAATCAAACAAACCAGCTAGGGAAATCAAAGGGATCAGCTGGAGGCTTTCTTTTTGCTACAGTGAAACAGACCAGTTCAAACAGTGTGTCTTCTGTGGAATGTCACTTGCAAACTGGCTTTCTACTCCTGAGAATTATATATATATATATATCTTCCTTCATGAAAGCAGTATGCACACTTGGAAGCATTAAAACAGCATATTCTGCATAAAGGTGATATGAAATGAAAGTGAAATGGCTTAAAGATGGCATTTTTTGTTTTGAAGTTATAGTGTTTGCTAGTCAATTGCTTCTGCAACAAGGGAAAGCAAGTTTTGATTGGAGTTCTTCATTTTCTTAATGACATTCTTCTGTTGTTCTGAACAACCACAGAGAGAAAACACCCATTTATGTGATAACATCTCAGATGACAGTGGGCACATATACAGTTGCTACATTTTTCCTCATTTGAAACTTTAGAAGGTTTTTAGTTAAACAAACCTAAAAAAAATTCTCCTTCTTGATAATTATACTGCAATTATACAAGGAGTAAGTGTAAAAGCTATAGAGTAAGAAGTAATAGACGAATTTTGATTTGGTAAGTTTCAAACAAATATTTAAAAAGAAAAACTTAGATGTTCCTAAAGAGTATAAAGTATTTAAATGATATGCAAAAAATAGAATGTTTTAAGTAAAAAGAATGGGCTCCTAAAGTTACTTAATTGAGACAGGTTTGGGGAGCATTGAAATTTTCCTTTTAGCTATCATAGAGTATTTAGTATTAAATGCTTTATTTCCAAAACAATTAAGAATTGAAAACAGGCTATTCCTGGTTGTCAACTTGGCTATATCTGGAATGAATTACAATCCAGAATTGGAAGGCTCACCAATGATCCTAATCTGGAGGCTGTCAGATAGAAGTTTCTGACCTGGAGCTTGGTATGGAGCTCTTGAGGCATAGTGACAATGAATTCCAGAAGATTAAGACAGGGAGACCTCTGAGCTCAAGGTCATCTGGGATTAAAGGTGTGGTAGCACATACCTTTAATCTGGGCTATACCTTCTGCTGGAGACCTACATAAGGACATTGGAAGAAGGGAGACTGAGACCCTTTCTTTCCCTTACCTTCTTACCCTGTGGGACTGAGCAACTGCTAGATCCTTGGACTTCCTTTCACAGCTGCTGCTGACCATTGTTGGAAGTTGGACTGCAGACTGTAAGTCACTGACAAATTCCTTTACTATATAGAGACTACCCATAAGTTCTGTGACTCTAGAGAACCCTGACATGCTTGAATCACCATTTTAAAACATTAATAAAATGACTAACAGAAACAGAAATGTTTTAGGATTATAGGTCCTGAAAAAAGGGAAGTCTGTAAGAAAGCCCAATGGATATTCATCAAACGCTGGTTAAAAGCATGTCATCTTTGGTGACACGGAAGAAATGGTTGGGCCTCCAACAACACTGACATTACCGATAAAGATTAGAGAGAAATGTAGCAGAGATGGGTTTTCTCTAGGACAATGGTGGAGATTCATCCTGACTTAAGTCATGTAAAAGTGTTCTCTGGGTTTGAAACATTTCATCCCTCAGTGAAACTCATTATGACAAAACAACTTCAGGAAGTCCCTGAAATTTATCACATGATTTAGGGCCCTCCTACATAAGACTATATAAACAGTGAAGATTTCTCAAACAAGCCAAGCTCTAAAGAAGACAAGACAAGCTAATTGGAAGAAGTAGAAAACAGCATCACTCCGTACAGATGATGAGAGCAACTAAATCACTGGGAAAGGGCACTCTTCATCCTGTTGAACTGCCTATAAGCTGTGTAGTATGCTCCAGGTTTCCAGCTTTGTTGAACTATGACCCATGCTGGGTGGTCTCTGGTATCATTTCTGTTCCTTAAAGTAACTCCTCACCCTGTAAATAGCCTCCCAAAACTCACTGACTCACTAACATCGATTTCGGTGGTATAAATATTTTGATGTGTTGTGGATTTCGTTTATGAGGTGAGTAGAGATGTGTGTACTACCTCCTCAGAAAGCACATGTCTGAGCTGTCTTTCTTTCCAATGGACTGAGAAGGGAAAGGCCTGTTAGCACTAAGATAACAAAGGTCACACAGAGTGAGGAGACACAGAATTTGAAGCCAAGCTAGTAAAATACTCCAAAATTCCTCAAAAAGTCAGTTCATATGCCAGAGGAAAACACATTAAAGAGCACATCCAAGAAGTAAAAGAACCTGAGAAGGTGTACTGACCAACGAACCAAGCCAAGCATAACTGGGTCCCATGGTGCTTCCATGTGCTAATTACTGGAATATAATTCAAGGCCAGTCAAAGAAGCAATGCATAATTATGATTTTTAAAGGACATTAATCAGAACATTAAAAATAAGAGAAAATGCTCTGTAATTGAAAGAGCAAAATAGTGTTTTAAATCTAAACCAATACTGATACGTTAGCATTATGATACTGGGCTTCCAAACTACATTAATACATGTAAGGGAATACCATGAAAATGTTGCATGACAGAACAGACAGAATCTCATGCTCATGGTAGCTCACATAAATTAAAAAGAAAGTAAAATCACAGAAGTAAAATTATAACACCTGAATCAAAAAATGTATTATGCTCATAAAAAAGGAAAAAGGAAAATCTGTCAATGGTGACAGGATAAAAAACAAAGGGAAATATCTGTGAGTGGTGGTCAACACAGATAATGTCAACACTTAGAGTCTGTGCAGAAATATTACAGGTTTGTGGCTAGACTAGGTTGTATAGTATGATTCTGTTTCAACATAGAGACAAATTCTCAAAGTTTTCCTCAACACGAACATCAAGAGTGCAGGACCAAACTCATCTTAAAACCAGTACACCTGATAGAAACCTAGGATGCTTAAAAAGAAAAATAGATCACTATATGCCAATCACCCTGATGAATATAGATGCAAAGATTCTCAAGAGCTCATTAAGAGGCTCACACAAGTTTTTAAAAATCCTTTTTCCTCCCATGGATCCAGGTTGGTTACAGATACACAAATCAAAAATCACAGTATACAATGCAAAAAGATCTAATGACATATATAACATGACTAATTCCATAGACAATAAGAAGCCATTTGAGGGGCTGGAAAAAGTGTCACAGTATCCAACTTGTAACTACAGTCCTGCTCAGCAGTTAAGAGGACTGAGTGTTCTTCCAGAGGTCCTGAGTTCAATTCCCACCAACCACATGGTGACTCACAAGCATCCATAATGGGATCTGATACACTCTACTGGTATGTGACTGAAGACAGCTACAGTGTACTCATATAAATAAAATAAAATAAATTGAAAAAAAAGCCATTTGAATGAACATCCTGAAGAAACAAGAATAAAATGGTAGTTGCTATCTATTCCAAACCTACCTTAAACATTAAGTTAAATGTGGAAATGCCAAGAGCACTACCTCAAAAATATTCATTAACTACAATTGTTGGCACACTTTTTTGGATATAGTGTTCAAATTACCAGCTCCAGAAGTGTGACAAGAGGAAGAAATACAAATAGTGTGCAAATAAAGAAGAAATAAAACAAATTATCTTTACTTGCTGATAACACGGTTCTACATTTGATAGACAATGAGGACTCCTCTGGAAACCTCTTAGATTTGATAAATATTATCAACAATGTTGCAAGCTATAAAAATCAGCATAAGAATATACTAATAATAAACTTAGAAAGAAATCAGGAAAGAATTTCACTTACAATATCCTGCAAAAAGAAAAACAAAACAATGAAAAAAGTGATTAGAACTAAAGAGATGACTATTTCTAAAATGAAAAATTTATAATAAAAAAAAAAAAAACAGAGGAGACACTAGATGGTGGAAAAACTCTTTCACCTGGATTGTTGGAAATGGCAATGTGAAAATAACTGTAGTTCCTAAGTAATTAACGGATTCAGAGCGTTTCCAGCCATAGTTCCAGAAACATTCTTTACAAGAAACAAGCAATTCTAAGCACACATGGAAATAAAAACACATCAGAATAACCAAAGTTAATCTAGGCAAAAAAGAAAATGCAAAAGGCATCACAGTATCCAACTTGTAACTACATTACTGCACAATAGGGGCAGGAACAGCATGGAACTGTATCAGAACAGATTTGTTAGGTTGTGAAACAAAGCTTAGAACAGAAACTGACTAAAGACCTTCAGTTAGGTAGCTTTGAAGAAAGAAGTCAAAACACACATTACAAACAAGATGGTACATTCAATATATGAAACTATTTGTACTGTACACCCATATGTATGAGAATTGAATTATATACTTATATAGATAGCTTGCTCTGCTAAAAGATAATTCATTAAATGGATCAAAAACTTCATTTAAGAACAGAAATGATAAAAGTGCTAGAAGAAAAGAGAAAAGTGCTTCTTGACATAGATGGATATAGATGCATGCAAGACCATTTATAAAATTCTTTTAACAAAGGAAATAACCACTGAATGGACACATGAGATTATATTAAATTAGAACAAGCTATACAAAAATGCAAAAATGAATATAGAATAATATAGAAGTCTGTAAATCTTTTATAGATGAAATGGAAGTAAGTAGAATATTGGAGATGGCCAATGAAATGACTCATATGGTAGAGAATATTAATTCCTGAAAGTTGTCTCCTAACCTACACACACACACACACACACACACACACACACACACACACACACATACACACACACACACACAATAGTAGTAGTAGTAATTAAATGTTTTCATTTACAAGTTGTATTGGTAATGGTGTCTCCTCACAGCAATAGGAAGTAACTAAATGTATAGCCTCTGAGAAATAACACCCAAGATTACTCTTTGGCCTACGACACACACACACACACACACACACACACACACACACACCTTTATCGCAAAAAGAAATATGGGAGAGGAGCTTTAAAAATTCATAAAGTGAAGGGAAACCAAAAAAACAGAGAGGAAAAGAGCCAGAAATGAATAGAAGTAAGTGAGCCCTGCTTTGNTTACATATAATAAATAAAAAAATAAAAAAATAAAAAAAAGCTGAACAATTATTTTATATTCTGGAATATATTCGGAGTGGTAAGCATGCCAAGAACTTCACAACCATTAATAACATCCCCGTGTTGTAAGATTCTTACATGAAAGTGAAATTAAGTGTGAATTGACTTTGACCCTCTGACCTTTTTTAAAAACCTAAATTTCTACCCCAGCACTCATAGAAGCTTGACTTTGCTGCCCACAGCTGTAGACCCAGCCTTGCTGGGTGAAGTTAGGTACATGCTGAGAGCTTCCTGGTTAGCCAATCTAGCCAAGACAGGAAGCTGCAGGGGTAGGTCCTATATCAGAAATACCATGAGGAGCACTCTTGCCTACTTTGTCACCTCCATTGCCTTATTTTCACCATCTTTGAAGTTTCAAGCACCTTCAGACACTGTCTGTATATCATGTTTATTCATCCTTACAAGTAAGGAAAGAGCTGATCTATCTCTAACATTCAGATTGTAAACCCAAACCTAAAACTTTAAGTCTACCACATCCATCAGCAAAGGAGACTTTTTTCCCAGTTTTTTATTAGATATTTTCTTCATTTACATTTCAAATGCTATCCCAAATGTCCCCTATACCGTCCCCGCGTCATGCTCCCCTATCCACCAACTCCCACTTCTTGGCCCTGGCAGAGACTTCTTTTACGTTGGAGTGAAAGAATCTGAGTCCTCGTCATCACTCTGAAAAGGGCCTCGATCAAGTAGGAGTCGTCTCAGATTTGACTGAATCTAAGATTTCATCATTTTCTGTTCTGTTAATGAGACAAATACATATGTTTGTGCTTCTACCTATGGGATAGTAAAATCATTAAAACTACTGTAACATACACTACACCAGATCACTTAGGAAACATAAGCACAGGTTGAGTGGGTGTCCAGAGAGATGGGGTGTATTATTTTTTTATGGTAGATTCCCTTCCTCATCAGGAATAAATCTTACATTCTGTCCGTTCTTACCCAGTTACCAAATAATATTTCATTCAGTGAATAAGATATGGTCAAACTAGGTACATTATAAAATTTCTAAGGAATGCCACCATGAAGAGAAACTCGCTTTACCCCAGTAGCTCTTTCTCACTTTCATTGAACAAGGAAAGGGAAAGGCTTCGGATGAGACCATGCAAAGCACCTGAACACATACACAAACTGTGTGCTTATTCTCTAGCAAGCAGAGAGCTACCAAAGAGCAACATAAGAAGCAATCTGGAAATGTATTCAATATTCCAACCATAATGAATGTGTTTAAATGTTACACTTTCTGTATTTGTCATACTTCAGAATCCATTCCCATATTAAATCATGCTTTACAAGAGTTGTAGGTGTAATGTTTTATGCACTGTGTAACGTTTACTTTTAAGTTATTCAACTACTGATTTCTCTGCCATCATATCTTGTTTCAATCCAGACGTGACACTGTAATGCTTATACCAAGAATCTCCTGTCTCATGTGTATGTAAAAGTTGTTTTTATTTACTCCCTGCCATACCAATGAATGCTGACCACCAATGGCTGGGCAGAATAGAAAATAGGGTGGGATGTCTGCCAGCAAAGGAAGGAGAGAGGGAGATTGAAATTAGTGGTAAGGTAGAGAATTTGGAGTCACATCTAAGGGGTCTGAAGGGCTATATCAATAATAATATGCAAATGTCATGAAACAGGGCTGAGAGGCAGCCAGATTAGCATAGGAAGTAAAGATAGAACATTTAACTGCTCAGCTATTGTGGTGCAGTTTTAAATAAATCTTATTTCTTCAGTATGGTTATTTGGGAGTGGCATATAGTAAGAAATACAGCTGCATTACTAATTTGTGGTTTATACTTATATTAAGGATAACTCACTTACTAGGTGTGAATTCTGCACAAGTACTGGAGAACAGACATCACTATTATCATGTGAAAGATTTCATATTATAAGGCTTTGACCTCTCTTGTCCTTCAAATTGTGAAAAGGCTAAAACTAAAATGCACAACCTGAACCACATGCTAAACCACAGAACAAATATGATGTAACTACATGGACATTATTACATGTCATTTTAGTGGATATTAGTACTAACATAGGGTCATGTTAGTCATTCTAGGCTGGTCTGGAACTCATTATGTACCTCAGGATACCCTTAAATTCATAAAGACTAGCATTTCTTAGCCTCCTAAATACTGGCATTAAAGTTGCTATCCACCCCATCTAAATTCCATATTTTTCTTTAGCATGAAGAAATATACTTGGGCAGTTTTGTTGTTTGTTTGTTTGTTTGTTTTTGTTCAAATGAAAGTATATAACTTTACTTGGTTGACTTTCTTAAAAGAATGAGGTAAGATCAGGGTGTGTGTGTGTGTGTGTGTGTGTGTGTGTGTGTGTGTCTGTGTGTCTGTGTCTGTGTAATTGTGCTTGTTTTTCTTTTCAACAAAAACAATCCTAAATCATTTTGACAGCATACCTCATTTCTTAGTGTATATGGACTTTGTGGTGCTGTTTCTGTGTAGTTTCTGAGGATCCAGTACTTTCTGAAGTGTGTAAAGTTAAGATGGGAAGGCCTTAGTTCTGATCTGGGCACTGTCTGGGACCAGTTGAACTAACTGCGGGCTCTTCTTGGGATTCCTGGCTCTCAACTTTAGATAGCATCTCCCATGCTGGGGTGGGCTTTGTAATGCAGTTATCTGAGTCATTTCCGCTACAGGAAGTAACCCGACACTCATATTCCATTAGGAAAACACAACGAAACTCATGGATTCACTTAGACTGACTCTGAAGTTATCTTTTCTTGATCTGTTATCAGTTCCCTGTCTATAGTAAAGTAGACCTTCATATCTGTTTATGAATATCACACAACACCTTGGGCTGTCCATTCAGGATTATTTTCTTCTCTCACCTTTTCCCTCTCGTTGTCCTTTATCTCTTTTTTCACTTTCATATGTAAACATGAGTGCATTGTAAAGGGGATTTATTTCCCCCTTTTACAACCTAAATTATCAAAAACAACTGAATACACAAAAGCAAGTAGAGAAACTAAATATAGGGAAAAACAACAGAGGAATCAAAAAGACCGCGTATCTCATGTTAGATATTCAATGTTATAAACCAGTATATGATTACAGTGAGGATGATCAGCTTATAATTTTGATAGACAGGATAATACACAGTAATATAATATACAATGTCATACATATATTGTATATATATATATAATATAATAATATAATATATAATAAAATTTAATACATAATATAGTACTCATAAGTGTAATTTTTAGGCCTTGATTTTGAAAAGACTAAGTGGCATAGCTGCCTTGATGTTAACTTTGTTAAAAGAAAACATGAAAGATTCGATTTTATAGAATTTTTTGATAGTATTTATATGTAGTAAGAATTTATCTGCAGGAAGAAATATATCATTTGTAAAAGTGCATAGAAGCACTTTATTCATTGCAGTATTAGCTACAATGTCATGGATATAGATTATTTTAATACACATAATGATGTGTGTTTTGGAAAATAGATCAAGCTGCATTTCAATGTAAAATTATGAAATGTTATTGGGTTGTTGAATTTTTAAGTACTTTTAAAAGCTAATATTTGCATTGCTACATAGTAGCTTTATAGTGGTAAATAGATACACAGGAAGACTTAGCTGGGCCTGAGCAGCCTCTATATAACTCTCATACTAGTGGAATTCTTAAATGAACTCCCATCCTCTTTTTACCCCAATGATGAAGTGGGAATTATCATCTGCGTTCACAGTGCTGATTGCTGAGTGACAGTCTTGCTGTAGACTACTCCTCTCTCCACCACCTTTCTTTGCGTTTTTGTTTTCTCTTGTGTAACTTATCACCAGGAGAAAAATAATTGCTATATTTTACCACTGAAACCCTTTCTCGTGTGAAGTGACGATTCTGTGTGACTCTTCCTGGATCTTCTCCCCTGGGAGGCAGAGTCTAGCTTTACCATCATTACCCTCCCAAGGAGTGATTATGAATTTTCAATAAATCATTAATAGGACCAGGAAAACAGAAGTCAACCTAAGTTTCTCTTCTGGGGTCACAGTTGTTGGATATCTGTTTTGTTTTGGTTTTTTTCCCTTAGTCGTAAGTTTAATGAATAGGTGCTTAGGATTTAACATTATATAGTTAACTTCACTTTTCAGAAATACACTTAGCAGCATGGAAGTTCTTTATTAGAAATAAATATCTATCTTATTGTAATATATAAGTAACTGTGTTTGTCTATGCATGTGGGTATCCTGTGCATGTGGGTGCTTTTGGAGGCCTGAAGAATTCATCAGGTTTTTGGATCTGCAATTATAGCTGTTTGTGAACTCCCCAGTCAGTACTGCGAAGGAAACACTGGGCTGTAGAAGAACAGTAGCAGGTGCTCTTAGCCACTGAGCCCCATTATACTCACAGAAGAGCCAGAACTCCCTGGAGTCATTCTCGGATTGTGCCTTTATTTATTCTTGACTTCTATGGTCTCTTCTTGATGTTCCAAATCCTCATTTGTGACTGGGTAGAATGGAACAAGATTTTACAGATTCTTATTTAAAAATCTATTGTACAAGTTGGTGAAATAAATATTAACAACTCATAGGATTAAATATGAAATATACACTGTATATTAGTTTGCTCTCTTTTTTCGTTTTAAAGTTTTAACAATATACTCTGATCATGTTTTCTCTTACCACAACTCCCCAGCTCCTCCTCATGTTTCTACTCATTCAACTTCAAATAAGTTCTCTCTGTGTGTGTTTCTCTTTCTTCTCTTTCTCTTTATATCTGTCTCTATCATTCTCTCCAACAAACTAAAATGAAAAATAGGAATATATATATATATATATATATATATATATATATATATATATATC
>NC_034593.1:41887210-41889088 GCF_900095145.1 Mus pahari
ATATATATATATATATATATATATATATATATATATATATATATATATATTCAAGCCCATATATGTATATGGCTGGATAAGACAAGGAACCTACAATGAAAATTTGTTTTCTGTTGGTCATCTACTGTTGAACATGAAACCTAACTATAAAATAGTTAGTTTCTCAAGTAATAATCCATTGAAGAAAAACCAAACATTGATTTATTAGTAATTATCAACTGGAAATAGCTTCTGGGTTAGGGATGGGGGCATGCTTCCACTTTTCCTTCTGCTCTAGAACGCCATCTGTTATAGACTGCTGAAGGCCTTGTTCATGCTACATCATTCTCAGTGAGTTCATACATAGATGGATCTTTTTGATTTAGAGGAATTTTATCTCTTGGTGTCCTCAAATCACTCTAGCAACTACACACTTTCTGTTCCTTTTCATCATCTTACCCTGAACCCTGAGGGAATGGGTTTAAAGGTGATTTTCCATTTTCTGCTGACTGTTCTGAGGGCTTCTACTTTCTTCATAATATCTGTCTATGAATCTCTGTATTTCCTCACACCTGCTATAGAAGAAAACATCTCTGATGATGGCTGAGCAAGGCACTGCTCTGTAAGCATGGCAGATATAATTAGGAATCATTTTTCCTCAGTTGAGAATTCTTTGTTTAGTTCTGTACCCCATTTTCTAATAGGTTTATTTGATTTTCTGGAGTCCATCTTCTTTAGTTCTTTATATATATTGGATATAAGTCCCCTATCTGATTTAGGATTGGTAAAGATCATTTCGCAATCTGTTGGTGGCCTTTTATCTTATTGACAGTGTCTTTGACCTTAAAGAAGCTTTGAAATTTTATGAGGTCCCATTTGTTAATTCTCGATCTTATAGCAGAAGCCATTGCTGCTCTATTCAGGAATTTTTCCACTGTGCCCATATCTTTGAGGCTTTTCCCCACTTTTTTCTCTATAAGTTTCAGTGTCTCTGGTTTTATGTGGAGTTCCTTGATCCGCTTAGACTTGAGCTTTGTACAAGGAAATAAGAATGGATCAATTTGCATTCTTCTACATGATAACCTCCAATTGTGCCTGCACCATTTGTTGAAAATGCTGTCTTCTTTTTTCCACTGGATGGATTTAGTTCTTTTGTCAAAGATCAAGTGACCATAGGTGTGTGTGTTCATTTCTGGGTCTTCAAATCTACTCCACTGGTCTACCTGTCTGTCACTGTACCAGTACCACAGATGGCTGAGAAGTACCTGAAAAAATGTTCAACGTTCTTATTCATCAGGGAAATGCAAATCAAAACAACCCTGAAATTCCACTCACACCTGTCAGAATGACTAAGATCAAAAACTCAGGTGACAGCAGATGCTGGCAAGGATATGGAGAAAGAGGAACACTCCTCCATTGTTGGTGGGATTGCAAGCTGGTACAACCACTCTAGAAATCAGTCTGGCGGTTCCTCAGAAAATTGGACATAGTACTACTGGAAGATCCAGCAATTCCTCTCCTGGGCATATACCCAGGAAATGTTCCAACTTGTAATAAGGAAAATGAGGTACATTTAAACAATGGAGTACTANTNAGCTATTAAAAACAACGAATTCATGAAATTTTTAGGCAAATGGATGCATCTGGAGGATATCATACTGAGTGAGGTAACCCAATCACAAAAGAACACACATGATATACACTCACTGAAAAGTGGATATTAGCCAAGAAACTTGAATATCCAAAATACAATTTGCAAAACACATGAAACTCAAGAAGAAGGAAGACAAGTGTGGATATTTCACTCCTTCTTAGAATGGGGAACAAAATACCCATGCAAGGGGTTACAGAGACAAAGCTCAGAGCTAAGATGGAAGGAAAGACCATCCAGAGACTGCC
>NC_034593.1:41889518-41936854 GCF_900095145.1 Mus pahari
CAGAGCTGTGTCTCTAGTTGCATATGTAGCAGAGGATGGTCTAGTCGGCCATCAATGGGAGATGTCCTTGGTCTTGTGAAGACTATATGACCCAGTACAGGGGAATGCCAGGGCCAGGAAGCAGGAGTGGGTGCACTGGGGAGCAGGGCAGGAGGTAGGGTATAGGGGCCTTTGGGTATAGCATTTGAAATGTAAATGAAGAAAATATCTAAAAAAACAGAAAACAAAAGGAATCATTTTTTCTCCCTGTGGGTTTTGTTGTTGTTGTTGTTGTTGTTGTTGCTGTTGTTTATTTTCTGTAACTATGACTCTTTTAGAACAGTAGTATTTGTTTACACACTAGTTTCCTAGGCTACCTAGTCACAGGTTCTTGAACATCAGAAAGATTTTGGATATGGGCTCCATCTTATGGAGTGGGCCTTCAGTTATATCAGATATTGGTTGGTTACTGCCACAAGACTTGTGGGACTATCGAACTGGCATATCTTGCAAGCAGGTCACCATTATAAATCAAAGAGTTTGCCAGTGGGAGTTGGTTGGTTGGTTGTTGTGTGTGTTTCACTTGTAGTAATAAGCAGAATACCTCTCCGTCCCAAAGATGTTAGAATTCATGTTGGAAGCTTTATGAAGGTACCAGCTCTATGCCTTAATGTTCCATGAGTTGTGCAGGTGTTTCTTGAGTAATGCGGCCTTGCTGACACTTTGTGAAGAACTAGTTATAATGTCAACAAGATCCTGAGTTGTCTGATGGCTCCCATGGTTTTGGCCAGCAACTCAA
This sequence comes from Mus pahari, assembly GCF_900095145.1. Lineage (NCBI taxonomy): Eukaryota > Metazoa > Chordata > Mammalia > Rodentia > Muridae > Mus > Mus pahari. Next base: position 41,890,297 of record NC_034593.1, read on the forward strand.
ATTTATTAAACCCAATCCCAGTTCCAGACCCCATACTGAAAGATTCATTTGGTGACTAGAGATGGCCAGTTTGGATTCTGCTTCCTTCCTTTTCTGACCATTTCATTTAAAGCCATATATATGTGTGTGTGTGTGTGTGTGTGTGTGTGTGTGTGTGTGTGTGTGTGTGTGTGAATTTTAGCTCTTTGTAGTTGATTTAATAGCTAATACCCAAATATAAGAAAATGCATACCATATGTGTCAATCTAGCTTTATGTTTCTTCAGTAAGGATGATATTGTTAATTCCATCCATTTCCCTGTAAATTCCAATTTTAACGACTGGGTAATAATATATAAATGTAACACATTTTTTATTTATTAATTTATTTATTAATTTTACATCACAATATAAAACCCCTCCTCCAGGTACCCTCTCCCACAGATCTTCCTCCTAATCTTCCTCCCTCTTTTAAGAAGGAGGAGTGCCCCTTGTGATCCTTGCCCTCTGAGCTCCTCCATACATGTGTTCTGCTCCACCCCCTTGCCCCTGACACAAGATACCACTTCAGGACTAAGCACATCCTCTTCCACAGAGCTAGGCAAGAAAGCCTTGTAAGACAGGAATCAGATCCACAGGAAGGCAACAGATTCAGGGACAGCCCCTGCTTCTGTTTCTTGGGAACTTGCATGAAGACCAAGTTACAATTTAGCTATATGTTTACTGGGAGAGCAGTAAATCTAGACCATCTAGTCTCAGGAAGACCTGCATGGTCCAGGTTAGTTGATTCTGTTGCTCTTTCTGTGGAGTCTCTCTCTTCTTTGAGTCCCTCAGTTGTTCTCCCAACTCTTCCACAAGACTTCCAGAGCTCTCTCTAATATTTGGCTGTGGTCTTTGCACCTGTTTTAATTTGCTGCTGAGTAAGGCCTCTCAGAGAACAGCCATTCCATGTTTCTGCCTGCAAGCATAACAACATAATTCATGTTTTCATTCATTGGTTCTTGCCCATGAGGTGAGCCTCATTTTTGACTAGTCATTGGGTGGCCATTTACTCAGTTCCTCCTCCTTTTGTCCCTACAAATCTTGTAGGCAGGACACATTTTGGGTCAAAGATTTTGTGGGTGGGTTGCTGTAATTATCACTCCTTTGTGAGCCCTGCCTGGCTATAGGAAGTGGCCATTTCAGGATCCATATGCCTCATAGCTAGAAATCTCAGCTAGAGTTGCCTCTGTAGCACTCTGGGATTCTCCTCCCTCTACCCTGTTTCAGGTTTCTGGAACATTCTGCAGATGTCCCCTCCTTTAGATGCCCTTGTCCCTATCACCAATTGCTTATTTTTGTTTTTTCTACCCAACTCTTTCTATACCTGATCCCCAGTCTACTCTGCTACCCTCCCACTCCCATGCAATTTTCTCCTTCCATTCACTTTTGATATCTATTTTATTTCCTCTTTTGAAAAGGATTCAACCACCTTTCCTTGGAACCTCCTTGTTATTTGGCTTTTTTCCTGCTGTTGATTGTACCATGATTATGTTGTACTTTATGGATAGTATCCACTAATAGGTGAGTATGTGCTGTGGATCTCCTGTTGGACCTGGATTATCTCACTCAGGATTCTATTTTCTAGTTCTATTACTTGTATGCAATGATAAAATCTATTGTGTAAGTCAACCATATTCTTTTCTTCCTTTGTCAGTTTTTCAGTTAAGGGACATCTAGATAGTTTCCAGTTTTTGGCTATTCTGAATAAAGCTGCTGGGAACATAGGTGACCAAGTGTTCTTGTGGTGTGGTAGGACATATTTTGGGTATATGCGCAGAAATGGTAGAGTTGGTTCTTGAGGTAGAACTATTCCTATTTTTCCAAGAAACTACCAATTGATTTCCAGAGTGCTTATACAAGTTTCCACTGCCACCAGGAATGGAGAAGTGTTCCCTCTGCTCCTCATCCTCACCAGCATATGTTGTTTTATCGAGTTTTTGATATTAGACATTCAGATTGGTGTATGTGGAATCTCATAGTCATTTTGTTTTGCATTTCCCTGGTGATTAAAGATGTTAAACATCCATTTAAGTGTTTTTCAGCCATTAGAGATTCCTCTGTTGAAAAATCTGTTTAGCGCTGGACTGTATTTTTTAATTGTGCATTTAATTTGTTTATGTCTAATTTCTTGAGTTCATTATATATTTTGGATGTTAGTCATCAGTCAAATATAGGGTTATTGAAGATCTTTTCCAAATCTGAAGGCTGTCATTTTGTCATATTGATGGTATTGTTTGACTTACAGAGCATTTTAGTTTCATGAAATGCCTTTTACTAATTGTCAATGATAGTGCTGGAGCCATTCGTGTTATGTCCAGGAACATGCCTCCTGTACCAATGAATTCAAGGCAGTAGTCCCCCACTTCCTGTTGTAGATTTAGTGTATTTTGTCTTTGATCCAATTAGACTTGAGCTTTATGCATGGTGATACATATGAATCTACTTGCAGACATCCAGTTACACCAACACCATTTGTTGAAGATGCTCTTCTTTTTCTATCGTATAGTTTTGGTTTCTTCGTCAATTATCAACTGTCTGTAGGTGTGTTGGTTTATTTCTTGGTCTTCTATTTAATTCCATTGGTCAAAACTGGTGATAAGGATAGGGAAGAGTAGCTCTCCAGAGCTGATGGCTTCTGTTGAGAAGGTGCTAGCCACTAGGAATTTGACGAGGTTCCAGTAAGTATATTGGCAACACAAATTTGACTTTTTCTTTCTCTCTTCTTCCTTTTCCTCCTCTTCTTTGTTCTCTCTCTCTCTCTCTCTCTCTCTCTCTCTCTCTCTCTCTCTCTCTCTCTCTTTGGTTTGAGGAGATTACAAGGCTGGGACAGTTTAGCAAGGAAGACAGAGAAGTAAGTATATTCTACTTAGATGTTCTTATGTATAAAATCTTTAACAATAAATAAATAAAATCAACTTAATTCAAATGAACCTTTGACTCACATTGTATTAAAAGAAAACAATCACTTAGGTCCTATTTATTATGGTCTGGCTACAGTTTCATTGCTGTACTCTTTATACAGAATGGGATATGATGAAATTTTTAAAACATTTAGGATTTAATTTAAAAATGTTACATTATAAAACTTCTGTACAAGAAGTTACCTTTTCATACACAAACATTTTCAACACTATTATGTGCAACTGGAAGTCATCAACATTTTATCTTATTTTGTCATCATACATTTCATAATTTTTTTTTTATTTCTTGAAAGAAATTTGTTATGCTAGGCTTTTCAATAGTGAAAGTATTTGAAAAATTTTAATTTCTATTTAAATAAGACTAGTGGAGACATTGAGTTCTAGTCATAACATTCATTAAAACAATTTACATGTTAGTAAATGAAAGCTTTGAATACAGAAAAAGATGAATACTTCAAATAAAATTTTGATGAGTACTTAAAAATCATACCCATGTATATATTATTAGAAATCAATATGAAATCACTGGCATTTTTTTTTTATTCTTTCAATAAAGTACTCAACAAACTCAATCTTTTCAATGTAAGGTTTTACTTCAAACTAGCCTTCAGGTTTCTTCAAGCTTCAGCAAGGTAAATATTTTTGCTTTCGTAGAACTACACAAAGAAAAATAATAGGTGTCTCCTTAATAAGCATTTGACAAGAGACCCTTCTTTTTGCCATTCTTCTGAGTTCTCAGTAAATGAGATTTTAATGCAAGTTGATAAAGAAAATGATTTGAATATTACTTGGATAATGGAGAGGCAGAGTCAATAATCCTACATAGTAACTGCTGCTACTATATAGGTTTATTATTTTAAAGGGAGCATCTTTCAAATAATGCTGGAAATGTGATGTAAGCTTTCTTGGCCAATCAGATCTTTCTTACTGTCACTGAAGACTGAGAAAGGTTGTTATACCACTTAGCACAAAGCTGGGCTTCTTTTCTTCAATAACTAAAATTAGCATAAAATACTGTTCTTATTCTCAGTGCCCAAGGTCAAAAACAAATATTCTGAAATTTTATATCTTCCATATACTTTCGAAAGCATTAACCTCTCAATATGAACCTTTTCTTTCTTCTAATTACTTCCTTTCAATGTTCCATAGAGTTAGAAAGAGAATACACTGATATCAATTATTAAAGTTCATATAATTGTGTTCAATATTTCATTATAATTATAATAAGCTCAACATTTTTTAAATTCTAAAGCTATAAATGGAAAGTTTAATTACCATGATATTTAAAATTGGACACATTGATTCTTCATCTACCGACATGACTATTAAAGTGATCAGAATAGTTACCCTAGAAGACATCTATTTGCTTCAGCCCGTAAAGTCCTATATAAAAAATTTAAATGGTATAATTACACATTTTAAATTGGTATGTAGCATCATTGAATTGGAAAATAAATGAAAAAAGCAAATTCTAAATAGTTGTGTTATGAAATTAAATATTAAATGATTCTTTAAAATTCCACATATTCTAATTTCATTTTACAATTATATAATAAATACCTTAGTTGTACTTACAAATGTATGCATTTAATTATGTATATGTAAATATACAAATAATAATACAAGAAAATAAGGCTATAAGTTGAGAATGAGGAAGAATGGGATCTAAAGTAAGGTTAGATTTGTAATAAAAAGCATATTAAAAATAAAATGAAAAAATGTTGTTAGTCACATTTAACAAATAATTCAAACAAAAAGTAACAAATGATTTGTGATTACTGCCAGCTGGAAAAAAATGGTTGTCATAGGGAAAAGATCGTTAATGGTCAGAAGTACAAAATAAGGAATTTTTATTGCTTAACATTCTATCTCCTTTTAAAAATTTACTCTTCTTTTTTTCCCATTGTTTAGATCTGCACACAATTTTTCAATTAAATTGTTTGTTTTTTAATAAAGTTTTTTAATTCTTTACATACTTTCTTTTTTGAAACTCCATCTCCCACACGCTTTTTAAAAAAAAAATTTATTAGATATTTTCTTCATTTACATTTCAAATTCTATCCAAAAAGTCCCCTATACCCTCCCTGTGCTCTGCTCCCCTACCCACCCACTCCCACTTCTTGGCCCTGGTGTTCCCCTGTATGGGGCATATAAAGTTTGCAAGACCAAGGGGCCTCTATTCCCAGTGATGGCCGACTAGGCCGTCTTCTGCTACATATGCTGCTAGAGACTTGAGCTCAGGGGGTATTAATTAGTTCATATTGTTGTTCCTCCTATAGGGTTGCAGACCCCTTCAGCTCCTTGGGTACTTTCTCTAGCTCCTCCATTGGGGGCCCTGTGTTCCATCCAATAGCTGACTGTGAGCATCCATTTCTGTGTTTGCCAGAAACTGGCATGGCCTCACAAGAGACAGCTATATCATGGTCCTTTCAGCAAAATCTTGCTGGCATATGCAACAGTGTCTGAGTTTGGTGGCTGATTATACTTTGAAAATTTAGTTTTCTGCATGCTTTTGAGTTCATCCAGATTCTTTAAAAGATGAGCACTTCTAAGTGATTTTTAATGAGAATATATGAAATGCTATTTTTAAAATTACTACATGTTTGTAATTATATACTTAACAGAGAACTACATAACTATAAACTATATTTAAGGAAATGTTACAGTTTTACATATTGAGAAATTCTAAATGAATTTATTGATCATAATTCAAGTGTAGAATCTGATAAACACTGATGTAACTCCACAGTCAGGTTAACAACTATGTCTATGATTCCTTAAAGATGACTCAAGTCTAATTTTAATACTTTTAGACTCTTCCTAATATCCAATTTTATATTTCTGAATCAATCATATTTGTACTATATATGCATAGGTATACTGCATGTATGTGTGTGTGTGTGTGTGTGTGTGTGTGTGTGTGTGTTTGCATTCCTATACATGTATGGTATATGTATGTGTGCTTGAAATTTTAGCATTTTTCAGAATGTATCCATATCTTTGACAGTACTTGCCTGTGGTGCACTCTGGTAACACTAGCATGTCCATGCCTTAGCAAACCAGAACACTTTTACATTTACCAACTATTTCCTTTTCTCAGATATACTCCCTTTTACTTCAATGCCCACCTCACATTTTCTTAGGCTCCCAAGCAGACAGCCATGGCTTCTGAATGTTCAGGATTGCTATAAACATGTTCTATTGGAAAAAGAAAGGATGTTCTATGGAAGTCCTTCACATTCCTCAACTCCCACAGTCCTTCAATTTCTTCTGTGATATTCCATGAGTCTCAGATGGTGTGACATAAACAGCACTCTTGTGTTCAGCAGTCAGTTAATTGTACTCATAGTCTCATAGTTCAAGTGTGAGTTTACAGTCTCTGCTTTCACTATTCTCCATTGGAAAGCTAGCTAACTCTAAGCACATAAACATTAATATTTATAAGATTATTTAACTGTAAGGTTCACTTGGAAAAAAAGATTCAACAATAGATTCCTACATTCTGTGCCAAAAGTTTTTGCCGGATCTATAGTCCCAGGGATGCAGTTTTACTAGGGACAATACTTCAATTCATTCATGAAACAGCTGTCACCCCTAGAACACCCATGCACCCACTTCAGCGAAAGCCATATCCTATGAGACACATGGGATCTACAGCTATGTGTGATCATTGGTAATTCTCTCCCCACAACAGCCTTCATAAAACCTTGTAGTGTAAACACTAGCTGTCAGAGAATAAGTTTCCCTTCCTGGCTTGATTTTTCTGAGTCCTTTATCCAGGTGTCCTCAGTGATTGTGACTCACTGTCTACTTCTGATTGGCAGCCATGAGCAATACCAATAACTTATATTTTGTGGGGAACCTTTGCAGATTCATAAGGTGTTATTTCACATTTGGCACTTGGATTCATGTTTGAAAACCTGCAATTTCTGAATGCAGAGCAATTGTAGCATGTACTGCAGGTTTTGTTATTGCGTAGTCTCTTTCATTTAGCACAATGTACTTTGGGATTCATCCATATTAAGTATATACCAATACTATATTCCTATTATTTCTGGATAATTTCTCATTATACACACATTCTTGAAATATATCAATGCATTCATGTGTAGAAGGACTTCATCAGTTTTTTCAAGTTAATATAAGCCCATGTTAATATAAGCTAATGTTGGATATAAACCTGCATAGTAGAACCATATTTAAGTGTTTATTAGGACATCGTTTTCCCTTTTGATATAAATATGTAGGAGATGAAAGTTTGAACAGTGTTTTTGATTTATAGTTACTTTTCTGAGACATTAATACTACTTTCTTTAAAATACTGCATGGCATTCCTGAGAAAGGGGTTGTCCATGATGCTGAAGCCAAGAAAAAGACAGGGTCTTCATGTGTTTTCATTCATTCAGACTTACGAAGATTATATCTGGTGTGCAAGGCAAGGTTTAAATATGTCTCTGCCCTAAAGTGACAATTTCTCTAGATAACGCTACCAAAAAAAAAAAAATGTATCTCCAGTACCATGGATTTACAATCATAGCACAAACCATTGAAACTGCAAATATTAATCTGTTTTTGAAAAAATATTAAATTACTATAAGAACCTAACTAGACATTTATTTCTTTAAGTGATGGAAAACAGGAATAAGAGGAAATTGAACTGGTTTTCATATTTTCAAATTTAAAGCAGGCTCGTCTGTATTTTGCTAAAGAGAGTTGTAAGTAGACAGGCATGGGCACACCTGCATCCATCTCTTTGAGCTCCCTCCTGTTGATAGGCTCCCATAGCAATGCATTAAAAAACCAGATAGGAAGACACATTTTAATACACTGATTAAAATCACCTTTCCTGATTAATTTTATCATCACTTGTTTTATGTACTGAATACCTAAATCATTTTCAAAAAAAAAAAAAAGAGAAATGTATTATCTCTTTAGACTTCCACAAGATTTCCTGTACCTCATTATCTTGAAACATGCTCACATTTGTCTTAAAAATAGCCATTTATTGCAGCAATTAAAACAACATACAAAATGTTTCTGCTAATTAAAAAGAATGGACTAAGATGCCATCTCTCATTTTAGACCCAGACATTAACCTAGTACATGATGCTTCTCAAGTGGATCTGATCATAAACAGATTTCTAAAAGATTACTTTCATAGTTGCAGAAATAGTTTGAATAATAATGGAATGATTAGCTCAAACCTGTATTTAATTTTGCAAGCATTTAAAAGAGACTCCTCCTTTTAACTCTATACACTCGAATTAACAAAAGTTATCTAATGCCTATTTGACTAATGAAAGAGAAGTAGTGCGTCAAACTGCATTCACTTCTCAGTTCATTTCCTCCCAGGCCTGCTCATTTGTAAAATCTAATGAAACTGTTGAAATGAAAGAGACAAAGAGAAGCTGCAAGAGATATGGGGGGAAACCTGAATTACAGTGGGAACAATACAATAACAAAGAATTTTAAGATAGCACATGTTTCCTGCCAGAAAATTTCATACCAACTAATTTTGCTGAATTCTGTGCTTATTATTTTATAAAATTGGGTTCAGGGATGAAAGAACTTGATGGAATGTGTTGCAGAAACAATGCTTCATTCTTCCAGAAATTTAGAAATAGTTACCTTGGGCTATGCCTCTCTGTGGAATAAGAATGTAGATCACACTTCATTAATTGAAAATGAAAACTGTAAAACTGTCACACAAATAGAAAGCCCACTCTGTGCTGAGAGGACAGAATTATAGAAAGTTCTTTTGGCTTCTGTCTGGTCCCCAAAATGACCTCTGGCTCCCATTAAAACACCTGCCTGCGACAGCTCAAGGCTGCCAGGACTATCTAATGCTTCTTCTTGCCAATATCATACAATAGGCCCCTGACCTCTCTATCTTAGAGCATTTATGAAAAAGGGCTCACAATTATGAATCTTTCTTTTCGTCCCTTTGAGTTGTATGGGCATTTCCTACAACTCAGAAGTGTCTTTTCTCAAGCACCTGAAAGCCATTCTTTGAAATGCAATCAGCAGGGGAAATATAAAAGAAAGAAAGAGGAAGAAAAGAAAAAGGAAAGGAAGCAAGAGCTTAGTGTCCTAATGTCTGAGGACAGAGCAAAATCTGCATTTCTACAGTTGCAGAAGAGCAGACACCTGGCTTCACAGCATTTTCCTGGGCCATCTCTGGGATCTCTATAACTTCTAAGGGCTCAAGTCTGCTTGTGTCTTGTTCCTTTATTTTTCCTTCAAACACCCAATTGTCTCAGCAAGCTTAGAACACTACTCAGAGTTTTCATGAATTACAATATTTACTGAGTAAAATCTGTTTAATGCCCTAATATTTAGCTATGATTTTCTTTGCCCCCCAAAATGGCTATTATTTTAACCCATTAGGAATGTTTAAGGCTTTAAAACAATCAGTAAATAAACACAAGTTTGCACTATTTGATAATTCCACAGACTCCCTGGTCACATTAATTGCTTATTTGAAATCTGAACCAGTCAAAGCTTGTAGGACTAATAGCATAAGGAATTTAGTCACTTGTCTGTTCTGGTAAGTATTAATAAGTTTATTAATTTCCAATCAGTTGTAAAATGTTCTTATATGCAGATTTTTTTTAACATACAGAGTAGTTTGATTGAAAATCTGAACTTGTAGATCCAGGCTTCCAGTATTCTGGCACTGCCAGTTAAGGTGGGGATGCAGCAGAATAACATTCATAAAACCTCAGAATTCTGAAAGCCAAACACATGGTGGCCGGTATGCTCATGAGTGTGGTTAGCCTGTTTAGGTTGGAGTTTTTCTTCTAGTGTCTTCTATATGACTGGATTTCTAGACAGATACTGTTTACATTTGGTTTTATTTTAGAACATCTTATTTTTTCTTTCATAATTGAAAGTTTCTCTGGGCATAATATTCTGGGATGGCATTTGTGGTCTGAGTCTATAGAACATCTGTCCAGGTATTTATGGCAATTAGAATCTTCATTGAGAATTCATGTTTTATCCTGGTCAGTCTGCTTTTGTATGTTACTTTGTCTTATTTTTTTTCCCTCTCTCTTGCAGTCTTTAATATTCTTTTGTTTCTTCTATTCTGAATCTTTAGTGCTTTGAAAGTTATATTCTGAAGGTGCTTTCTTTTCTGATCCAATCTATATGGTATTCTGTCTGTTTCCTGTAGTTTGGTGGATATCCTCTTCTTTATGTACAGGAAATTGTCTTCTATAATTTTGTTGAAAATATTTTTTTTTTGTAGCTTTGATCTATGTTTCTTCTCCTTTCTCTATTCCTGGTATCTTTGGATTTGATCTTTTCATAGTTCCCCATATTTTCTGAATGTTTTGTGCCAGGAATGTTTAGATTTAACATTTTCTTTTACCAAAGTATCCACTTTTTTCTATCATAACTTTTTATGTCTGAAATTAACTTTTACATCTCTTCTGTTCTGTTGTTAAGGTTTCCATCTAAGGTTTCTGTTTAAGTTCCTAAATTTTACATTTCAATAAATGTAAATTCCCTCAGGTGTTGTTTTATTTGATCTATTTCTAACTTCATGTTTTAAGCCGTTTTAATCATTTCCTCACACTGTTTATTCTTTAATAAACTTATTTGTTTCCTCTTTAAAGACCTCTATCATACCTATAAAGCATATTTTAAAGTCTTTAACTTATGCTTCATCTATATTTCGGTGGTCTACTATGTAGTAATTTCTGGGCTTTAGCAGAGAAATATTCTTCTGGCTTTTATTCTGTTTTCTTTCTTTTTATTTTTATTTTTTTTCTTTTCTTCCATTGGCTTGTAAGTATCTGAGTTTGGGAAGATATTCTACATATTAATATCTGGTCTTGTCTTTGTTAGGTGTATGTTTTGTTTCTTGATTTATGTTACCCTCTCTAATCCTTAGGAGGCAATGATAGTTGTATGTTAACTGTTAGAGAATTCATATCACACCATGGTATGTGCGGCTATTGGGAGGCTCCCAGAAAAATGTGTTTCTAGGTATTGGAAGTGACACAGAATTTGAGATGGGCCAGGATTTGGAGACCTAGGTTCACAGTTGAGAGGAAAACAGAGTGCTCCAGGAGGATCTGCATAGTTTCCAAGGAGGCAGAGAGTGAAAAGAGGTCCCCACAGATGGTGTTCAAGAGCTAGGGCAGAGCTGGGGCATTGGATGGGGCTGTTTGAAGGGTTAATGAAGACTGGAAGCTTGCAGACTTCCAATCATGGCCCACTGTATTGTCTGGCAGGCTTAGCTGCCAAGTTTCCAGGGATTACATGTTGAATTTTGGTGCTAGAATAAGAAGAGGAGTTGAAAAGGGAAATTTAGATCAGCGTGATTCACTGAAGGTTGGGAGTCACAGAAAGTAAGTGGAGGCCACGGCATGGTGTCTGCTATAGAGCTTAGGATGAGACTCAAGGATTGGATGAGTTTGGTGGGGAGGAGGAAAAGATGAAAACCTGCAGTTAGGCCACCTGCTTCCACAGGAGGAATGTCCTCAGGATTCTCTTGGAAAGTGTGGTGGATTTGTTGTCTAGAAGATGGGAGCATGGAGAAAGGGAGGTTGTAAAGATGGTATGTTACAAATCTGTGCATGAAATTGAGAGAATGGATTTGGAGGAGAAGAGGGAGCAGTGAAGAACTGCAGTTAACCTATCTACTTCCCTGGCTAGAGTGTCAAATTAGGTTTTAACTATTTTTATCTTATGGTATGTGCTATTATCTTAGGTATAAAACGAAGCATGCTTGTGTGATAACAATGCAGAACTCTCTACAGTTTCTTTCTCAAAGACTATTGGCTGAGCAAGATCCCCAGGAAGAAAATGGCTTTGTAAGAGCTACAGAAACATAATGTGAGCTCACAGTAGCTAGGTGAAACACAATCATGAGAAAAGACACAGTGAAGACGGTAGAGAGAGGATATATATCAAAAATCATCTCATACAAACTCTAATAGTCACTGAAGGCACAAGGCAATGGACAACCTTTAGTAACAGTCAGGACTCAGTGACCTATGTTTCATGCATATCCTTACACTATGCTGGCCACAGAAACCCTTGATCTTCTGATGATATCATTTGTTTAATGACCCTTAATTTTTCTTGATTTTCGGCTATATTATATAATGAATACTGAAGACTATAGTAAACAACATAGTGTATCTTTGAGATAATTATAAAGCCATGACATCATAATTCTTCTAATTCATTCTTCATAATTTCTTGATGGATTAATTATTGAATGTTATTATTTTGTGGTAAGGGAATTTGGGAAAGGGAGCCCAAGAAGCTGAAGTGTATCATTCAATTGTATCTTATCCTGGCCTTTTTTTTCCTGCTTCCTTTTTTCAACTCCTTCTCTTTGCAATACTCTTCCATGACATACTCACAGTCTAAAACCATGAAACAAAATACACTATAGGTGATTGCTTGTTCTGCAATCCCAGGTGGTTTGGTGGTTGAAGGTTTTTATTTTTCTTGCTGCATAAGTCCATGAAGACTAGACTAAATATCTACTTTTTCAAATGTACAGACATCAAAGTACAGTAATAAGAATAAAGAACAATAATGGGAACATGAACTTATCATGGAGATAAAGTATTCCAGAAAGAAAAAAAAAATAGAAACAGACAATGAATTCAAAATAATTATTTTTCTTTATCATTTTTATTAGATATTTTCTTTATTTACATTTATTGTTATCGCCTTTCCTGGTTAACCCTCTGAAAACCCCCTATCCACTCCCACCCATCCCCCTGCTTGCAAATCCACAGACTCCTGTTTCTTGGCCCTGGTATTCCCCTACACTGAAACATAGATCCTTCACAGGACCAAGTGCATCTCCTCCCATCGATGACCAAAAAGTCCATCCTCTGCTACATATGCAGCTAAAGCCATGGGTCCCTTGTTGTGTATTCTTTCCTTAGTGTTTTAGTCCCTGGGAACTCTGTGGGTACTGATTGGTTCATATTGTTGTTCCTCCTATGGGGCTGCAAAACCCCTTCAGCTTCTCGGATCCTTTCTCTAGTTCCTCCACTGGAGACCCTATGCTTAGTACAGTGGTTGGCTGGGAGCACTTACCTCTAAGTTTGTCAAGCACTGGCAGAGCCCCTCAGGAGAGAGCTATATTATCAGGCTCCTATCAACAAGCACTTGTTGGCATCCACAATAGTGTCCTGGGTTTGTGATTGTATATGGGATAGATCCCCAGGTAGGGAATTCTCTGGATGGCCTTTCTTTCAGTCTCTGCTTCCCACTTTGTCTATGTAACTACTCCCATGGGTATTTTTCCCCCTTCTAAGAAGGATCAAAGTATCCACAGTTTGGTCTTCCTTCTTCTTGAGCTTCAAGTGGTCTGTAAATTGTATCTTGGGTATTCTGAGATTCTGGGTTATTATCCACTTCTCAGTAAGTACATACCATGTGTGTTCTTTTATGATTGGTTTACCTCAGTCAGGATGATATTTTTTAGTTTTATCCATTTGCCTAGGAATTTCATGAAATCATTGTTTTTAATAGCTGAGTAGTACAGTTTCCTTTTGAAGGTACAAAGAGCTATGAGTTTTCCTCTAAGCATTCCTTTCGTTGTATTCTTTAAGTTTGGGTATGGTTTTATTCTTCATTTACATTAAATTCTAAAACGTCTTTAATTTCTTTCTTTCTTCCTTGACTAAGTTATCATTGAGTAGTGTGTTGTTCAGCTTCCACGTGTATGTGGGCTTTTTGTTGTTTTTCTTGCTATTGAAGACCAGCATGATTCCATAGTGATCTGATAGAAGTCATGGGATTATTTCAATCTTCTTGTATCTGTTGAGGTCTGATTTGTGACAGACTATATGGTCAGTTTTGTAGAAGATACCATGAAGTGCTAAGAAGAAGGTTTTTTGTTTGTTTGTTTGTTTGTTTGTTTTTTGTTTTTTGATTTAGGATTAAATATTCTATAGATATCTTTTAAATGCATTTGGTTCAAAACTTCTATTAGTTTCACTGTGTCTCTGATTAATTTCTATTTCCCTGATCAGTCTATTGATGAGAGTGGGTTGTTGAAGTCCCCACAATTATCGTGCGTGGCACAATGTTTTCCTTAACTTTAGTAAACTTTCTTTTATAAATGTGGATGCCCTTGCATTTGGAGCATAGATGTTCAGAATTGAGAGTTCTTCTTGATAGATTTTTCCTTTGTTGAGTATGAAGTGTCCTTCCTTATCTTCTTTCGTGACTTTTGGTTGAAAGTTGATTTTATCTATTAAATCCATTTGTTTCATAACTTCTGTTAGTTTCAATGTGTCTCTGTTTAGTTTCAGTTTCCAGGATCTGTCCAATGATGAGAGTGGGGTGTTGAAGTCTCCCACTATTATTGTGTGAGGTGCAATGTGTGCTTTGAGCTTTACTAAAGTTTCTTTAGTGAATGTGGCTGCTCTTGCATTTAGAGCATAGAGATTCAGGATTGAGAGTTCATCTTGGTAGATTTTACCTTTGATGAGTATGAAGTGCCCTTCCTTGTCATTTTGATAACTTTGGGTTAGAAGTCAATTTTATTTGATATTAGAATGGCTACACCTGATTGTTTCTGTTCCTTATGTCCTTTTGCTTGCCTTTTGTCATCTGGATATCTCTGGTGTAAAGTCAACACGCTGTCTCTGACTTTGGCTTGTCCCTCTATCAAGCCTACGTGCCAGTACTTCTGAGAGACCATTTCTCTCCAGGAGGAATTCAGTAATGGAGAACTGTGGTATAGGGTCATTTCTGGGTGCAGACAGAGACCAAAAGGAGCCTTTCCCCAACGTGGTTCCTGTGTCCTGTTGGCTGTGAGGGTCTCCCTTGTGTCAGGAATTTAAAGAGAAGTGGTGGTCTTACCTGTACTCTCAGGTTTGTAGGCACTCCTGGGAGACCAGATCAATCCTGGCATTATTTGTCTATATGCTCTGTGGCATAGGATCAGCTCTGGGTGCAGAGAGAGATTGGGAAGGCTCCTGTTGCAGGCAGCCCCTTGTTTGCTATCTCCTGCGGGTGCTGGGTGGGATCCTTTGAGCAACAGGTGGTCCCACCTGTACTTACAGGTCTGTCTGCACTCCTGGGAGGCTCCAAAATAAATATTTTTAAGGAATGTCATAAAATTCAAATAAATGCAAATAATTCAACAGACAAGTGAAAACAGTAAAAATATGCATACTAAGTATGAGAAAAATTCTCCTTGCTCTTAGATTCTCATACTTCTCTGAGAAACAGAAACTCACATAACTAAGGTTCAGTCATCAGGATGTTAAAAATTCAATGAATAAAGACAAAATGCTAAAAAGAACTCAGCAGTAGAATAGATCAAACAGAAACTGTGAGTGCAAGATAATTCATCTGACAACTATCAAAAAGAAGAAAGAGAAAAAGAAGAACATAGAAAGAAATACAAATCTAAAGCTTACCAGATCTATAAAACACTATCAAATAAAAGTAAAAAAACAGAAAACCCCAAACCCAAACATAGCCAATAACAACAACAACAATAATAATAGTATAAAAACCAGACAAAGAAACAAACAGACAAACAGCAACTGACAGAAAAACACAGTGGCATACTGCTCAGTTTTGCTGCAGAAGGAATTCCTGGTACCTGGGATTGCGTAGATAAAATTGAGGAAAATTGAAACGCATTATATTATTTGAAGTGAGTCAGACTAAGCAAGAAAAATTCTACATGATGTCACCTATACTAGAAATTCAATACTGCAGATACTTAAGTGTAGAATAGAAATAGAAATTGATTGATATGGAAAGGTGACTGGGATTTACTAGAAAAGTATTATAAAATTTAATTTTCATTTAGCTATTTGGGATTTATTTTCATGAGTATATTAGTTTCAACGTTTCTCTCCTTTGCTCAGCAACTCCAGCTTCTCCTTTGTCTCCTTCGCAGTGACTTTTTACATTTATTTTATTAGATATTTTCTTCATTTACATTTCAAATGCTAACCCGAATGTCCCCTATACTCTCCCCCCACCCTGCTCCCCTGCCCACCCACTCCCAATTCTTGGCACTGACCTTCCCCTGTGTGGGGCATGTAAAGTTTGCAAGACCAAGGGGCCTCTCTTCCCAACAATGGCTGACTAAGCCATCTTCTGCTATATATGCAGCTAGAGACAGGAGCTCTGAGGGTGCTGGTTAGTTCATATTGTTGTACCACCTATAGGGTTGCAGACCCCTTCAGCTGCTTGGGTACTTTCTCTAGCTCCTCCATTGGGGGCCCTGTGTTCTATCCTATAGATAACTGTGGGCATCCACTTCTGAATTTGCCAGGCACTGGCATAGCCTCACAAGAGATATCAGGGTCCTTTCAGCAAAATCTTGCTGGTATATTCAACAGTGTCTGCGTTTGGTGGCTGATTATGGGATGGACCCCTGGGTGGGGCAGTCTCTAGATGGTCCATCCTTTTGTCTTCGCTCCAAACTTTGTCTCTGAAACTTCTTCCATGGGTAATTTATTCCCTATTTTGGGGAGGAATGAAGTATCCACATATTGGTCTTCCTTCTTCTTGATTTTCCTGTGTTTTGGGTATTGTATCTTGAGTATTCTAGGTTTCCTGGCTAATATCCACTTGTCAGTGAGTGCATATCAAGTGACTTCTTTTGTGAGTGGGTTACCTCACTCAGGATGATATCCTCCAGATACATCCATTTGCCTAAGAATTCCATAAATTNATTGTTTTTAATAGCTGAGTAGTACTACTCCATTGTGTAAATGTACCACATTTTCTGTATCTATTCCTCTGTTGAGGGACATCTGGGTTCTTTCCAGCTATTATAAATAGGGCAGCTATGGACATAGTGGAGTGTGTGTCCTTATTACCAGTTGGAGCATCTTCTGGATATATACCTAGAAGAGGTATTGCTGGATCTGCCAGTAGTACTATGTCCAGTTTTCTGTGGAACCACCAGATTGATTTGCAGAGTGGTTGTACAAGCTTGCAATCCCACCAGCAATTGAGGAGTGTTCCTCTTTCTCCACATCCTCACCAGCATCTACTGTCACCTGAATTTTTGATCCTAGCCATTCTGACTGGTATGAGGTGGAATCTCAGGGTTGTTTTTATTTGCATTTCCCTGATGATTAAGGATATTGAACATTTTTTCAAGTGCTTCTCAGTCCTTCGGTATTCCTCAGTTGAAAATTCTTTGTTTAGCTCTGTTCCTCATTTTTTAATGGGTTATTTGAATTTCTCTAGCTCAGCTTCTTGAGCTCTTTGCATTTACTGGATATTATTCCCTGTGATTTTTAAATGATTTTTGTCAGAAGTACAGACACACGAACACAGATGATGAGTTTTATCAGATATACAGATACACAAACACAGATAAATGCACACATAAACACACAGCCATAGCACAGAAAACACACATACACACACATACACACACACACTGGTCGTCATTGCATAACCTATCAGAATCGTCCATGTAGATGACTAATTATGAGTGTTTAATTAATTATTTTACTTATTAACATCTCAAATGATGCCCTCTCCTGATCCCCCATCTGTCCCCTTCAACTCTGAGTATGGCCCCCCCTATTATATTCCCCTACCTCGATGCATCAAGTTTCTACATGATTGGTAAGTACATCCACTCCCACTGCTACATATGTTGAGTTGGTTGGTGGCTCAGGCTCTGAGAGCCCCCAGGGGTCCAAGTTGGTTGGCACTGTTGTTCTTCCTATGGGGTTGCCACCCTCTTCAGTTTCTTCAATCCTTTCCATAACTCTTCCAAAGGAGTTTCCAACCACAGTCTAATGTTTGGCTGTAAGTATCTGCATTTGTCTAAGCCAGCTGCTGGTAAGGCCTCTCAGAGGATAAGCATCCTAGAGTCCTGCCTTCAAGCACAAGAGTAATAGTGTCAGTGTTTGGTACCTGCCCAAGAGATGGATCCTAAGATGGTCACTGGCAGAACATCCCTTCTGTCTCTACTCCATTTTTGTCCCTGTAATTCTTTTAGACAGAAGCTATTTGCAGTCAAATTTTTTTTTGGTGGGTTGATGTCCCCATTAGTCCTCTGGGGATTCTGTCTGACTACTGGAGATGTTCTCTTTAAGTTCCAGATCACCACTGTTGGTCATTCCAGCTAAGGTCACCCACGTTGATTTCTGAGAGCCTCCCCATCCCAGATCTCTGGGACATTCTAGACATCCCTACGTGGCATCTGAATATTTCCATTCATTCCCTCTGGGCTTCTCTCTTGTCTCTCCCCATACTTGATTCTGTCTCCTTATTCCTATCCCCTGTCACACCCAGGATCCTCCCACCCTCTGCCTCCCATGGCTACTTTATTACTCCTTCTATTGGGTCTTAAGCATTTCACTTAGGCCTTCTTTCCTGTTTAACTTCATAAGGTCTGTGGGATATGTCATGAGTATTCTATAATTTTTGACTAATATCCACTTACCAGTGAGTAAATTCCATGCAAGTCCTTTTCGGTCTGTGTTACCTTATGTAGGATGATATTTTCTCATACCATCCATTTGCCTGCAAAATTCCTGATGCCCTTGTTTTTAATAGCTGAATAGCTTTCCATTGTGCAAATGAACCTCATTTCTAAATGCCTTTTGGGTATGTCCAGGAGGAGTATAGATGGGCTTTCAGGTAGAGCTATGTCCAATTGTCTGGCAAATATCCTCACCAGCATGAGCTGTCACTTGAGTTTTTGATCTCTGCAAATCTGGTTGGTGTCATGTGTTATCTCAGGGTCATTCTGATTTGCAAATTCCAGGTGACTAATTATGCTGATCATTTCTTTAAGTGTTTTCTGGCCATTTGAGGTTCCTCTGTCGATAATTTTCTGTTTATCTCTGTACCCCATTTTCTAATCAGGTTATTTGATTTTTGTTTGCTTGTTTGTTTTGTGTTTTAATTCTTGAGTTCTTTATGTACTTTGGATATTATCCCTCTGTGGGATGTAGGGTTAGTACAGAAGCTTTTCAGTTTCAAAAGGTTCATTTGTCAATGCTTGATATTAGAGCCTCAGTCACTGGTGATCTGTTCAAGATATTTTCTCCTGTGCCAATGCAATCAAGGCTATTTCTCACCTTCTCTTCTATGAAATTTAATATATCCAGTTTGATGCTGAGGTTCTTGATCCACTTGAGTTTGAGCTTTGTACAGGATAATAAATATGGATCCACTTGCACTCTGTTACATGCAGACTGCCAGTTAGGCCTGCATCATTTGATGAGGATGCTTTGCTTTTTCCACCATATCATCTTGGCTTCTGTGTCAAAAATCAAGAAGCTGTCAGTGTCTAGATTTATTTTGGGCTCTTCAATTTTATTCCATATTAACCTGTCTCTGTACCGATACCATGTGGGATTTCTCGTTTGTTTTTGGGTTTTGTGGTGGTGTTGGTTTTGTGGTCATTATTGTTGTTTTTCACTATCGCCCTGTAGAACAGCTTCAGGTCAGGGATGGCGGTTCCTCCAGAAGTTCTATTATTGCTTAGAATTGTTTTGGCTATCCTGGGTTTCTTGATTTTTCCATCTCAAGTTGAGAATTTTACAATTTTTTTTAAAAATATTGTGTTAGAATTGTGATGGGAATTGCACTGAATCTGCAGATTGCTTTTGGTAAGATTTTCACTATGTTAGTCACTCCCATCCATGAGCAGATGAGATCTTTCTATCTTCTGAGCTGTGCTTCAATTTCTTTCTTCAAGGACTTGAATTCTTGTCATATAGATCTTTCACTTGCTTGCTTAGATTACAGAAATAAGCTTATTGATGAGAATTTTATAAATGTTCTAATTAAAGATTTTACTCCTCAATACCATCCAGATACTCCATACCTCTCTACACCTCTTTCCCTCATTAGAAAACAAGCAAGCAAACAAGAAAAAACATATAAAACATAATTGAAAAAAAAAGTGTGTTTGTGTATGTATATATGTATGTACGTATGTATGTACGTATGTATGTATATATATATACTGGAAGACAGGAAAGAAACTGAAACATCAGACATTATTTGATTTCTTTTTGCATATTACACTATAATAGGCCCTTTTATAATTTTTTAAGAAGAATGGTTGTCTATTGGAAAAGTGCTGGAAGGTAGGAAGCAGAAAAGTCAATTACAAGTTACAAAATATATTGTGAATGTTTCTTCCATTACTTTTCTATTCTAGCATTTGGAGGACTGCAGCCTATACTGGTGAGGAGATTCTGTTAATATAATGAGTTCTATAAGTCTTACAGTTTTTCTTCAACTGTAATAACGCAACTTCTTCCTGTATCCATGGATTTTTATATCCATGAATTCAACCAAACATGGATGAAAATATTTGAAACACCTTTAGTTACACTAGACACAAATATTTTCTTTCATCAAACTCTTTAATATAGTGCCTATGTTCATAGCATCTCCACTGTATGTTTAAAATTCTTATATACATGATTAAGGTAAATGCGTGCAACTCATAGACTTTGGACCACATATCACCTGACTATGACTATGGCTCAGCACAACATTTTATATTTACTTTAAAAATTAAGTTATGTTTCATTGTTCTATAACTTGTTTACAATACTCTCAAGCATGAACTTTGTCACTGACAATTCTGTGTCGTAGTGTCATACAAAATAAATGCATGTACACTCTTCAGCCTGAGGGCTGCAGGTTTGCCAGCTCTGTAAATGTATATAGGAGAATATACATGGATTGAAAGAAAATTCTGTTCTAATGTCTATAAATAAGTTACTAATATCATCCCTTATGAAGTACATAACTAAGTGAAATTTTATAAGTATCTATTGAGTATATGATATATAGTTTCTACTTAGACTAATCAAAATATTATTCATAGCTTTCTAAATGGTTAATAAGTGTGTATAGAAAGTAATTCCCATAACTTAAAATAAAACTTATAAAGAGATTTTAGCAAGTTAATTGTTGCAACTGAAATTGATATATCTAAAAAACAACCCCACAAATATGGTAGCAGTATCTGTATTACTTATAAATCTAAGAAGATGTTATGGCAGGATTATTAGTAGCTAAATACAATAAAGGATACTAGTTTTGAGAAATCAGCCATTTTCACTGTATAGTTCCTGAATACTTTACTATATTTATTCCTATTGATAAAATATACAAATAGTGATCACTGAAAAAAAAATGCCTCAGTGTTAAAGAGCACCTAGTGTTATTTCAATGTACACATGTTCTGTTTCTATTAGTCACATGACACAGCTCACCAATGCCTACAACTCAAGGTCAAAAGGATACAATGTCTTCTTCTGAAACTCTTTGGTACCACACACATATGGCATACTATACACGAATATTTTTTTTAACAAGAAAATAGCATAGAGGAGCAGACATGAACGCATATGGCAGAGGCAGGAGGATCTGAGAGTGATACAAACCACATCTAACCATTGTTCATAATCAGAATATTATAGATCAATTAGGCACAAGATAGAATTAAATACTTAGTTCTTCTTTAAATCCATGAGAGGAAGATACCAAGTCTTTGACTCATGAGAGAAAAATAAGTCAACTAATACATGTAAGTTTTTCCAATTCTAATGAATATAAATGAGGCATAACAACAAGCATTTTCAGGTGTACATAGAATGAACAATAGGTTTCCTTTAACTTGCCATATTAACCACAAGAAGCCAAAATTCCAAACACGAGGAGCCTTCTCAGAACTAATTTTATTTTTATGACACTATTAATCTAATATTTCATTGGAAGAATTAATTTTTATAGAAATGTAATATGTGAAGTATGTGTAAATATTCACCTGTTACTGTGTAATTGCAGCAATGCTATTTGATTTTTTTCAGTGAAGTTTTACAGTTCTTATTGAAAAGTTATACAGAGATCTATCAAAACTCTATTCCCAAACTAGCATTTTAAATGTGCACTATCCCTGTAATTGCAGGCTATCCTGTGACATGAAAATTGTGCATCAATCATCCAAGCAATGGGCAATCTGGTCACTCAGTTCTGCTTACTTGTAGTGTTCCCAGAATGAGACTCATTGATGCTCAGGTCTGACCTGGATTTCTCACATATTATAGCATGATTTAGAGAGAAAAGATCTCTCCATTGGCCCATATTTCCTCTTAGATTTTTGCTTACATGAGTTTATGCAGAATATCTTGTCCCTATCTACAGAAATCTACTCAAATATCACCTTGGATTTCATTGTCTTAAACTAGTAAAGAAAATGGTTGGGCTGGAGGGATGGCTCAGTGGTTAAGAGCACAGACTGCTCTACCAGAGATCCTGAGTTCAATTCCCAGCCACCACATGGATCTGATGTCCTCTTCTGGTGTGTCTGAAGAGAGCAATGGTTTACACATAAAATAAGTAAAGAAATTTTAAAAAAAAGAAAATGGTCATTTTAGTCCTACATTTAAACACGTAAAGTATAAGAATTTTAAGAAATATTATCAATTCATATTTTATAGATAGTTTCTAACCTGCAGATTAGAACTGTAGAGAAGTGAATTTATAGTAGTATCAGTTTTCCAGTGGGCTAAAAGAATAGCAAAAATTAGTTGGGAGGAAGCATATGCCCTATTTCCTAGGCATATGTCACATTGTTTCTATGACACTCTCAGACATCTATTCCAATTGAGAGTCACAAAAATCCAAAAGTACTATTTTTCCCCAAGAAACTTTAGCTTACCAAGTTCATGGCTTCACATATATCCTGAAGGAGAAATCAATAAATGCTGTGGAGTACCTATCCACCACTCCTCTCAAGACTTCAGGATAAGCATTCACATTGTACAAACATCTGGGGATATTGCAACATAATTTATCTCTTCCGGCCAAAACACATCAACTGATACAAAATTTTCCAGTGGCATCTATATTTTATTTTTATGCTTAAAAATAGCTAATTGGCATGTTCCCCAGGGCTTTTATTATTTGGTAATTGGTTTATTTTTCAGACAATAACTGATGTTAAAAATAGTATTTTATGCTTTTAAAGTTTTAACTGTTCAAATTGTAATCTAATGTTCTTCCATGATTGTAAGAAAAATTTAGAAAATAAGATAGGTAAACTTAATCAATATCAAGACAAAATATCCTAAGTAAAATTTATTATCAAAAGTCAACATTTAGAAATAAATATTATGTTTTCTATTATAATTAGCTTATCAACAATTCACTCCAGTTATTTGCTTATAGAAAAGGCTTAAGGCTATCATCTTTATATGTCAATCTTAGGTATGAAAATATTAATATCTTAAACCCATTAGCATTCTATACATAATACATGAAAATCATGCCACCAGTAACCTTGATTAACTCTATAGTCTAAAAATTCTCAATAGCCATAAAGACTAAGATGTTAGGTGGTTAAAGAGGAGATTCAAACATGGTATATCTTTTCCATTTTGAATTAATTCCATCTTGGTTATAAATCAATACTACTTCAAAGAACCTCCTTTTTCTAAGAGTCTGGGTAAATTGACACTTATCATAAATCTGAAATTATAAAATTATACATCTTGGAGGTTATAATATCTGGCATATGTTATGTTTCTTTTTTAATAAGTATCTTTTTGGTTTTTGAAATTTATTTACTTTTATTTTATTGCATTGTTGTTTTTCCTGTATGCATGTCTGTGTGAAGGTGTCAGGTACCTGAAACAGGAGTTACAGACAGTTTTGTGCTGCCATGTGGGTTCTGGAAATTGAACCTGGGTCCTCTGGAAGAGCAGTCAGCATTCCTTACTGCTTAGCCATGACTCCATCCCTCATATATTTCTTATAATAATATATATCATTATTTATATCAACATGTACCTATTTTTATAATAAAATTCTTGCACAATAATAAAATGAGAAAATATCAATGTATAATTTACAACTCAGATATTGAGAAACAGATAGATAAGTTTGGTTTCATTAAAAGTTGTGTCCTACTAGTATAAGGCAAGCAAAACTAAAGGTCAATACAGATTTATGGGGAATATTGAAAGTAAACAAAAGTTGTGCTCTTGTCTTACTGATAACTGAAAAATATCAGGGTCATCTTCAGTTTTGTGAGGGATCTTTCTAACCAGATGTTAAACATAGCTTACCTCATTCTTTTCATGTGAGCATATCTTAGAGAGAAAGAGATACCCAGAAAATGGTTGTTTTCATTTTTTGTTTTTTGTTTTTTGTGGTGAACATAACTATATTCAAATGAGATCCATAGAGAGACATTTTCCATTCAAGCCATTGTCCTGAAGCAGAATGAGATGAAGAACGTGAATAGCCCCTTTCCTTTTCTATTTTCATTCAGTCTGGAAACCAGCCTAAGATGCTACACAATATGTGGTGGGTCTTCTCTATTTCTTTGCACATTTCTGAAGATACCCTTGCAGTCAAATCTTGATATGTGTCACTTAGATCCACACTCAGTCAATGTGCCAAGGCACTTTTACTATCAGAATGTACTTAGTGTTCAAGGTATTCTGAATGGAGGTTCATCAAAGAAGTTTTCCTTTGTTCACAAGGATGACTTTACACATGGCAATTTAATGTATTATTATACCAGTGTGTTCTATTCCTGTTAAGACTATGACAAGGAAAGAATCCCCTATCCATGTTGACAGCTATTCCTTCCTGTCTTTGTCCAAACCAAAGCATTTGACTTTATTACCATTTGTAAGTATCTTTAGTTTTTAAAATTGTATTTTTCAATTGAAATAAGTCCTCTGTGGCACTTTAATGGTTGAAATGAGTTTCCTCTGCAATGCAGACCCCAGAATAATATTCCACTCTTTTTGATATTCTTTACTGTGTCCATAGTTTTCTTATGCATTTCTCTACTTGTTTTATTTTTCACATCTGAGTTTCCTGTCTCTTTCTTAATAAGATCTAAATTTTCTATTTAAATTCTGCAGTGAAATGCTCAACAAATACAGGCTGCTTTACATAGCAATTTTGTCATAATTCAAATTTACATCACTATGCTTTGTGCTAACCGCTGTTTCATACTCACTTCTTCTGAAGCCAAGAAAATTTCATGCATGTGTTTGAACAGCAGAATATTAGGATAAGGACACTCTAAAAATGTGCATGAGGAACAAGAAAATCAGTGAGTATGGCAGGGATGAAACGTCAGAATATAATTTAGTAAATGATATTGTAATCCTCCTTTATTATTGCTTGAGATGCATCTGGAATCATTTATCTGTTCTCATACTGTCTTCACCACTGTGGTCAGGGAAGATTGCTTGGAATCATAACATGGAACTCAATATTATCAGAACTAGGCTCTTAAGTTTTAATTATAGACAAATTAAGTCAACTTTACCATAGAGCAATTGTTCTACTACGCCAACAAGCTATATAGCGTTTTCTTCTTTATCTCCAGCATTTACATGATGAATTGCATCCCATAATTCTATTGTTCATGCCATTTTCAATATATGTTAGAGCATAATAATCTTGTGTTCCTCTGTATGCCAATTCCAGTAAGACTTCCCAGAATGTCTCCCCCAACCAAACTGAAATTGCTGCCTATGCCAATCACAATCTATAATATTGTGTATCTTATTATATTCATATTCAATAACAGTCATTGAACTTAATCTACATATTGGTTCTGGTTTTCTTTGCCTAAAAACATAATTTCTTTAATAGTAGAGATACCATCGTAAACCTATAATAAAACATACCTGATTCCTAATGTATTCACAATGGAAGGTTTCTGTCTGACTTGATTTGAAAAGCTTTATTCTTCTAAAGATCCCCTCATTTCTTCCCTATTAACCATAAGGAATATTTTCACAAGCTTAAACAATGGACATATTTCTGTAAAAATGGTCAATAGTTTTCATTAAGTTTGGTATATAGCAATGTAACAGTATGTTGAAGTCAACATCAAATACTGAGCAGCATGATGGTAGGTTGGGAGCAGTCATGAATTAAAGAAAATGTGCATGGAAATCATAAAATTCTACATGTCATAATTTTATTTCCTTTTTATGCCATGCTTGTTTAATATTTACCAACAATCCACTGTATTTTATTTTATATTAATTTCACCATGTCAGTACTGTAGAACATTAAAACACAGAAGAAAGTTTGGAAGTCTGAGCTTTATAGATGAGGTCCCACAGCAATATAGAAAAATGGTATCATTTCTCGAATTTATGTTATTGATTTATAGCAAGTAAGAGATACAGAATCTTCCAATATTAAAAATTCTCTTATTTTAAAACAAACTTAAAGCAGGATTCATTGTTTTCTTTGAGTAATTCTGAAGGAATGTTTGTGAAAATCTATTTCTCTATTTTCCTTGCTCAACTCTTGAAATCCAATAAGTCACTGGATATTAGAAAGATGTGGAGGAGTTTCAGTGTCTATGACCAATTAAATCTGAATCTCTATGGGTAGAATCTAAATATCAGCATCCTCCCTAGCTTCCAAAGTGACTGCAATATACAAACAAAACTGAGATTCACTAACCCAAGGATGAGCAAATGTAAAAGTTGGCAACATGTCTAATAGATCTGGCTATGTGTAGAAATAGATAGAGGGATAGAGTCAGAGATGGAATATTTCTACTTAAACCTTATGCCAGTCAAGTTGAAGTTTTGCAGTTACATTATGTCATTATCCCTGAAATGTGCTTGGTTGAAATCCAAGGATGATAAATGAGCACTCTTCACAAAAATGGTTTAATTTGGCAGACATCACTGCTTCCACAAACAAACTGTTCAACAAAATCAATTCTTGAAATCATTACAACTTTAAGAATAGAAATTAAGAACTAAGTGGCAGGTGTTATATGTAGCTCCAGAAAATGCAACAGAAACACTTGTATTCATTTTATTATGTGCAGCATGGCTTCTCAAGGTGCCTGTTTACAAGATTTGATACACACCATGGGTAGATGGCATTTCCATTGTCTGCAACTATTGCCTAAACAGTCTCCAAAGTCTAAATGGTCTCCAAAAAAAGAAGAAGAAGAAAGGAAGAAATTTAGAAATTTAGTGTCAATATCTACATATCACTAAGTATATCAATAAAACTGATAAAGTATAAATATTACTAAAAATAAATATATATATACAAATATACCATAATATTAATAAATTCACATTCATAACGTAAATTCATCTATAAGAGAATCTATGCCCACATTTCATGTAACTTGCTAGATGTCGCCTATGTAATCATCTAACCATTTAATGATTATGTATTATCTCTACCTCTCAATTAGAGCATAAATGATAAGCACAATTTCTCTTTATTCTCTATCCCATGACCCTATAATATTTAGCACAATATTTTATTGTAATTATGTCATAATTTTAAATAAAGTAATAATTTTGATTTTGTTAATTAAATTTCTGGAAAATTATATGGCATTCTTTAAATTATTCTTTAGCTCAAGAATATAGTACAAAAATTCTCCCTATTATTCATGAAATTATTATTGGGAAAACTGTACAAATTAAAGTATACTGTCAGGTATTGTAAGAAACTGGAAAAGGTGAAAACCAATAAACAAAGAGTGTATTAGGCTAGTTATTTATTATTTCTCGTTTTATAATTTGGCAATTCTTTTCTTTTCTTTTTATTTATTTCTTTTTGGCTTGGATTCTTTTTCTTCTTTAAAAATCGAAAATGAGTTTGTTAGCACTTGGTCTTTGTCTGATATTTTCATTTCTTTAAGCAAATTGGCACACTAATATTTTAACCAATGGAAACACAGGGAAAGGAGTTGTGAGTGTAAACTTCCAATTATAGTAGACTCAGTTTGTGAGCATGTAAAGAAATAGACCTGCCTTACTGATAAGGCATCGTAGAAGCCCTGAGTTTATGGTGGTAAGTACTTCTGTTCATATGCATAGGTTAATACTCTACCTAACAGGGTATATGTGCCTACTTATTACATACAATAAATATACACACTAGCACATATATAACAAAAGACCTTAAAATGGTATTATTTTTCTATCTTTTTTCTTTAAATTTGATATATAAAATGGACCGTAGTGAAGAGTGTGTGAAGCAGATAATGGATTTGTTTCTATCTGATCCACAGATACAAGGTTTTGGGTAGAACTTCTTGGAGTACATTATCTATTAACAAATTCCATATTATATGTGTTGACAAATTGATTTTATTAATTTTAGAGTTTAACCCCTTTAATGTTGTGATGTGGTTAATGCATGAGATGTGGTAGAAGGTTTACCATTGTTTATAATGTTCAGTTGTCATTTTGCTTTTTTTTTTAGATGATTTCATTCTCTAACAAAGGTTGATTTATAACTCTTGGTCATGTTTTGAAAATGATCTTTAATCTTTTTTTATAGCCCAGTTGTTATCCCCCTCCCAGTCTGACCACTGACAGTTTCTCACCCTATTCCTCATCCCCCATCCCCATGAGGATGTCCCCCACCTTCCACCCACCCTACCAACTCTTCCTAGTCCCTGGGGCCTCAAGTATCTCCAGGGTTAGGTACCACCTCACTCACTGAAGCCACACCAGGCAGTCCTCTGCTGTATATGTGTTGGTGACCTCGGACCAGCTAATGTCTGCTGCCTACTTAGTGGCTCAGTGTCTGTGAGGTCCCGGGGATCCAGGTTAGTCAAGACTGCTGCTTTTCCTATGGGGTCACCCTCCTCCACAACTTCTTCCAGTCTTTACCTAATTCAATCATAGGGGTCCCCGGATTTTGTCCATCGGTTGGGTGTAAGCATCTGCATCTGTCTCAGTCAATTGTTTGTTGGGCTTCTTGAAGGGCATGCCAGGCTCCTGTCTATAAGCACACCATAGCATCGGTCAGAGTGTCAAGCCATAGAGCTTCCCCTTGAGATGGATCCCAAGTTGGGCTGATCACTGTGTCTCCTTTGTGCATGATGACACTTGGCAGAAGCTAAAATATTTAAACTGAATTTTAATCATATATGTTAGCCCTGCTTTCATACTTCACTCTCTTTCTCTGCCCATCTATCCATTTCTCCATCCATCTGTGTATTTATCTATTTCAAGATTCAACTATACTCTGTCAGAATAGTCTTCTTCTTTTAATCTCTGCCTTTCCTGATGGGGAGAGGCCAGCCTCACACCTTTGATTACAAATGACACTTATCCTAATGATCTCTTTGAACCTCTGGGGCAGGGGGGGGGGAGTGTCATTTCTCATCATTAGTGGGATGCTGACTGTGGTGGCACTCCCATGTAATCCCAGGGCTTGGGAAGTAAAGTTAGGAGGATCAGAGTTCAAGGCAAGAACAAGCTGTTACAACCTAAGCGGAGGCTCCAATTCTAGCCAGTTATTGACTAGCTGCTCTTGATTTTTTTTTTTTTTTATTGCTCATCTGAAACTCTCTGCTGCAACACTGAGAAGCTGAGATCACACTGTCTAGGCTGCACACATTTTCTTTTCAAATCAAGTATTTACTAGAAGGAACATCACCCCAGTGAGAGCAGGTGACCTTGTCAATCACAGCGCATATGTGTAACTCTTTTGGCTTTAGATGTAGTGATGTCATTCCTTTTCTATGCCTCTCATGCACAGCCATGTCACTGGGGTTCTTTCATTAAGCTACAAATTATTGTAACATTCTGCCTTATATTCTGTGATCAATCTCTTTACTTCTATTATAATTCACGTGGAAACCTTCATATGTTGGGCATATTCGTCTTCATACCTCAATGCCTCTCCTCTTCATGCCCCTCCTCCCATGAGGCACTGTTACTTTACTTCCATTTATATTTATGAGTTTAGACATATATATATATATAATTAGTAAAAATTAGAAAAATAACAATGGTAAGGTATATGTAAGAGTTTGCTGGGAAGGAGTAAGTGGTATGATCTAATCCTAAAAATATCAAAGAAATAATTTCAAAATAATTTAAAAAGGAAGACTGAGAAAGCAAAGGACATATATACTAAAACAGACAATTATAGATGTTGAAAAAACTTTATTGTTATTTTCTCTTTGCAAAGTAGTCTCTTCCTTTGTTATACCCTGACAACCCTTACAAGGTGCTTCAGATTCTATGAATGAAACAAAAACAAGTAGAGGTGAAAACACAGAAATAAATTGCATGGAGCTTACATTAATGTGTTGCCTTGAAATATTTGCATTTAGTAATATTGATAATTTATTGGGTTAGTCTATAGAACTATTTTTTCATAGCAACAAGTAATATTCTGAACTGAAGTCTTTTTCCAAAGAAAAAATGGTTTTATATAACTTAGAATGCAGTGGAAAGTTATAAGAATAACCTCCATTTGTCCATAGTCATACCCTATATAATCTGTAACTACCATTGATACTTATATAAATACATGTGAGAACCCAGAAAATATACTGTAGATTCATTACTTTAGTAATAAGAAGACAGGGTGTTATATATTGCTGATACCAAGAAGTGCTTGCTAACAGGAGCCTGGTATGGCTGTTCCCTGGGAGGTTCTACCAGCATCTGACCAATACAGATGCAGATATCCATAGCCAACCTTTACAATGAGCCAAGGGACCCCAATGGAAGAGCTAGGGGAAAGACTGAAGGAGATGAAGGGGAATATAACTCCATAGGAAGAACAATATCAAATAACCAGACAACCCAGAGCTCCCAGAGAATACACCAACCAAAAAGCATACATGGAGTGATCCATTGATTCAGATAAACATGTAGCAGAGGATAGCCTTAACTGATATCCATGGGAGGGGAGGCCCTTGGTCCTATGAAGGCTTGATGCCCCAGGGAGGAGAGATGCTAGAGAGGTGAGGTAGGAGTGGGTGAGTGGGTGGAACGGCACCCACAAAGAGGCAAAGGGGACCAGGGAGAGTGGGGATAGGATGGGTGGTTTGTTGAGGGGTAACCAAGAAAGGGGATATCATTTCAAATGTAAACAAATAAAATGATTAGTAAAAAATGACAGGGTGTTATAAACCAAATTCTTGTGTGGCATTAATTAATTCTAAATAGGATTTAAATTGTGCATTACTACTTATGATTTCTTTTTGGGTATTTTGTGTCTTTCATTTGGTGTGGCATTAGCTTTCTTTTGAAGACATTATTTACATCTCCATCAATTTCTTTTCCTCGAGAAAGAACAAGCATAATACAAGATAGGTGAATCCAGGATAGGACAGATACTGTCATATTAAAAATATAATAGTAATATTCAAAGAAAGATGTTGCTAAATACATATCATGCCATAATATTAGTAAATGAGTACTTACATTTGTGTGACTTAATATTTGTTATTACATAAAATTTGATTTATACGGGTAAATATTTGAATAATTTTAAGATTTAAAAGTGATGTTAAACTATAGAAATAATCACTAAGTGTACCAGGAAATGTGATAAAATTGAGATATTCCTTCCCACACCAATGTACTTTTTAATATTTTATTATAGCACTGTATTGCAATTGCCATGGTGCAGATATGACTTAAACAGCTATTAGGTTTCCTGTACTGAATTCTGCATTGTGAGACATGAAAAGCAAGGACCAACCCAATAACGTATAGAGACAGGAGCCTATAGAACATGATCCAGATACCATAAAAATTTTAGGACAACTCATTAATTAATAATTGGATCTTAGTGGATTTATAAAAAGACAAGGGAGTTTAGATACATGGGTCTTTCCATATGGTGTAGGACATTGCCTTAGGACATTGCTTAT
This sequence comes from Mus pahari, assembly GCF_900095145.1. Classification (NCBI taxonomy): domain Eukaryota; kingdom Metazoa; phylum Chordata; class Mammalia; order Rodentia; family Muridae; genus Mus; species Mus pahari. The sequence continues at coordinate 41,921,895 of NC_034593.1, forward strand.
CAAAACACTGTAAACATAAGCAGCAGATGGACCTATCCCCTTAAAAATTGTGAATATGAATTACTTCTTATCCATATTTATATATAACATATTTCTATATGTATACATATATATGATATATACAGAATATATAAACATTTATATATATGATATATTCTATACATAAATATATATAAATAAATCACTATATATACAGAAATACATATGTATAAAAACAAGGTATGACATATATAAACATATACACATATCTATATATATGTATATAGATAGATAGATACATAGATAGATAGATATGTATATATAGAAAGAGAGAGAGAGAGAGAGAGAGAGAGAGAGAGAGAGAGAGAGAGAGAGAGAGAGAGAGAGAGAGGCATAAAATTTTTGTAAACTGTTATTTGAATGCTGATTTCTCTGCTCTCACTTCTTGTTTCAGTCAGGATATGGCATGGTAATGCTTATTCTAGAAATCTCCTATCTCATTTCCAAAACACAAGAAAATCAAGAATAAGGAAGACCAACATGTGGATACTTCATTCCTTCCTAAAATAGGAAATAAAATATCCACGGAAGGAGTTGCAGAGACAAAATTTGGAGGTAACTCGAAAGGATGGACCATCCAGAGACTGCCCTACCTGGGGATCCATCCCATAATCAGCCACCAAACACAGACACTATTGCATATATGCCAGCAAGATTTTGCTGAAAAGACCCTGATATAGCTGTCCCCTGTGAGGATATGCCAGTGCCTGGCAAATACAGAAGTGGATGCTCACAGTCATCTATAGGATGGAACACAAGGTCCCCAGTGGAGGAGCTAGAGAAATTACCCAAGGAGCTGAAGGGGTCTGCAACCCTATAGGTGGAACAACAATATGAACTAACCAGTACCCCCAGAGCTCCTGTCTCTAGCTGCATATCTAGTAGAAGATGGTCTAGTCAGCCATCGTTGGGAAGACCCTTGGTCTTGCAAACTTTATATGCCCCATACAGGGGAATACCAGGGCTAAGAATTGGGAGTGAGTGGGTAGGGGAGCAGGGCAGGGGGAGGGTATAGTGGACTTTTGGGATAGCATTTGAAATGTAAATGAAGAAAATAATTTAAAAAAATAAAAGTTAAGTAGTAACAAAAAAAAAAAAGAATTCTTACCATTTATTCTCCACCTATCAACAGCTGGGCAGGATAAAGAAATGGGTGTGACATCTGCTGACCAAAGAAATGAGAGAGGAACAGGGAGATGCACATCAGCTAGGAGGATGGACAATTTGAAGGCAGGCAGGAGGAAGGGATCTAGAGAAAGATCACTGAAACTCACCCAAAGCCCAAAGAGCCAGATAAATTCTAATATGCAAGTATCTTGCCATGGGACTGGCAGGTAGCAAGACTTGCATAGGAGATTAAGATAGGTCATTTAGCTCTTTGTCAAAGATCATGTGACCAGAGGTGTATGGATTCATTTCCTGGTCTACAGTTCTATTCCATTGATCTGCCTGCCTGTCATTGTAGCAATACCATGCAGTTTTTATCATGATTGCTCTGTAGTACAGCTTGACGTCAGCGATGGTGATACCACCAGAAGTCCTTTTATTTTTGAGAATAGTTTTTGCTATCCTGGATTTTTTTGTTATAACCGATGAATTTGAAAATTGCTCTTTCTAACTCTATGAAGAATTAACTTGGAATTTTGATGGGAATTTCACTGAATCTGTAGATTGCTTTCGGCAGGACAGCAATATTTTACTCTATTAATCCTGCCAACCCATGAACATGGTCGATCTTTCCATCTTCAGGGATCTTCTTCAATTTCTTTCTTCAGAGACTTGAAGATCTTGTCATACNGATCTTTCACTTGCTTTGTTAGAGTCACATCATGATATTTTGTATTATTTGTGACTATTGTGAAAGGTGTTGTTTCCCTAATTTCTTTCTCAGTCTATTTATCCTTTGAGTAGATGAAGGCTACTGATTTGTTTGAGTTAATTTTATATCCAGCCACTTTGCTGAAGTTATTTATGAACTTTAGGAGTTCTCTGTTGGAATTTTTTTTGTCACTTAAGTGAACTATCATATCATCTGCATTGCTGACAGGAGCCTGATATAGCTGTCTCCTGAGAGGAGCTGAAGGGGTTTCCAGTGCCAAAGAGGAAGAACAATATGAATCAATCAGTACTCCCAGAGCTCCCAGGGACTAAACCACCAAGCATAGAATACACATGGAGGAACCCTTGGCTTCAGCTGCATATGTAGCAGAGGATGGCCTTGTGGGACATCAATGGGAGGAGAGGCCATTGGTCATGTGAATGGCGTATGCCCCAGTGTAGGGGAATGCCAGGACAGGGAAGCAGGAGTGGATGGATGGGTTAGTGAGTAGGGGGATGAGGGGATTGGATAGGGGGTTTTCTGAGGGGAAACTAGGAAAGGGGATATCATTTGAAATGTAAATAATGAAAATATCTTTAAAAAAATCACTTAACACCTCAGCTATTGAGGGGCAGTTTTAAATAATTATTGGTTTTACTGTGTAATTATAGGGGAGTGTCATAAAGTTAAAAAATATAGCCCCAGATTAACTCACTGTTTACGTTAATTTTAAGAATGATTCATTTGCGCGTGCGCGCGCGCGCGCACGCACACACACACACACACACACACACACACACACACAAGCTTGGACATAGTTCCTTGTTGAAAACCTTTTTTGTGTGTGAGTAAATATGGCATGCATTCATGACTACTGATGTGCTTCCAATAATGGTGTTTTATTTTAAATTTGTTTTTAGATCAACAGAAATCTTCCAACTTTTTAAAAATCTTCTTAGCATATTTAACATGAAATTGTTTTAAAATTGCAACCAAAGCATATTTAATCTAGTAACGAGAAAAGGAACAGCATCTAAACCCTCAATGTCAACATCAGTGAAATTGGAACAAACGTTTGTTTCATTCTCATTTTCTAAATTGACAAGAATTAATTATTTTCTAGGCTTAATATAAAAGTAGTCATGACACTAAAAGAAAGAAATGCATTCTCAAGACTCACATGCATTTCCCATAAATGAAATCAGAAATTTTGCTTCTCAGAGTTTAAATAATATCAACAATAATAAAAATCAAGAAATGACAGGACAATGTTTTAAAACAGTCTACTTCTAAAATTCAGCTTCTTCTAAGTAATACTTTTATTTATATTATGGAAAGTAAAATATAGAATACACACATTTATAGTAAAGCCAAGACCTATACATGAGTCCCATGTCAAAATAAAAGTAAGCATATTCCAAGCCAGGCATGGTGGCGCATGCCTTTAATCCCAGCACTTGGGAGACACAGGCAGTGGATTTCTGAGTTTGAGGCCAACCTGGTCTACAGAGTGAGTTCCAGGACAGCCAGGGCTATAAGAGAAACCCTGTCTCAAAAACCCAAAAAGAAAAAAACCAAAAAAAAAAAAAAAAAAAAGTAAGCATATTCCACAGAGGAGCAATGATACAAGAGTGATCATTTTACAACTAGGAAGCAGTTTGTCACCACACTACAGTTGTGTGTCACCAAATTACAGTCAAAAATATAAATATATTCATTTTATCTCATGAAACTACATCTCCTTCCCTCATTTTCAAAAATATACAATATAAGGTTTGTATTGTTTTGTTTTCTTTTCTTTTGGATTCCTGAATGAGGCCAGTAAAATTACCTCTAATTGTACAATCCCCCTTTTTATGCATAGCATTGGCCTTGAATCTCTAAAAATAGTGTATTAAAACTTTGATATTGTGGTGAGTGTACCCAAGCTAGAGAGGGCAGTAAAAAAGAGAAAGGGGAGTCACTCCCTGTTTCTACAATTTGTATGGATTTTTATTAATTCATTTGCAAGTGACCGGATTTTCAATGTTTTCCTTAATACAATTCGCCCAGTTTATCCTGTGTGTTTCTAATAACTTATCTCACCTACCTGGTCCATGTTGTCGTTGCTTCTGGAAACATTCTGAAAATGGTGCATTCATCGTGAATTAGACATGCCTTTAATTCGTTGGGGACTTCCGTATTTAAATAAATACTCACATACTTCATTACAGTACCTCTGAAATACGTGCAAACCCCGAGGCATACCAAATTACTGAATTAAGGTGACATAATTCTCAGAAAGAGAGTTCATCGCTTCACTCCTAAAATATACCCAATGTCTCTAAGGTTCTGACTAATTTATGCTGCTCCGGGAACTGCCCCAATTTACTTTGGGTTTCAATAAGCTACCTACAGCCGCCTCTAGCTACAGCACTGATTTGGGACATCAGTATCAACCAAATTAATGTTATCACATTTCATTATCTGTAATTGATCTCTGCTCCATAGAAGTGAGAAGATTAGGGCTCAATCTCACTTGTTACATTGGCTGCTAATGGAGAGCCACAATGTTTCCAAGTGGGAGATTAATTTTTTTTTTTTTGACCATGCTCTAAACAGACAGGCTCTTGCACATATAAGCAGCAGCAGGTGTGCAGTCAGGATAATTTCTTTGTCTCATTTAATAATCAGAGATTTCACAGATGTGATGAAGATAGTTATTAATTAACCCTGAAGAAATTCTCAGATGCTACTATAGAATCAGTTCATCTTGGGTGGCCATTGAATGGCAGAACTGGATACTTACCATTCAGATGAAGCCTGAGCTAATGTACTTCTCTCATTCTGGGTCTCTCTCAAGCAACAAAAGAGAGCTATAAATAAATTAGTAAACTCAGCTATTTACTCGATTATTTTTCTGATAAAAAAATCTTACGTTTCAGGATTAAAATTACTAATTACACGACTCAGAGTCTAAGATTGTGATTTCTTAAACTCCATTCATATGTTCTTTTATTTTTGTCTGTTTGTTTTGTCTGCCCATAAGTTGGAAGTTTCTATTTTCATTTTTGATATTTTAAAGGATTTGTTTAATATTAGGATCTTCTTACTTAATAAATTATCATTTCCCTCTAAGATATTACATTTTTGTTGCGCTATCTCAAATCCCAAATGAACCCTCTGCTAACATTCTATGATCTTTTTACTTTTTCTATATGAAATTTCTAATATATTCTAAATTTTGTGTGAAAAATGTTAACATTGTTCCAAAAACACAATGTAATTTAGGCACCATCAAAGTCACTGGCAATTATCTCCTTTTTTCCAACGGTGGCTTCAAATAGGATCTGACCTTTCAGGCAAGAACGTGGAATAAAAATGAAGATCATTTCATGATTTCAATGACCCAGTAATTTTCCTATGTCCATCAATGGGAAGTCAAGACATCAATATATAAGCACATGAGGGAAGATGCAACATTCCTGTGTCAAACATCAGAGATTTTACAAAGCAGAACAAAATGATCTATCTACTTGCTGACTCAGGATAGTAAGAGAATTTTACAGCAGTTGAGGGATTAAGTGTCCTGGCAACCACAAAGATAGCAGGAACCTCAAGCAGACATGGGTACAGAGTCTTTATGCAGAAACCATGTTACTATTTTTGACTGGTCTGTTTAGAAACCATGAATCCATGGTCAAAGCATTTCCCTGTAAGAAGCGATTATATGAGCTGTAGTTCAGATCCCTAATGGCTACTAACAGCAGAGGATGCTCGGGAGGTAGAGTTATGCAGGCAGGCAGCATAGGGATTCTTATAACAAACTGGGATATAGATGCATATCAGTTATTTCTCACCATAATGTCTGTTACGTGATATCTACCCAAAAACATCTACTTAAAGTCAGCAATTTTGTATTTTTGGTTTTATTACTTTATGTAAGCCTCTGTGACTCACAATTCTGAGGTCTTCTTTGTTTTGTTATTTCTGCATCTTTATGTGTTCTGAGATGGGGGCTTATGTAGCCAAGGCTGTCCAGAGACTCTCACAGTAGCTAAGGAAAACCTTGATTTTCTGAACCTCCTGCTTCTGCCTTCCATCCCCTAGTGATGAAGGCATAGTGTACACCACCATGCTTGCTTTCCAATGAAGAAATTAATTACATATTTGCCTGTTACTAATAGGTAACCAATTAATTTGCTCAAACAGAAACATCAGACTAAGATTTCACTATGCATGTGAAATTAATCTATCATCAATAAACACATGGAAGGTTGAAAATAGAAATTATAAATCAATGCTGTGTATTCATTAATTGTGAATTTTTTGATAGGCAAGAAACTAATACTGAGTAACAACACATTTCTAGAAAATAGACACGATTTGTAGGTGGATATTTTTTCAGACATGGTGCTTTTACCCACATTTATTAAGAAATATTATATTATATGGTAAATGTATTTGATCTTTACCATATATATCAGCATCCTATTGCTATAGTGATATAGCTAATAGCTAAGATGCTTATGGTTTCAGTACATGATGGTTGGAGTTAGTAATGGATAGGTGAGGTCCTTTTGAAGTCTTGCATCCCAAAACATATAACCTCTCACTGGAGCCCATGTCTTAAAGATTTTACCATCTTTTAAGTGTCAAAGTGATGACTAGCCTTTCGCTTGCAGAATCTGGGATACCTTCCAGATCTGAGCCACATCAGCATCAAAACATCTGCTATGCCCGGAACTTGACATCTATTGACATTTCATTTTTAAATGAAATTAAATTGCCACAAAGTTTAAAGTATAAATTTGTAATTTTCTTTTTTCATTTATTTCTCTCTCCTGCTATCCCCCAATAGCTTCTCCCCACATTCCTTCCTCCCTTTCTCCTCTGAGAAGGGGGAAGATCCCCCACCCCAGGGTGTCATCCTACCAATGCACTCAAGTCACTGCAGGACTAGGCACATCCTTCCCACTGAGGCCAAACAAGGCAGCCAAGTTAGGGGAACAGGATCCACAGTAAGACTGCAGATTCAGGGAGAGTCCCTATTCGAGCTTTTTGGGGAACTACATGAAGACTAAGCTGCACATCTGCTTTATATTGTGGGGGTAGGGGGTAGGTCCAGCCCATGCTCACTCTTGGTTATGGTTGAGTCTCTGGAAACACCCAAAGGTCCAGGTTATTTGACTCTGTTCGTCTTCCTTTGGATCCTTCATTCCTTCCCCCAACCCTTTCACAAGACTACCTGAGCTNCATCTAATGTTTGGCTGTGGGTTTCTGCATCTGTTTCAGTTAGTTCGTGAGTGGAGTCTCTCAGGGGACAGTTGTGTTCAGATCTTGTATGCAATCCTAAAAATGTGTCATTAATAGTGTCAGGTATTAATTCTTGCTCATGGGATGTATCTCAATTTGGGGCAATCATTAGTTGTTCACTCCCTCGGTCTCTGCTTCATCTTTGTCCTTGAATGACCACACTACAATCCACAGAACAAAAGATACCAAATAGCAAGGAGAGACCAAGCAAAGGTGCTTGAATTTTTCTCAGAAGGAGAAATAAAATAGATGTTAGAGGTGGAGGGAGGGAATTGGGTGAGGAGTGGATGGGACAGTGTAGAGAGTTGGGGGAACATGTGTAGGGAGTACAGGGGAGAGAAAATGTAAATTGGAAGTGGGCATGGGACAGCAGATATCTCTAGGATGTGGGAGAGACCTGGGACAGGGGGAAGCCCAGAAAATCTATGGGGGTGCCTGGAGCTGAGACTCATAGCAGTAGGGGCTATGGAGCCTGAAGTGGGCATGTCCTGTAGCCAGGCAGGACTCCCAGTGGAGAGGTAAAAAAAAGAAGACACCCACAAAATCTTCAACCCATCCTGCCTAGAAGATGTATAAGAATTTATCAAACAAAACTTCCCCTTACTTGCAATGCTGTTTTCCATTTCTTGTCCCATCAATTTACATTTCAGTCCAATACACAGACTCCATGCAGCAGAGCTGTGGCTCACTCAAGTGGGGTGTTTGGACAGAGTTTAGTGAAAGTAAGTTGCAGAAAGGTTTTAGGAAAAATCAAGAAATTACATTGCTTGCTTGAGTCTATTAATCTACAACAAGACAGACAGGAGTGTCAGGTCAGGTCCTGAGATGAAATGGGTACTTATCACACAGGAAATCATGGCTGGAAAGAGGTCTGTTCAGTGTTAGCCTTAGCGAACACAACTCTTAGATTTGTTGTGCCCAGAAATAGAGATGGTGCTTTGACTGTCTTCATCCACTAGAGAAAGGTTGCCTGGTACTAGGCTTCCAGGCTAAGTTCAGCACAGATGGGGCAGCCTACTGAGAGTAGATTCTGAAGCCTTGAGAAGGGTGCACAAAGAAATGAAGCATTGGGGAGGCCAAAGGAATAAAAAGTATGCCTCTACTATGTTATCTTACATAGTTGTGGTTGCTTGCATTCCATTGAGCAAAAGAGGGAGTCTAAAACCACATGGAATTCACTCACAGCATAAAGCTGAATCAATAACAGGTATATGTGTATGTTTTGTCATCCTCAATAAGTCTCAAAATACAAACCGTAGATATATAAAGCAGAATAATGCAGGCAGACAGCTAGCTTGGCTAAACCAAAGAAACTCTCCATATAGTAATTGAGGAAGATAAAAAACTAGGGAAGGTTTCATTATATGTTCTATAAATTAGCACAATTTCTTTCTAGTTAACTAGCTGGTAGAATTCTCATAAACAAACTTCTCAGATAAGAAATATTCCCTGCATTTGGTGTATCTTCATTATATAACCCACACTTCATCTTTAACTTAAAAATCTATCGATATATCTATATTTATCTACATATATATGAAGCTTCAAATTACAAATTTCATTTCCTTGACATCAGAAATTGTATCACTATTTGTTTATTTTGAAATTTTAGAGGTTGTTTAAACATATTCATTCGGTAAAAAAATAATAATTATCAGAATTAAACTGTCAGTTTCTTGTGAAAACATAACTTTACGTAATAGAATGAATGGGTTTAATAGTTTGAAACAGTATAAATAATTTGTCAGAAATCCTTTTAGTAGTTGGTGCATGCATCCCAAGGACACTGAGTCCCATGTAGAAAGAGACTGTGGCTTTCTCTTCCAAGATCTGTTTTCTTGTTCACACTTTGAAAAATTATGGAAAAAGAATCACATACTAACACATGGGTACGTTTATTGCTGTATACCAGTCAAGTTGGGCATTCAGAGTAGGAGCAACAGGAAAGAATCAGATGGTTAAATGGGTTGCTGAAGCCATGTACTGAACTTCAGGTCTAACCTTGTCTTAGAGATGACTTATTCCAGGGTAAATATAGATGACTTAGAGAAGGCACACTCTTGTCATATTTTCAATTCTAAATTGTTAGTCAATTCAACATGCAAATAATAAATTATTACAACTATACAATTGAAAGACAAATATTACACTTTAGTTAGGAAAGAACAGAATTTGTTTCCCAGAAAAGCAGTAATAATTTTAAGAAGATTTGATACCAGTGAGAGGCAAAGCATTGACAAACTTGTATGAGCAAGATAAGTGTTCCAACAAATAAGGCTTGAAATGAATGGTTTGATGACCGCCATGTGTCTATTGTCATTGTTCTTGAAATGTTTTTCAATTAGAGGCTTAAAATATCTAGACAGCTATATTATTCACTAAATATTAATTATAACCCAGCTTGAAAGATTCATCAGAAGTTAAGAGCATTAAGAGCTCTTTCAGAGGATCCAGGTTCAATTTTTAAAGCCATATGGTGTCTCACAAGCATCTCTAAATCCACTTGAAGATTATACACCTTCTTCGTCTGGCCTCAAGGGAATCCAGAAACACATGTGATGCACAGATAAGCATGTAAGCAAAGAGAATACACAAAAATAATTAGTAATTTTAAAATGCAAAATCTGCTATTCTAAAGGAGTTTTTAAGAGGCAGATCCACAGTCTGATGATGATATGGTAAGTATTGTACAGAAGGTACAATTTCGGAAAGTTCTGGGTGAATCTTCAAGAGTTCTGAGTGTTAGGGCATGATAAGCACTGGACCTTTCACACGTTTACAAATGATCTAGCCCAGAGCTAAATTTCTATTCTACAATATGGTTCTTTTGAAGCAGAGACACACATATATTTTGACATCAAAGTTCAAAAAACATTTTATTTTGAATTTTCCTTTGTGAATGTAATTTTTGAAAACTTATATTAGTGAAATTTGTATTGGCTGTAGTAATGATTAGGTAGGAAATATTTGTTGATAAAATTGATGGTAAGACTGAGAAGAATTAATAGTTGTATTTCATTTCTTTCTTCAGAGACTTGAAGTTCTTATATAGATCTTTTGCTTCTTTAGTTAGAGTCACGTCAAGGAATTTTATATTATTTGTGAATATTGTGAAGGGTGTTGTTTCCCTAATTTCATTCTCATCCTGTTTATCCTTTATGTAGAGAAAGGACACTGATTTGTTTGAGTTAATTTAATATCCTGTTACTGCACTGAAGCTGTTTATCAGGTTTAGGAGATCACTAGTGGAATTTTTAAGGTCACTTATATATCATCTGCAAATAGTGATAATTTAACTTCTTCCTTTCCAATTTGTATCCCCTTGATTTCCTTTTGTTGTCTAATTGCTCTGGCTAGGACTTCAACTACTATAGTGAATAGGTAGGGAGAGAGTGGGCAGGCTTGTCTAGTCCCCGATTTTAGTGGGATTGCTTCGAGTTTCCCTCCATTTAGTTTGATGTTGACTACTGGTTTGCTGTATATTGCTTTTGTAATGTTTAGGTATGTGCCTTGAATTCCTGATATTTCCATGACTTTTATCATGAAGCGGTGTTGGATTTTGTCAAATGCTTTCTCAGCATCTAACAAGATGATCATGTGTTTTTTCTCATTGAGTTTGTTTATATAGTGGATTACATTGATGAAGTTGAAGAAGATCTCAGAAGATGGAAAGATCTCCCGTGCTCATGGATTGGCAGGATTAATATAGTCAAGATGGCTGTCCTTCTGAAAGCAATCTACAGACTTAATGCAATCCCGATCAAAACTCTAAGTCAGTATTTCACTGAGTTAGAAAGGGAAATTTACAAATTCATCTGGAATAACAAAAAACCTAGGACAGCAAAAACCATTCTCAACAATAAAAGAACTGCTGGGGGAATCATCATGCCTGACTTCAAGCTGTACTACAGAGAAATTGAGAAAAAAACTGCATGGTACTGGTACAGCAAAAGACATGTAGATCAATGGAATAGAATTGAAGAACCAGAAATGAATCCACACACCTATGGTCACCTGATCTTTGACAAGGGAGCTAAAACCATCCAGTGGAAAAAAGACAGCATTTTCAACAAATGATGCTGGCACAACTGGCTGTTATCAGGTAGAAGAATATGAATTGATCCATTTTTATCTTCCTGTACAAAATCAAGTCTAAGTGGATCAAAGAACTCCACATAAAAAAAACAAGAGGCACTGAAATTTATAGAGGAGAAAGTGGGGAAAAGCCCACTTTTGGCAGAGTGGAAGAATTCCTGAAGAGAACAATAATGGCTTGTGCTGTAAGATCAAGAATCAACAAATGGGACCTCATAAAATTGCAAAGCTTCTTTAAGGCAAAAGGTACTGTCAATAAGACAAAAAGGCCACCAACAGATTGGGAAAGGACTTTTACCAATCCTCAATCTGATAGGGGACTAATATCCAGTATATACAAAGAGCTCAAGAAACTGGACTCCAGAAATTCAAATATCCTTATTAAACATGGGGTACAGAGCTAAACAAAGAATTCTCAACTGAGGAATACCGAATGGCTGAGAAACACCTGAAAAAATGTTCAACATCCTTAATCATCAGGGAAATGTAAATCAAAACAACCCTGAGATTCCACCTCACACCAGTCAGAATGGCTAAGATCAAAAATTTGAGTGACAGCAGATGCTGCCAAGGATATGTAGAAAGAGGAACACTCCTCCATTGCTGATGGGAATGCAAGCTTCTACAACCCCTCTGGAAATCAGTCTGGTGGCTCCTCAGAAAATTGGACATAGTACTACCAGAAGATACAGCAATACCTCTCCTGGGCATATACCCAGAAGATGTTCCAATGGGTAATAAGGACACATGCTCCACTATGTTCATAGCCACCTTATTTATAATAGCCAGAAGCTGGATAGAACCCAGATATCCCTCAACAGATGAGTGGATTCAGAAAATATTTACACAATGGAGTACTACGGTCCTCATAATTAAAAAAAAAAAAAAAAAAAAAAAAAAGAAGAGTTGTGTTTAAAAGGGTTTCTTTTAAAAGGTTACCCAGTACTTTTAAACCTCTTACACATTAACATGGTCTAAAGAATTACTTTAGTAAATGTAAAAATATTTAAAGTCTTATGCTAGTTTAATTTAGAAACATCCAATTCTATAATTTCTGTTTGATTACTTATACTCTTAATAATAAAAAAAAAGATATTGAGGACTGAGAAGTGGGCTCAGCATTTAGGGAACTTGTTCTTATGAAGGATGTGGGTTCTCTTCTCAGTCCCCACATAGAAAATCACAACCATCTGTAACATTAGTTCATGGACACACACTGACTTTCTCTGACCCCTAAGGGTACCAGATATACATGTGGTATACAGACATGTATGCAGACCAAACAGTCTAACCTATAAAACTCAATAAATAAATATAAATAATAAATATAAAGATGCCATCCTTAGAATATGTATAGAAAAATTTTACTTTCCACTGACACTATCAACCTTATGTTTTTTCTTAAATGTTTACAGGAAGATTAAATGATAGTAGAAGATAATTTATTTTTTAATAATGACTAAGAATAGAATCTATTTCAAATAAAGGTCTGAGAAAAATAAACTTTTGACTTTTTTTTCAGCCAAGAAAATCTATTTCTGAAAGAAAAAAAGATAATATAACAATTGCCTAGCAATGTTCATTTGTGCTTAAAAGACAGGACTCATCTGAATATGAATTTTAGGTTTAAGTAAAAAATGATTTCATTTGAAGTACTTATTTTATTTTACTATTGTTTGTTTTACTTTGTTGTTGTAGTTTAAAAACTTTAATATCAAATACAATATAAAACCCGTAACCATTTCTATCTATATTTAAATTTTCAAGTCTTTCAGCAAACTACTGTTTGTGATATCTTAGTTACTAAATGAAATGTGAAAAGAAACTTATGTATTATACAAAACACTCAAATAACTAAAGATATCTATGGTGTCAGGTTTAAGTTTTCACATGATTTTAGATACTAAAATAACTTTTCACATGTAGTAAATATTTGATATGTTGTGTACATACATACATATTAACTTAATTACATATTAAAGAATATCAACATTTAAAATTTATCGTTATTAATTTTAATACTTTTTTTAGGAAATTACTTTTAGATCCTAGTAATGGAGTCCAGTAGAAAAATATATAACCATATGTGGTCTTTAAAGCTATGCTTATTATAGCTTCTTTTATTTATTTTTATTTCTGCTTTTCGGTCTACTGAGTTCACGTCTTCAAAGGTCACAATGGGAATGGCCTGGAATCAAGACATGTTCAGTAACACACTGGCAAAGCCAAAGGACAATATCTATTACAACCCAGATCCTAATGGAAAAGGAAAAAAAACTGCAAGTGGTATATAGACATGAAAAGTACAACAAAAACCAGGGAGCGTGGAATATGAGAGCTATCATATCTCTTTTTGAAATAAATAAATCATTCATTAGAACCACTGAAAATTATGAAATATGAGAAAGTCACACGATTTGTTACATGATGGCATTCTTCCAACTCCCTTCATTAAGGAATCTATTTGATATTACCTTAATAGTTTCTTTTTTCAAATAACTGATTTTTTTAATATAATAGTTCTCTCCTTTCCTGTAGGTTCCCTCCCAGTTGAAAAAAGTTGCCTAATAAGAACTCTTTGACTGTATTTATATTTATTTAACATATGTAGTTTTTAAATAGATGTTGCATTCCCTTTCTTAGTTAATGAAAAACAAACAAACAAATAAAGAGCAACAACAAAAAACAACCCAAACAACAATAACAACTTTGCTGCTTCTTCTAGAGACTGGAAATAAAACTGGTACTTTCTATCCAACCATGTAAGTCTTCCTTCAATTACTTCATACCTGTTTTATTACACTCTTATGTACACAATATATTACAATACATTTACTACTGTGCATTTTTAGCTGAAATTATTTCCTAGGTTTGAAGAATCTGAAGTAGTTTTTAGAAATTCTTAAATATAAATTGATCATAACAGCTCTTTAATTATACTTTAGCATTATTACTGCAAGGCAACCCTACCTGAAGTCTGTTATTTCTAACCAAGTCATCTGTATTCATTTAATTTCTATGCTGAAAGTGTTACTCTGGTAAAACTTAAGCCTATGTTTTTCCTTATTGAATGTTAATTTTAAGTCCCCTGCAGCTTGCTGTTGTCCTGACCTTTATGATTTTTTTTTTCTTTTGGATTCTGGGCACTGTTCTGGGCTCAGCCTAATGTGACAGATCCTGGGCAAGTTGTTCCTCTTGGCACTTTTCTCAGTGTATTTAAGACTCAGCAGTAACATTTTTCAGCTTAAGAAAAATCAGCATCAACAATGGTGTTCAAATTTCTACAAAGACATCCAAGAAATTTTTTTTTTTTTTGAGGAAATAACATCACAGCAGTGAAAGTCTGGGGTTATTTATAAAGCAATACATGTGCTTAAGTAGAGTAACCTATTGATGTGCTATTTTCATAGACAATTATAATCACAAAAAGGTGTTTAGATTTTTCTGAATTTCAAGGCTCAAATTTATTGATAAATGTTCAAAATCCTTGTTTCAGTCTCTGGTCTTTTTCAGTTTACTTTCAAAACTCGAATGGATATATCAACTTTATGATGAATTCTTTCTTATTTATTTTATAACATTAAAGTAGAAAGGAAGTTTTATGAATCATTGGTTTAACATAATCCAGAATATTGTTTTTAGTGTATATATTTTCCCCCATTTTTTATTAGATATTTTCTTTATTTACATTTCAAATGCTACCCGAAAGTTC
>NC_034593.1:41938670-41958793 GCF_900095145.1 Mus pahari
TTTCTGGATCTTCAATTCTATTCCATTGATCTACCTGTCTGTCGCTATACCAGTACCATGCAGTTTTTATCACAATTGCTCTGTAGTACAGCTTAAGGTCAGGCATGGTGATCCAGAACATTATTATGTATTCAGTTTTCTGATTTGACTTACAAGTGCAGCCTAAGATATTCTATGCATTGAAAAGATTTAAGTGAGTATGTTTAACCTAAACAAATTATATTTTCTCAATGCTTATAATATTTGAGAATTCAGAATGAGATTCACTAAAATATCAGATTTGTTCCCTTTGTTAGTATGAGAAGAGATGTTTTGTGGTAATTCATGCCAAATCTAATTACACAGACGATTCAGGAGTCAAAATACATCTGGTATCATTGTGTCCTGATTGCATGATGCTACACTCCAAGTGATAGACAGTGATAAGTTTTAATGGGCCTCAATCAGAGACTGCTGTATTTGGAAGGAATAGCAGGCATCTGCCATGAAGAGACAAGAATGTATCATCACTTCTTGGCCCTTAGCAACATCATATGAAATTGACTATGTCTAAGAGATTTTTTATAGGCATCACATGACAGAAGGTGTATTTTGTGCCATGTCCCTCATTCTATGTGTCAACTGAGTGAACTAAAGTACTTGGTTTCAGAAGTTAAGAAAAGCTAAAGAAAACTGATTGGAGGAGTGTGTTGGTTATTTCAGTAACCTCCATTGTAAGAGAAAGAAACAGGATAGACAGCACAGCAAAATTCTAGATTAGTGAATATTAATTCACTGCAGGTTTCTTCTTTGTGTAAGGATTAATTCAGAACAATGAAAATCTGTCTCTTATCTCTCATAGGTTCAAAGCTTAACATTTCAGCATGGTGATAGCACTTCAGCACAAAGTGTCTCATTGATATATTCAAGTTTGTTAGCCAGTCCTTTGCATGAGCTAGCCCTCAAAACAGTGTCCTGTCATTTGACTTTAATACTTTCTTTCGACTTTAATACTTTCTTTCTTTCTTTCTTTCTTTCTTTCTTTCTTTCTTTCTTTCTTTCTTTCTTTCTTTCTTTCCTTCCTTCCTTCCTTCCTTCCTTCTTACTCACTTTCTTTCTTCCATTTATTTATTTATTTATTTATTTATTTATTTATTTATTTATTTATTTATTGCATAGAGGTTTCTCTGTATAGCCCTGGCTATCCTGGAACTCACTCTGTAGACCAGGCTGACCTCAAACTCAGTAACCCGCCTGCCTCTTCCTCCCAAGTGCTGGGATTACAGGTATGTGCCACCACTGCCTGGTGACTTTAATATTTTCAATTAGAAAATCAATCTGTTTCTTAATGCACTATATTTTTTATTAGAATCCCTTTTTATTCCTTCCAGGTAATGAGGGCTTCGAAAAAGAAAGCCATTTGCTAAATCCAGAAAGAGCTACAGATAAATTATCAGAGACATGAGGGCTGGGCGGTACTGGTTAGTTCATATTGTTGTTCCTCCTATAGGGTTGCAGACCTCTTTAACTCCTTGGGTACTTTCTCTAGTTCCTTCATTAGGGGCTCTGTGTCAGCCATCAATAGGAGGAGAGACCCTTGGTCTCGCAAAATCATATGCCCCAGTACAGAGTAATACCAGGGCCAGGAAGCAGGAGTGGGTGGGTTGGGGAGCAGGGCGAGGGGAGGGCATAGGGGACTTTGGGAATAGCATTTGAAATGTAAAAGAAGAAAATATCTAATAAAAAATAAAAGAAAATTCAATATGTAAAAAAGAGGGCTGGGCATAAAGAATGAACCATACCATTTAAAAGAGAAAAAGCAATTCTTCATATAGACAGTTTTACAGGCATCATTTACATTCACATGGATATATTCCCATACCTTGTATCTTATTGTTATTATTTGAGTATAATAAACACTAAAACTTCACTTAGAGACAGTGCAGTGAATTTAGAAAATGACCAGAAACTATGAAACTGATTCAAAGTAATTTTTACTCTTTCTCTGCTAAAATTAACCCTCTTAAGTTATGTACGTGAATAAGAGCAAAAACAGTAAAAGGGATGAATTACAAAATCTTATGTAGCATACTTTGTAATTTGTTGGTGGCTGGTTGCATCTCAGAGACAATTCTTCCTTCTTCCCTCCTCAATGTACATACTGAAGCTATAGTACTAAAAGAACACATACTGTTTGGTAATCTTGAAGCTCCTTGAATCCTTTGTAGCTAAATGGCTTTTCTAAAAATAAATAAATAAATAAATAATAATAATAAGGTAAGCTGATTGAAGCCATAAATACATAATGAATTGGTCTAATTCCACCATTTGAGATCATACCTCAACTTAAGACGCTCTAGAAATGTTGATAAGATAAATCTTCAAAGTTTTAAAGATATTAATAGGATAAGAGATACTTAGAAAATCTTAAACCAGTTGAAGATGTTAGAAGCCAATCAGCTTTCAAAAAATATCTAGGAAACATGCAATTCTTAAGTCCTTGCAATCACACCACAGGAAATACCAACTCTATAAATATTTAGAACAACTCAAAGAGATTCAGATTCAAAAATGTTAAATATCTTATGATTTTAATTTATTGACATGGATATTAAATTTGCAAACTGTAATGATTTTCAGATGCTGATAGAAGATGTTTTCTGTGGGTACAGCAATAAGACTTCAGAAGTTGTTTAATTACCATGTCCATTTATCAGAAATAACAGTTAGTAGTAGGTTCTTCTAGGATTCATGACTTATCTAGTCATTTGGGTCCATCTCATCTGGCAGGCCTTAACTTAGACCCAATCATAAAGTATTTTGTTACTTCTATAATATTTGTATCACTATAGCCCAGTGGGTATTTCTTGTCAAGTCAGTTGTTATTATAGCTTGCAGACTTCACATCTGTGGGGATACCCTATTAATTAGGGTCACCGTCTTCCAAGTCTGAATAGCTCATTTGATTTCCTTTACCATCATGACTACCCCTTCTCAGACCTTGTCTGGGTGCAGACCCCTCATGCACTCTACCTTGGAAAACCTACAAATTCAAATTCCTCTTTCCCCATAAAAATCTGCCCAGCAAGTACCTGGGAATCCTGGAATGATTCTACATACAAATGAGAGAAACACAGTACTTTAAACTCAAGACAATGAAACTTCACACTAAGAGGAAACCCTTCCGACTCTCTAAGGTTCCAATACGGCCTTGGTTCATCCCAAATATAGTGTATGTGTACAACCTCACTTCAAATAAAGGTTAGTGCACAACTAAGATCATTTAAGAGAGCTGTTTCTTCAACCCAGGCTCTCACTCCTAGCTAGCCAGGGATCCTGAAGATCCCACCAATTCTATACTCTGCTTCATTGTTCCAGGCTAGTGTGCAGTTTGTCTGGACATCCCAAGAGATAGGAAACAGAGAACAGATGGTCCTAAACACAATACCACACACATCCGGGTATGCATGATAATTAATCCTCTCTAAGTAGCATTTAATTTATATTAAATACATGTTTTGGGTTAGTACAAGGCAGAATATGATATGCTGTACCATTTCAAATAATTTTAAACAGCCAAAATTAACTAAGAATTTATTCTCATGGTCAGTTCTCCCATAGACATAAAATTCATAGTTCAAATTTTAAACCTGCATCTTAATATAGGCTTCATCACTTGTTGAGCAGAAAGCAATCAATGGAACCATAAGATGAAAAGAGTGTCACTGTAGCCAGAAAGAAAACAATGTGGAAAATTCACGAAGCATTAATATTTATCTAAAAAGGAAACAAAGGAGTTTCTGAATGAGAAAGCTTACACACACACACACACACACACACACACACACACACACACACACACTGAACCACAAAGAAGATAAGGCCTCTAGACATCTTGACAGAGAATTCTATAGTGCAAGAAGTCTCATTTCTTCAAACTCATGTGAGAAAAGAGGATTAAATGTATTGTGCCTTATAAACTTGACTAGAGGGTTGTATTTTGAACAAACACAGCTTAGCAGGAATAAGAGAAATCAGTAACTCCAAGTGGCGAGGGGAAATATTTAATTGATTTTTCCTTACAATAATAAAGCCTGTATATTAAAATGGCTTTGTAAGAAGTATGGACCTGAAACAATTCTCCCCACATCATGCTCACTAATTTATATTATTAAACCTACATATATTTATTAGTATATTTTACAAATACATAGAATGTACATAATATAGCTAACCTGAACTGCACATGGAGGAATCAATGTATCGGTCCTACTGCCAATGTCTTATCACATGGTATTCAAATACCTTTTACTATTAGATGAGAAATGAAAGGCAGGTTGGGGATGTGATTTGCATATGCTGGCATAGCAACCCTGAGCAGTGCATTTTAATAGATGGGGAATTAGAAATCACTTATGGAAGTGAACACTTATCGTAAAGAATGGGAAATAAAAGGAAATAAAGAAACCATGGTCCCTAATCAAAGTTTGTCATTGCTTGTACCCTGAGATCTTTCAGACACTGAGCTACCAACCAGGCAGCATACACCAGCTGATATGAAGCCTCTGACACATATACAGCAGAGGACTTCCTGGCCTGGCCTCAGTGAGAAAAGATGCACCTAACCCTGGAAAGACTTGAGGCCCTAGGGAGTGTGACAGCTTGGAGGGATGGGGCTGGTGGGATGGGGGTGAGGGGGTAGTAACACTCTCTTGAAGGCAGGGTAGGGGAGGAGGTACAGGATGGAGAGCAGTTGAGGGCAGACTGGAAAGAGGATGAAGTCTGGATTGTAAGAAAGGATTAAAGAATAAAGATAAAAAATAAAAAAATATGTCTTCCTGATTATCTTTAGAAGTTGTATAAGCACTCCCAATAGACTTCAATATAAGCAGAAGCCACTGTAGAAAAGGAGGTAGTATTCATTCTCTTAGCTCTAAAACATATTTTTTCATAAAATTAAAACCAGAATTTTTAATCATATAAGGTAGAAAATAAGCAACAATCTTACTCCCATCACAAGCCAATGTCATAAGAATTACCTCTAATTTTGAAACTGGCTGGGTCCAGCATGGCCACTGAAGGGACAGTGCGACAGGGTTCCACACCTTGGGGCAGAGCCAGCAAGATATGGGTCTCCTCCAGTGGTGATGGTTGCTACATCAAAAGGACAGACATGGAATGTATTCATAAATAAATGGCTATTAATCAAAAAGCAAGAAATATCCATGATACACCCTACAATCCAAAGAAGATAACCAGGCAGGGTGTTTGACCCACACTTAGAAACGGAAACAAAATAGTCATAGGACGCAGAGGGAGGGAGGAAGAACTAGATGGGTAGGGTAGAAGAGAGACCCAGAGGGACAGGAGAGTGAATAAAAATCTGCAGCTATTGGCGGTGGAGGGGAAGGGGAGAATCCTAGGAAGTCCCAGAGACCTGGGATAAGTGAGGCCCCAGGAGTCAATACTGGTGAACTTAGCCAAGATGCCTAATAGTGGGGACATGAAACTTGAAGAGGCCACAACCTGTGTCCAGGCAGGACCTCCAGTGAAGGATAGAGACACCCACCCACCCAGAAAAGTTTTGACCCAAACTTTGTCCTGTCTAAACGAAATGCAGGGATGGAACACAGAATGAAGTGAAGGCCAACCAAAAACTGGCCCAACTCGAAGTCCATCCCGTGGGCAGGCACCAGTGTCTGACATTATTAATAATACACTCTTATTCTTACAGATAGTTTAGCATAACTGTTCTCTGAGAGGCTCTACCCAGCAGCTGACTGAAACAGATGCTATACCCACAGCCATAAGTGTCCAAGGGGATACTCACAGAAGACTTAGGGGGAAGATGGAAGTCCCTGAAGTAGATGGGAACCCCAGGGAAGAGCAACAGCATCAACAAACTTGCATCACTTAGAGCTCTCAGAATCTAAGCTACCAAATTAGGAACATACAGTGACTGGACTAAGGCCCCCAGGCACATGTACCGCAGATAGGCAGCTCAGTCTTCATTGCTGCCCTATATGGATGGCATCAATGGGAGAGACTTGAAGCCCCATGGTGGTGGGATACCCAAGGGTCTCCACCCTCTCAGAAGAGAAGGGGATGGGGGACAAAGGGAAAGACTGGGAGAGACTGGAAGGGGCAGCATTGTTTGGGATGTAAATTAATTTATTTTAAAAATGTACTTGCTGTCTGGTTCCTTTGCCTTGCATGTGCTCTGTATTTCTGTTTCCATTCCTAAGAGTCAAGAGGCCAAGGTCATAAAATGCCGATTTGAGGAATGATCAAAAGGGAACCTGGGGTGAACGATTAAACAGATATGCCATTTCTAAAGAAATAGCTTATGCAAATAAAAAACCAGCCTTTGGTCTGCAAGAGAGCTTTTTGGATCAGATCACTGTGCTGTCAGCCTGCATTTATCACTGACTCTGAGTACTTCTTGCCCTGCTCCGATACACCCCTTCCTCAGGACCGTCTCTCCCGCTGAGGCTGGAACTTGGCAGAAACTCACTTTTTAGCAGCTTATAATGCCACTTCTCAGTGTTGGCTGATGACACTGGTAACTAGTTCACATTGTTTCCAGTCAGGGAAATAACATTCTCAAAGCTAGTTGTGATTGGAATGTACACCCTCAGCTAGATAGCCTTTTGTTTTGAAATGCACTCAATATTTACTTAATTCCTTTCACCAGTCCCTTAGTAGCTAAGCCTTAACCTTGGTGGTTCCATATATTTTCATCTCCACAACCTGAAATGGGTATATAATAAAATTGCACAAATTACTTGGAGTCTGCTGTTGTGTTCAAGTATATTTTATATTTTTATTTGCTTTATTTTTTCATTTTCATTTTTTCTTGTTTTTTTAACTTTTTATTGATTCTTTTTGAGTTTCACATCATGCAATCCAGTACCACTTATTTCTCTGTCCCACCTTATCATCTGTTCTTTTCTCTGGCAATCCCACAAAATAAAATGCCCCCCATACCCCAAAACATAGAAAAAAAAGTATATCATTATGGAATCTGTAGTATGTCACAGTGAGTATCATTCATATATATATACATATATATACATATGTATACATATATATATTCATACATATATATATTCATAAATATATATATGTATGAATATATATATATATATATATATATATATATATATATATATATATAATAAGAGCAGGCCTAATGCTTTCATGCACCATAACTGTTCATATATATATTCATATATATATGTTCATAACATATTTATATATAACGCTTTCATGCACCATAACTGTTCATACATATATTCATATATATATGTTCATAACATATTCATATATATATATATATATATATAAGAGCAGGCCTAACGCTTTCATGCACTATAACTGTTTGTAGATAATATATAGATTTTGGGATAGGCCAACTCAGAGCCCTGGATCTGGGGCTGAGTGGTAGCTGAGCTAGTTTGTGAGTTCGCTCTCTCTTGTCTGCACCACCAGGGCAAGTTCTGCAGCACAATTCTAGCTAGACCACCCAATGCCACCACAGGCAGGAGGCAGGGTCAGCTCTCCTGCTCTCATAGCTGGCCTTGAGGCCAGCTCACACACACCCAGCCTTCAGAGCCTAGTCAAGATCCTGGAGGCAATTTCCTACGTGCTGCAGCCTGTGAGGGACTGGGGCAGTTCTCCTGTTCTCCTACTCGCAGAGCAGGCTTATTCATGTCCTCATCATCAGGGCCAGCTCTACTGTAGTGCCCAGGCAAGGTACAGGGCCAGCCCTTCCAAATATTACAAACAGTGCAGGAGAAGGACTCTCTTACTGTCATGCCACACAGAGACTACTCTCCAACGGCCAGGGGGACATCACAGCAAATGGCTGGGTCAGCTCTCCAGTGCTATCACCTTCAGAGCTGGCTCACCTGTACCCCCACCAGGCTCAGCTCTGCTGTGCCCTCTAGGCAAGGTGCGGGGCCTGTTCTCCCCAGTACACTAGCTGGTGAGGGGTAGGGTCGGCTCTCCTGCACTCATGACGCTGTGGGCAGCTTTCCAGACTGTGGGAGTCAGCTCTCCCATATTCGTATCATCAGAGCCGCCAGCTCATCCACACTCCTTCCACCAGGGCCAGCTCCATTGTGCTGCCTTCGTGAAGTGCATGGTCTGGTCTCCCGAGTGCTGCTGCAGATGACAGGTGCGGTCAGCTATCCAGGTCACCCCAGCCAGTGAGGGGTGGGACAGTTCTGCACAGCCCCAGACACCTACATAACCCTAGGTGGCTGCCCCCTCCCCCCCCCGAGACATACCCATGTTCTCTAACAGTAATATGAACCACCAACATCTACTCTGACCACAGCCATGGAGCCAGACATGGCCCTCAACAGCAGCTTGGCATAGGCCCAGGTAGCAGAGCTGGCTATTAAAACAGGCTACTTTTCTTCACCGAGTGTCCAGTGCCATCGCTCTTCCTAATAGTCAAGCTGTTTCATTTCTCTTTCTCTACCATCTGTCCACCACACACATGCACATTGTGGTGATTCCTGCTATAGGCTGGCCATGCTTCAGTGGGCTTCAGGGTGACGTCTTCTGTGCACTCTGTGAGGCATGGTGGCAAGTGGAGATCTATAGCCCACCTAGCTCTGAGCTGTGCACCAGGGGCCAGGTCTGTGGATGCTATGGTGGTCCACAGGTCCTTGGCTTCCTTCTCTCTAAATGCAGCTGCAAGGTGGTAGGTGAGGCTCTGTGTGTCTGTGGTCCACTTGTGCCATGGGGCACATTGCACTTCTGTGGATATCTTTCTTCAACCACATCAGGTAGCATGGTAGAACACAGGGCTTTGTCTTCTTCCTCCTACATTGCACTGTCTGGATTTGATTTTATTTGATGGCTATGTCTTAGGCATAAGCAAGTTTGGCCACCAAGCCATAAGTCAAGCTAGGATCCTTCATAGTAATTCTTTACTCATGGTTAATGAATTTTCTCTGGCCAAATAGAAACTGTCAAATATTCTGTCTATGGGTCCTTTTTACAACATCTTACATTTTAGTCTGTTGGTATTATTACATCCGTTTATTAACACTAACTCCTGCTAGATATTTAACATGGTAAGATAGCTCATCTTTCATGCCATTCATCTATTTTGCCTAAATATCTTCTATGTTCATATTCCAAACAATTGAGTAGTATACCAAGGAGGATATGGATTAATATGCCCAGCAGTATATGTAATCAGTCACTATACTCAAGGAATCCTCTAAATAAACACATGTCACTGATCTGATTCTTTATTCTGAAACACAAAAGAGCTGGGAAATCTCAATGGATGCCCCCTCTAGATTCTCAAAAAAAAAAAAAAAAAAAAAGTCTCTAACAAATTTCTAAAACTATATGGTGGTGTGGTGGCTCCAATGCAAATAGCCCCCGTAGGCCCGTATATTAGAATGTTTAGTTACAGGCTGTCGGACTCTTTGGGGAGTATTAGGAGGCATGGCTTTGTTAGAGGAAGTGTGCCACCTGGAAATGGGGTTTATCATTTCAAAAGCCCATGCCAGATCCCTGCAGGCTCTCTCTTTTGGCTGTTTATGGATCAGGGACATGTTCTCAGCTACTGCTTCAGTGTCACACCTGCCTGCTTCCAACCCCCCCCCCCCAATCCCACAATGCTTATAAACTAACCATGTGAAACTGTAAGGAAGCCCTTAAATGAATGCTTTCTTTTCAAAGTTGTCTTGGCCATTGTGTCTCTTTACAGCAGAAAAACAGAAGTCATAGCAGATGGCTGTAGAGAAGGTGGACAGGAAATCACTCTTTTCTCTTCCCTCCAACTCTTATTTGGCCAAACTTTAAATCAATCCATTTGTCTCTAATAATTGCTGTGCCTAATATCTTTTAGAATCCATGGAAAGGAGTTGGTTTGTAGCTATATCTTATCCTGCTAACTTTAAAGAGGGATTTTTGGCTGATAAAGGCTATGTGGTTAGATCAATGTTCAAGGGTATGTATAATAAAGAATGTATGTAAATTTGTTTACCAAAGAGTATTCTATAATTGAGCAGTGGTAGCAAGGTTATGCAGTTAAAAATATATTCCACGAAGAATAAAAATAATACACAAATAAGGGGACATCTAGGTCACATGGGAAAGAATTTTTATTTTAAATGACCTGTGACTAAAACAACAACAAAAAAAGCACTGACTTATTTTATACCATAATTTATTGACAACATTTACTCCCACAAATTTCACAGCTTTAAATACCATAGTTATAAAAATCTTAACCTCTGGTAGAACTGGTTATTCCTGTTTCTCTTTAAATTGTTCATAGCCAACTTTTCATTGGATATTACATGTATTTACATTTCAAAATAGCTGGAAAATCAATGTAAAATTGTTATTGTTAAGGTTAGTATTGTATAGCATTTATAAATTTGTATAAAATAGCATTGTATGACATTGAATTTTATACTCCTATAAATGATCTATGCTTCCATATATATGGATTGTTTTTCTTTCATGTACCCCTAACTACTAAACCATCTCCCCAGCTTCTAGAATGATCTTTTATCAGAAGAAAAATATACTGTTTTATCTCTTGGTGATCTATGTATGATTGTACACTATTACTTTACAATTAATAAAAGAAAGATTTGTCAAATAATTTTAAGTCTGTTCTGAAAAATACTTATTTCAACTTTAGAAGCATGAAATAGACTCAATATGTCATATGTCTGTTGTAGATATAACCCACTGTTTCTAATAATATCACAATTCAATGGTAACCATTTCTCCTTAGCATCGTAAATTTTTAACTTTAATATAATGCCCGAAAAGTACTTGCCATTTCCTGTTGACTTTCACTACAAAAAGCAAACAGTCACAAAACAAATCACACCAAGGAACAAATGAATAAAAACAAGCAAGCCCAAGACTAGAGAAGGAGTAATTCCCGCCAAGACCAAAGTAATGCCAGATGAAAGAGAATGAGAGAGCAGGGGAAGAGAATGGTTGGAGGAAAATTCTTTGGGAAAAGGTGGCATATTTTGCCATGCCATCTAATGATCCTAAGATCATTGGCTATATACTAAATTGAAACTTCTTACAGAATGTAACTATTACTTCTGAAGGAATCCATAGATTTCTCATATTTGCAGAGAATAGGCATATCAAAGGAGGATGCCAGAAGTTAGGGTGCCATTATAACTAAGTAATATTGTGAGTGCCATCATGAAGGATGCATCAGAGAGAAGTGTAAAGGTAGCATGGAGGTCCGAACAGACAGGAATTTTCTGAATCAAAAAAGAGTGATTACATAGCTTGGATACAATTCACATGTAAAACACCCAGGATCAAAACAGTGAGAATATTGCCTCTTACCCCTCCTAATGCTTTCAAGTTAAATAAACAGGGTGGAGGAAAAGATTTTGTTTAATAATAAAAATAATGAGAAGAAAAAAGTAATAAAAAGTATCCTCAAAAAATGAGGTTACAATATTCAAATGAGCCAACAAAATACAAGATATAGAATATACTTTCAAAGTAAAATGAAGGCTTAGTAAAAAAAAAACCTTAATTTGAAATGACAGCATAAATAAATCATGAAATACAAATTAACAAGGAATAATTTAGAAGTGCATGTAACTTATAGTTGAGCATGTTAAAAGTTTAGATAAGATTGACTGTTGTAGAACACTAGAAAATAATGATGATAATACAAAAATAGCTGTGCAAAAATTGGCTAAGGAGGTGGTGAGGCTTAATACTCAGCTTGATGAATTCTGCATCACCTTGGAATCTCACCCTTTTCTGTGTCTACACTTAATATGACTTCTCATAGACAGGATAAACTTTGGGTTGAAGGTTTTGTACGTGGGTTGGTGTACCTAATCGCTCCCCTAGGGTTCTTGCCTAGCAAAAGGAGTTAGCCTCATCAGATTCCTTATCTCAGATGGTGTGAGTCACAGCTAAGGTCACCCCTCTCGATTCTTGGGTTCCTCCATTATACCAGGTCTCTGTCTCAACCTGGAGATGCCCCCTCAACCTCCCTAGCTCCATCAGTTGCAGATTTCTATTTATTTTCATGGCCATCTGGCCATCTCTCCTGTCCCTCCCCACATCTGATCCCAAACCCCCAATCCCCTCCCTATACCCTTTCCCACCCAGATTCCTCCCTCCATCTGCTTCTTACGACTAGTTTATTCCACATTCTAAGTGCTATTCAAGCATCCTCGCTTGTACCTTCCTTCTTGTTTAGCTTTTTTGGGTCTGTGGAATGTAGCAGAAGTAACCTATATTTTAAGGCTAATATTCCCTTATAAGTGAGTACACACCATACATTTTTCTTTTGGAGCAGAGACTGAGGGAATGGCCAACCAATAACTGGCTGAACTTGAGACCCATCCCATAGGCAAGCACCAACCCCTAACACCATGGATGATAGTCTGTTATGCTTGCAGACAGGTTCTAGCATGGCTGTCCTCTGAGAGGCTCTGCTGAGCAGCCAACCAAGACAGATGAAGACAACCAGAGTCAAATAAAATATGGAGCTTGGGGACTCTTATGGAAGAATAGGAGGAAAGATTGTGTGCCAAGAAAGGGATAGTAATTTAACAGCAAGACCAATAGAGTCAATTCACCTAGACACTTGGGGCTCTCAGAAACTGAACCACCAACCAAAGAACATACATGGGCTGGACCTAGGCTTCTCCACACATATGTAACAGATGTGTAGTTTGGTCTTCATGTCCTGAACAACTAGAGTGGAGCTATCCCCAAAGCTGTTGCTTGTCCACAGGATATGATCTTCTAGCTGGGCTGCCTTGTTTGGTCTCAGTGGGAGAAGATGCACCAAGCCTGCAGAGACTTGATGTGCCAGGGTGTAAGGGTACCCAGGAGGACTCCCACATGCTCAGACGAGAAGGGGAGGAGGGATGGTCAGAAAGAATGTGAAGATTGACTGGGAGGGGAACAGAGAGCAGAGATGTAAAGTGAATAAGGAAAATAATAACAATAATAATAATAAATTTAAACATTTTTTTTAAAAATCTGACTTCTTCTTTTATTATTTTTTTTAATTTTCTTTATTTACATTTCAAATGCTATCCCGAAAGTTCCCTATACCCCCCTCCTCGCCCCTGATCCCCTACCCACCCACTCCCACTACTTGGCCCAGGCCTTCCCCTGTACTGGGGCATATAAACTTTATAAGACCAAGGGGCCTCTCTTCCCAATGATGGCCGATTAGGCCATCTTCTGCTACATATGCAGCTAGAGACTTGAGCTCAGGGAGTACTGGTTAGTTCATATTGTTGTTGGGCATACAGAGTTGTAGCCCCCTACAACACCTTGGGTACTTTCTCTAGCTCCTTCATTGGGGGCCCTGTGTTCCATCCAATAGCTGACTGTGAGCATCCACTTCTGTGTTTCTGTTATATAAAGATATAACAGAACAGTAGGAGTCACTCTGAATTTGGGCAGGAACATCATATAAGCTAGATCCCAAACCAAATAAAAGCTCTTGCACTTGTCTCCAGATTCAATGTGACAAGTTTTCCTGTGTCCTTGCCACCAGGTTTTCACAGTGTGATAAACTTTTATCCTTCTTTGTGAACCAAGACAAATGCGTCCTTTGTAAAGTTGTACTGGTCATGTATTCACACCAATGAGGAGAGTTAACTAATATGAGTGGGAACTAAGAAAGTGGTAGGGCTACTGCTGTGATAAGCCTGACCAGATGGCCTAAGCTTTTGGATCTTGCATGGAAGAAGAATTGGGGGAAAAAGAAACTTAATCTAGAGGAGCCCTAGTTTTAGAGATGAACAAATATTCTACTAGGAATTCAGTCAGAGGACAAATTGTAATATATTCTGGGAAAAAAAAAATCTGTATTTTGCCAGTGTTCTCAGAACTTTAGTAAAGGTTAATTTGACTAACCTTTTCAACAGAGAGATTCAGATAGTACCCATGCTACGTTAGACTCTGTTTAACAACGAGTTACCTAGCAGTATACATTGGAACAATTAATGTGGCAGAAAGATTTAAAACATGGAGTTTGATATATATGAACCTTCAGACTATGTCCAAAGTTGATAACAAGCCGGTAGTGGTGGCCCACACCGGTAGGATTTGCTGAAGGAGGCAGAGGCAGGAGGATCACAAGTTTGAGGCCAGCCTGGGAAAAGCTAACTTTTAAAGAGATTAGCTTCATTGAGAAATAACAAAATAAACAAGCAAAAAAGTGTTCTGAGCTGAGAAAACAACAAAGGCAATCTGCATAGCAATATCCTACTCATGGAAGTTTCTAATGTGGAAACACAAATTCATTAGAAATGTTAGAAAAGACATAATTTGACCTGAGAGTCCATACGAAGAGGATGCTTCATTATGAATAATGGTTTAGAGAATTGTTTTCCCAGGCTCAGCTTCTGAGCCTCACAGGGATCTTTACAACCCTGCTAGAAGGGACAAGACCATATTTTGATTTACCAGCAGACCTAGCAACAAGACTCATATAGCACTGAGATTTTGTAGCCATGAGAGATGTTGGGGTAATCAATAAGGCTTGGGCTAAGTTTGCAGAAGTCTATCAAGAAACGGTAATGTGAGGCATTGGTGGAATTTCTGCAAGGAATTCCTTAAAGATTATTCCCTAAGGTCAGAAAGGAAAAATCTTCAAAGAATAGTTCAGAATCTGTTGGCAAAGGGTATGAGACTGGAGAATGAGTAATGATCAGTGCTTACAAGGGGAAGTGACAAAAGCAACTGACAGAAAACCGGATTCAGAGAGAAAGGGTTTCTAATATTCAACTTTTTTGTTTGTTTGTTTGTTTGTTTGTTTGTTTGTTTGTTTTTCAAGTCAGTGTTTCTCTATATAGCCCTGGCTGTCCTGGAACACACTTTGTAGACTAGGCTGGCCTCGAACTCAGAAATCCGCCTGCCTCTGCCTCCCGAGTGCTGGGATTATAGGCGTGCACCACCACGCCGGCTTCAACTATTTTTTTTATACCTAACCCAAGAACCGCATTGGCTGGTCACCCACATCTCTATAAACCTAACTTATAAAAACCCCTCACGGACATGCTTGGAAGTTTGTATCTTATACGGTTTCAGATCTTGTCACCTTGACAATCAATAGTGACCAACATGGAACCAGACAGATGTGTGGAGGTGATTGTAAATAAGGAGAGAGGAAAGACATGTTGCTGGCTTAAGTTTTCACTGCTAGTGCTTGAAATAAGAGAACTGAGAGAATAAAGGCAGAAAGTAAATAAAGTATGCAGATGAACATTAAACAATGTAGAATGCCAGAGACTGATGCTGAAGTGGAGCTAATCTTGTTTGACAGTTTAAGCTAAATAGCAATTGAATAAATAATAAGCATAATACCAATGTTGTTGGTTTTGACACTACAAATTGACAAGATTTTAAAAGATTACCTTTATTGTCAGTATTATTATTCTCAAGTGATTGTAGATAGAAAAGACTAATTTTAAGCAATCATTTTCCTAGATACATCTCCTGGGAAATTTTCTCAACAAGCTCACTTCAAATATGATGCATTCTCTGTAAAATGCAGTGTAAATCATGAAGGAGTGAGAGTGGAGGGTCTCTGATCAGAACTTAAAACCATGTAAAACCATTCTGGACTATATAAAGGGTCAATTTCATCTTCTTGCCCAAAGACTAAATTAACTTACTTAATTATCAGTTGTTATAATCCACTTTCACTTGTTATAGTGACCACATGATTAATACTGGAAAGCATCCACTAAGGATTCCTTAGGCATTCTTACACTCAAATCACCTGGAGTCATTTACTCTGATGCGTAAGGAGCTCTCTATCTTTGAGCCTTCGTGGAGAATGAAGAAGAGCACAAACCACGTTACCAGACATGCAAGATAACAAAATGAGAGACAAGGTAGACTAGTTTCACTGACGCAGACAGCGAGCCAGCACGCTGTTCCTTTTAGCGGTCCACTGGCAGCGCTTGTGTTGGTGTAAAGATTAACAGGGATAGAGTTAGTTATTGCCTTTAACAGGGAGCCTTGAATAAAGGTATGGGCTGATTTTGCTCAAGAATGATGTGTATTTCATCACTGTTTTCTGTAGCTTAGTCTATTAAATTTTCACTGGTACCAAGAGAATGATCAAGAAATTAAACAATTCATTACATTAAAATGAAAATCAAAACAACAAGCTGGGAGGAACCCAGAAAAGTTAGGTATCACCTTGAACAGCCATTCCTTATGTCACAGTTAAAAAAATATGTGCGATATTATTCACATGCATAACACTTTTAATCTTTTCATGAAGTAGATGAAAAATCTAGCAATTCAGATTCAACTTAAAGGTAAACTATTATAGGAATAGATGGTGAAAACACACTGATGCATTCTGGACTACACATAGAAGCTTCAAATTATATTCCAAATAATTGCAACAGGCTAATGTATGTAGCATGGTTGTTAGAGTGCTTCCATATCCTCCTTTAATGCAAGCTCTACCAATGTGGAAGTGGGAGGATTAAACGTTCAAGGACATCCAAAGCAACAAGACACAGAGGAAGTTCTGGTATACCCCAAAACCTGTCTCAAGGGAATGTATAAATATTGTTTTTCCTAAAGAATAGCAAGGCATGGCTTGAGTCACAGGCAGAAGCTACTGGGTGACACCTTAGGTAATACAATATTTCAGCAAGCAGCTTTGGGGACAGGCTTTTGTAAGAAAAACATAAAGATTAGCCAGTGTCATATGAGAATCGATGTAGAATTTAATATTTTTTCACAAAAATCACATTCTAAGGGGTAATAGCAGATGCCTTTATAATAATAATCTCTTCTTAAATGCCTCAAAATAAGCAATCATCAAGCTTTTTAAATTATTGGACAGCATAACAAAATAAAAAGCACATTTCTAATTGCTTCAGACTCCTAAAAAAAATCATTAATTAGTTGAATCTAAACAGTAAAATCTTAAATTCTGTTACGTTTAGATTATGTATGATGCGATCTTAATTGATGTCACCAGTTGCAAATCATTGGATAACACATTATGACATTAAAATTAATTTTTATTTCCTATTTTCATTGTCCAATATTTGTACTGTTGTAGTTTTCTCATATACACACATATTTATTGAGAAGATAAATGTCCTTGATAAAATTAAAAATGGAAAATTTCAAAAGCAGTACCTGTGTGCTATTACTGTGGAAGAATATTATGGAACAATATTTTTCTTTTTCTTTCTCATTTCCTTCCTCTCTCTCTCTCTCTCTCTCTCTCTCTCTCTCTCTCTCTCTCTCTCTCTCTCTCTTTCTAGTGGGTCTCACTATGAAGAGAAAACTGGCTAAATGTCATGGTTTTCCTGAATTAGCTTGCCTAATGATAGAATTAAAAGTTATACATTAGACTATAAATCACACAACGGTTCACTCTTTCAATAGTACTGGTTAATTTTTCTGGTTTCTGCAGTTACTCCAGGTTATATAGTTACATCTGAAGATTTGGAGATAGGAACCTCAGCTCATCTGAGAGAACACGTGTCATTTGTCTTTGAGTCTGGGTTACCTCAATTAATAAACTTTATAACTGCATCCATTTGCTTTCAAACGGCATGATTTTATTGTTCTTTATTCCTGAATAGTATTCCACAGTGAATACATACCATGTTTTATTACCTGTTCATTAATTGAAGGATATAAGTTGTTTCCATTTCCTAAATACTGTGAATAGAGCAACAATGAACATTACTCAGAAAGTAGCTGTGAAGTATGAAGTCTTTAGACATATGCCAAGAAACAACAGAGAGGAGAATAGCAGAGTACCAGAGATAAATGAGGAAACTAGGGGCTCTAATTAGGGGTAGAAGGGAGGAGTCAATTATCAGAAAGGAAGTTGTAAACCCTAATAACAAATTCTACTAGTGCTACCAAAATGTACCTATGATAAATGCAAATTAGTGTATAAATATACATACATAGTTTAAAGAAAGTTTTCCAATTTGGATGGGCAAGGTCCTTCCAAAATTCATAGATTAATTTAAAAAACAAAACAAAAACAAAAAACAGGGACCGAGAAACCCTCTTTTGAGTTATTGGTCAAGGTTGTTCAAAAGACTCCTAAAACACGCAGGGTAAAGCTATTCCTTCTGGTTGTCCCCCAGAGGTGGAAGGTATGACCCTATCGCTGAGGATCCCATGTACTTCAGACTCAGGGTCAAGAGGAACCTGAGCTACTATCTCAATACCTCCTCTGTGAGGATTAGGTTTCATGGTACTAGAAGGTACCATCTAAGCTTCAAAAGGAAAAGCAAGAAACAGCCCTACCCAGCTATAATACCTAGGAACCACAATGACCAGCATGGTCCAATAACTCTGAGTACAGCAGTGGTATGGGTAACTTTAGCCGTATCAAAAGCTCCCTAATTGGTCTGCTCAACAGGAGTGAAATTATGCCTAGTACTGAAAACCTAGCCAACCAAAGGCTAGTGAAACTATAGATGTGAGAGGAGAACTTACAACTACCACTTGACTAATATAGACTAACCCTTAGCTAAATTCTAAATATTTATCTTGACACTCGGAGGTAAGTTTAGATCTCACCCCTTACAAAGAAATATCTCTTTCAACAGATGGAGACCATTACAGAAAAATTACAAGCAGGATAAATATAGTGCTGTGGAGCCAAGCCCAACTGATACATCTACAATTCCTGAACCTAAAACTCAGAAACCATTGCAGAAAAGAAGGTGGTTGATTTAAAAAGTTAGAGTAATGGAGTTTTCTATGAGTTTGTGTCTCCTTGGAAACTCATAAGAAAAACTCATAATGTCTCACCAATATACTGACGCAACATGAGCTGAACAAGTTTACATTAATAGGTATCCAAAACTAGTGAGGTGAGAAGTCATAAAGGTTGGACTCTACACAAGGAACTGAGGATTACTAATGAATACTGAATGGGAAAGGTAAGTATTCTCAAAGGAAGAACACAGCAATTGGTTATCTGAAAATAAATGATCATCATAAAAAACATATACATGCAAATAACATTACAGAGACTGTACTGTTTGTATTTATTATTTAGGAACACACCCACAAATAATGACAATGAAAAAGTCATGAATTTGAAAGATCAAACAGGGGTATTTAGGACAGACTTGAGGAAAGGAAGGAAAGGGGAAATTGATGTCATCATCTTATAATCTGAGAAATTGAAAGCATAATTGAAAAATGAAATACTTTACTAGTACCTTTGATATTATATTCATTTAGGAAAATAATAGTAGTAGTTTATGCCCTAGTTATTATGATCAGTCTAGTCTAATGGTGACAGGTGTACATTTCATCTCATAGGGCAGGTCGGAAATCCAATCAGAAAATAATTGGGTACTATGATGTTCATGGGACAGTTGCCCCAGTGGGCTTATCTTGTCAGTCAAGTAATTATTTTACTTTGCAGGATTCACAGATGATACTAATGATTAATTTTCTTATTTAGTAGCATGTATAGTACCTTCTACAACTATTAGTAAGATTTCGGAACACTGGATCCTAGAGGGGACATCTATATCACACCCCTTCTCCAAAGCATCATGGATTATGGCAGGAGACAAAGTATATAGGAAAGTTTCTTTTGAACTCAGCAGATCAATTGCAGGTATGAGCCTACAACAGCTTTGATAGCAGGCACTAGACCTGTGCAAGCTCAGGCAGACCAAATCTCAGCATGGGGAGAAGAGACAGGCATGGAGTCCCATCCCTAGCTGAAGAGCTACTGACAACAGACTAGTGATGGGAGAGTGTTTTGTCCAGGAGTGTCTTCCGGGAGGGTTAAGCACACTTCATCAGAGAGCGACACGTCTAAGAACATATATATGAACAGCACAAACCAGACTTGATGAATGTAAAAGGAAAAAGTAAGAGAGGTGACATGAAAAAAAAATCCAAGTTGTGTGAGCGGGCAGCACAGTGCTCTAGGTAAGGTGACAGAGGACATGGATATGATCAAAACTCATGGGACCACGTTTTTACATAACAGAAATATTCATTACATCAGAGACTACTTCAATGCTTGGCTTTGCCTATGCTTGGGAAAACACATGCAAATATATTCTCTCTCTCTCTCTCTCTCTCTCTCTCTCTCTCTCTCTCTCTCTCTCTCT
>NC_034593.1:41959918-41987003 GCF_900095145.1 Mus pahari
TGTGTGTGTGTGTGTGTGTGTGTGTGTGTGTGTGTGTGTCTGAACTCTGCACCAAGGAAAGAAGCTTTGTGCTGATCCATGCTCAGTGGCTATGTCTGAATCTCAGCAGGTGCATTTACTAAGTAAGGTTTTCCTAAACAGAATGAGAAACATCACTCATGATGGCGGTCATGTTAATTAAATTAAATAACCTTTACACATACATGGAAGAGTTTGGAATATTTCCTTGGTACACTCCCAGAAAATAAATTACTCCATCTTCTTCTCAGAAATGTATTTCCTAACATGAATCAGTTAAAATACAACATTACTCAGATAAACCCAAGCCCCATTTTACTTATGCAAAAAAATTTTGACTCTGTTCATAATCTTATGGTAAAAGTGTTTGAGTTTCCTGATCTGGTCTATATTTGAATATTTATCTTTTCCTCAAGTATGTACACTTTCTATTACATGACTGATGACAATTATACAATGCTTATTTTCTGTTTCTCAAAATATGTACTGAGACTTCATTATGATAGTACATAGACTATCCTTGTATACGTACTTGGACCTTCATCATGACCACTCTAGACTTTTGACTAAATATATTTCTTCATGTTTTTCAATGCACATATGGATTTCTTTCTTTTGCCTATTTTACACATAAAGATAAATAATTTTTGACATGTTAATAATTTACTGAAATAAAAACTTTAAATGGTGAGATTATGAAAGAAAAAATAAAAACTGGAAGAAATAAAATATTGTAGTTGGCTTTGCAGTCATGGTTGTGGTTATTGTGACTATGGAATAATACAGGGCCAGTGTTTGAGCTCAACCAAAGAACTCAGGATAAGACCCGGGCATGTAGCTTAGTAGAAGGCCACTTGCCAGCATGTGTGAGCAAAACCTACAACCATGACTTTAATAAACTAGCATAACCACTAGCACCCCTCGAAATAATTTTTTCGTCATATCCACAAAGTCTTACTAACCTAACTGCCTAAATATGAGCTAAGCAAGGGCCATCACAACAGACATGCCAAAATGGACAGAGAAAAGCCCATGAGGCCTCAACCATACACAAGGAAATACAGGAAATGCAGGAATGCTTTAAGAGCTTGACTCAGCTACACATGGGTACAAGGGAAAATTGCCTGAACAGAACACCAATAGCTTATGCTCTAAGATCAAGAATTGACAAGTGGGACCTCATAAAATTACAAAGCTTCTGTAAGGGAAAGGACACTATAAATAGGACAAAATGGCAACCAACAGATTGGTAAAAGATCTTTACCAACCCTACATCCAATAGAGTGATAATATCCAATATATACAAAGAACTGAAGAAGTTGGACCCCAGAGAACCAAATAACCCTATTAAAAATGGGATACAGAGCTAAACAAAGAATTCTCAACTGAGGAATACCAAATAGCTGAGAAGCACCTAAAGAAATGTTCAACATCCTTAGTCATCAGGGAAATGCAAATCAAATCAACCCTGAGATTCCACCTCACATCACTCAGAATAGCTAAGATCAAAACCTCTAGTGACAGCAGATGCTGGTGAGGATGTAGAGAAAGAGAAACACTCCTCCATTCCTGGTGGGATTACAAGCTGGTACAACCACTCTAGAATTCAGTTTGGCAGTTCCTCAGAAAATTGAACATAGTACTACCAGAGGACCCAGTTCCACCACTCCTAGGCATATAACCAGAAGATGCTCTAACAAGTAATAAGGACACATGCTCCATGATGTTCAAAGCAACATTATTTATAATAGTCAAGAGCTGGAAAGAACCCAGATGTCCCTAAACAGAAGAATGGATACAGAAAATGTGGTACATTTATAGAATGGAATAATATTCAGCTATTAAAAATAGTGAATTCATGAAATTCTTAGGGAAATGTATAGAACTAGAAAATATCGTCCTGACTGAGGTTAACCAAATCACAAAAGAACACACCTGGTATGCACTCACAGATAAGTGGATTTTAGCCCAGAAACTCAGAATACCCAAGATACAATTCATAGACCACATATAGCTCAAGAAGAAGGAAGACCAAAGTGTGGATACTTTGGTCCTTCTTAGAAGGGGGAACAAAATACCCATGGGAGAAGATACAGAGACAAAGTGTGGAGCAGAGACTGAAGGAAATGCCATCCAGAGTCTGCCCCACCTGGGGATCCATCCCATATACAGTTACCAAACCCAGACACTATTGTGGATGCCAACAAAGGCTTGCTTAGGAGCCTGATATATGTGTCTCTTGAGATGCTCTACCAGTGCCTGACAAATACAGAAGTGGATGCTCTCAGCCAACCATTGAACTGAGCACAAGGTCCCCAATGGAGGAGCTAAAGAAAGTACCCAAGGAGCTGAAGGAGCTTGCAGCCCCATAGGAGGAACTACAATATCAATCAACCAGTACACCCCAGAGTTCCCAGAGACTAAACACCAACCAAAGAGTACACATGGAGGGACCCATAGCTCCAGCTGCATATGTAGCAGAGGATGGTCTTGTTGTGCATCAATGGGAAGAGAGGCCCTTGGTCCTGAGAAGACTTGATACCTCAGTGTAGGAGAATGCCAGGACAGGAAAACGGGAGTGGGTGGATTGGTAAGCAGTGGGAAGGGGATGGGCTAGGAGGTTTTTCAGAAGGGAAAGTAGTAAAGGGAATAACATTTGAAATGTAAATAAAGAAAATATCTAATAAAAAATAATAATAGGAATGCTATAAGCAGGAAAAATGATCTTCTCCAAGGAAGAATACACCAATTTGTTATTCAATACCAAATGATTAGTCATGTAAACATTCATACAAGTAACATAATGCAGAAAGAGTACACACACACACACACACACACACACACACACATGTATATATGTATGTATATATTCATGAAAGGACAAGTAGTGTAAAAAGAGGTCATGTCTTAGAAAGACAGCAAGCATGGACACATGGTAGTGATTAGAGGGAAGGAAGAAATAATGTAATTATATTATAATCTCAAAAAACAATAAAAACACGAAAAATAAAACAAAACATTATCTAAAACAAGAATGAAATAACGGATGTCACTCAGCTGAGAAGCTGAGGGGAGTCTACTCATAATCTACTGTTTCCTAGTAACTAGAGTACTAAAGTACCCAGGATGATGACAGCAAAATTAGTAAACAGAATGACAAGGAGACTGGTAATAACAATAGACAAATATTAACTGTCAGTTGTAAGAGATAAAGATCAGAATCAGAGCTCCTGGCTATTTTGGCATGGATTATGGAAAAATGCTTTAGAAGTTAAGATAATGAATATGTACAAAAAAGGCAGTGTGACAGGCTATCACAGGGAGGACTGTTAGAAAAGAACTCTAAGAATTTCTTTGAACAAGAGGGATGTTATAAAGAACTAAGTGACTGATACTTTTAGAATATTTTATCCTGACAATGAATTTGCCAGGAAAATCTAAATGATAGTGTGTGTGTGTGTGTGTGTGTGTGTGTGTGTGTGTGTGTGTGTACATAAAACTGCAGATGAGAGTTAAAATCCCAGAGGCAGTCCCAGGGTGCTCCTCGGGGGTTTATGTGAATCTGAACCAGTGTGTGCCAGAAAGAGGGCTCTCAACTTCTTGTCCAATCAGACAAGCAGCAATAAGCAAGAAGACATTGGTCCCAATGATCCCCAAACACATATTGTCACAATCTCTGAACATCTCAGAGAATAGCGATTAGTAATGTTGCCAAATGTTTGCTATTTCTGCTGAGGAAAGAAATGAATAGAGAGACAAAAATAAAATAGAACATGTGTCCCCAAAGAAAACTGAAATAATTCAGAAGAAAAAAATCAAGAAGAAAATGTAAAAGTATTCCTATTGGTATGCTCAGAGAATCTTAAGACATTCTTGCATCCTTATTAAACTATAATTAGGTGATGAAGAGAGGAAATGATTCATAAAACACATGCCCTTAGCTATTAAAAATGGTTGACATATTTTTGAAAAATAACTAGAAAGATAGTTAACAACCTAGAAAACGGATGTGGAATGAAAATGTAGAACATGGGATAAAAAATATAGTTGAAAAAATAAAAATAAAGCAAAATAGAGTCTGCTGAAAATTCAAACTTAGTGGGAAACAAAATGCCTAAAGGAATAAGGAAGAAAAGACAGGCAAGAAAAAGCTGAGGGCCAGAAGCCAAGGAAAGAGAATTAGAAATGAGAACACTGTCTCTAAACCAACCTTGTCACAAAGTATAACCAAGTCTTCAAGAGTCAGCTGAGAAAATGGGACACTGAGCTGTATCACTGGAGTCCAAGACCTCAAATGATTGTCAGGGCCTGACCAAAACCACTTATCATAGACCACAGTGCTTTGCACTGAGACACTTAAGACACTTAAGGAAAAATGCTTTAGAAGTTTAGATAATGAATATGCACTAAAGAGTCACTATGACAAGCCATCACAGGGAGGACTGCTCAAAAAAGGATCCCTAGGATTTCCTTTTGAACAAGAGGCATGAATTTAAAACTGAATAAATGGGCACCATCAGCTGGAAATAACAGAACAGTAAATAAACTGGGAGAAACGTCAATGGAAATACAGCAAAGCACAATGTCAGACATCATGACAAGAGCGGGACTTCATCTAACCACACAGGGTATTGAGCTTGCTTACAGGAACACATGTGAGGCATTATAGAAACATGGGCAACTCAGGACAACTGCCTCACTAAAACGCCAGTCCTAGGAGCGTGACAATTCACGAAAGCTGTATCTATAAGCATGATTTCCTGCCCAACTTTCAGCCACCTCCACCAAAAACGTCTCCTTTCTCTATCAATTAATCACAAGGTCTGCATCCTGGGTGAGCGGCCTTGTAAATACCCAATTTCCTGGGCTTCCTGAGGCTGGTACATTTTACAAGCTTCCAGAAAGTTATGCTTCTCCTTTATTCCTCATTGCAGAAGAGGATATTTTAATTAGGAAGTAACAGCTATAAACCACCAGGAACAATCTATATTCCTCCATGCTTCTATAATCATGTAGGTAATGACAGTCATGGGTTTAAGGACACAAATATAATTTCCTCACTTTACCTGGGATTTCCTTAGTATAAAACTTCCAAGCATGGTGAGTGATCGCCCTCCTACTTCTGCTAAGTTTTACTTACTTATTGATAGTTCACACTGTAATTTTATGCTTTATGCTTTAATCTACTTAGATCAAGCTATATTTTCCAGATATTTTTGTACCTGTATACTTTCGTACATCTTTCAGTTTGTAGGGCAATTGGCATAGACCTGAAAAGATCATCTTTATTGTCTTATATTAGGGAAACGCTTTTTATTCACTACACATTGGACCTTTTCTTATGTTTTATATAAATGAGGAAAAGACAAAAAGGTAGATAGGGAGGTATCTCTCTATGAATGCACCAGCAGTATGTGCCCCAGGACAGGGGAACACCATGGCCAAGAAGTGGGAGTGGGTGGGTAGGGGACCAGGGCGGGGGGGGGGGATAGCATTTGAAATGTAAATAAAATATCTAATAAAAAAAAAGATTTACATTTAAATTACCAGTCTCTGGGGTAGAAGTGTGGGTCAGGGGCCTAGCATGTGCCTATTAGCATGTGTGAACTGCCCCTGCATTTCTTAGGATGAAGATCATGAGCTCTATTGACTTAGAATCCTATTCATCACTCTGGAAGGTTTTGCTAACTGGTCCACTGTACTTCCTAACTCTTAAGGAATTTCAATGGACCTCAAAGTCAAGCTGCAATTTGTAAAAGTTCTTGTCTTGCATTGATATGTCACAACCATGACACTATCTTTGGCTATACAACTTTATCACTGGTATAGTGAGCTAATCTGATTACAATTAATAATGAGGGGTGACAGCAGTACTTGCAGATACCCTGGCGGGGGGGGGGCATCTGTGTCAGGAAGCAGAAGCCATAAGCAGCAGCACAGTCAGAGCTTGTGAAGGTCAAAGATGATGCATCTGTGGTCCAGTTACTAGGGCTGGTACTGATACCTGGGCAGAGAACTGTACCTGCATTACTAGACGCTCAAACTCTCAGTAACAAAAGCCTGAGAGCTGTAACCTTAGACAGACTAACAGCTTTGGACCTGCTCATGATTTCCAGCTGGGTGGAACCAAAGGACCCTACTCAGGAATTGAGAGTACACAGGTAATCAGAATCATCAACCTACCCTACCCCGTCCATTGTATCAGATGAGGCCTTGGGGTTTTACTGAAGTCTGGGATTCCTCATCTTTTTTTCTCTGCATCCCTTCCCCCAACCCGCTCACCTCTGCCACAGGTCAGCGTCAGATATACAACTACTGACAGCCTCCTGTGCAACCCAAAGAAAGAGGCTGGCCTTCCACTGGCTCTCAT
This sequence comes from Mus pahari, assembly GCF_900095145.1. Taxonomy (NCBI): domain Eukaryota; kingdom Metazoa; phylum Chordata; class Mammalia; order Rodentia; family Muridae; genus Mus; species Mus pahari. The sequence continues at coordinate 41,966,307 of NC_034593.1, forward strand.
CAGTTTCTTTACTTCATTTTTTGCAGACAAACAATAGACAAAGAAGACTAAATTTAATGATAGTAGACATAAATACAAAGAAGAGGTGTTGGGAGAAAGAAAATGGAGGAGTAAAAGGATGTCATATAAACATTCTAATATGCAACTGAAAAAGACACATCTAAACTTTAAAAACAGCTTCAAGTGATTCTTTTACTATAATTTGTTTTAAATTTTATTGGCAGGTGATAATACAAACTTCAAGGACAAATATTCTCAAAGCCTATGTGAAAAGAAATTATTCACAGGTTAGAGGCAGTCTTCCATGGAAAATGGCTCATCGCTATAGCTTGCTTCTGCTGCTTTGATCAGAAATGTTCCCTGTAGGTCAATAAACAAAAGATATATATAAATATATATAATATTAGGAAATCATTTTGATATATATGTTATCATCAAGTATATCAAAATAAAATATCTATTTAAAAGAATTTTCCACATTATATTTCAAATTTTCCCTGGGTCTTAAAATTTTCTATATTATTTTATTATTTGAACAAACTACTGCTTGTTTATATAATCCTATTCTAAACTAGATCTTGCTACACGTGCAAATGAGAGGAGTAGCTAGCAACCCCAGAGGTATTTATGTGTGTGTTGTTACATTATTGAACCTTGTGTGTGTTTGTGTGTGTGTGTGTATGTGTAAGTGTATGTTCATGTGTGTAAGGTACACAAACTCTATGATGCTACTCTTCAGGAACTATCCACTATGGGTTTGGTATAGGCTGTCCTTGGCCTGCAGCCTGCAAAACAGGCAGGGCTGGTGGGCTAGTGAGCTCCTACAAGACTCTTGGGGTTTTATGTATGTACCTATATTGTGGGCTTTTTTACAAGCATTTCAGAGACTGAAGTCAAGCACTTTGCTGGCTGGGCCCTACTTTAATTCGTAGTCAGTACAGTCTGTTCAGTTTCCTGTGTGAGTAGGCGATGGGAGTTCTTTCTTTACACCACCAGAGTGATCTTTCATTTTGTTTATATAGAATTTTACTACGGAATTAATGATAAAGTATTAACCGGCAGATATTCATCTGCCAGCTGCCGGAGTGCTGTGGCTTAGTTATGAGTCCTACTTAATGCTGCCAGTTTACTTATCAATCAGTACAAAAAGTACTGGATTTTAAATATTATTCTTGCTTTAAAGGGTATTTTTTGCGTAAGTTAAAGGGATAGCTATGTAACTTAGCTGGTAGAGTGTTTGATAAGCATGCACAACGGCCTGGACTCAATCCGGAGTATTATAAAAGTCCACACTGAGTGTCGAACTGCAACCTCAGCACTTGGGAGGTAATGATAAAAATACCAGAATTTATGGTCCTTACCAGCTACAAAGAAAGTCTGAGGCAATGCTGGAACTCTGAGGCAAGGCTAGAATACATGAAATCCTCTCTTGAAACAATTTAATTTGGGAGCAATGAGAGAGTCTAGCTGGCTAAGACACTGTGGCAAAGCCTGAACACCCAAGTTTAATTCCCAGAATTTACAAAGTGGTTGGAAGAACTGAACCCTGAAAAGTTTCTATTCCCCACAATCCACCATAAGATGCAGGTGCTTACACACACACACACAATCACAAGTTAACATGAAATGTTACAGAGTAAAAAACACTAAATGTTTCACAAATAAAGGTTGCATGTGTACTTAAGTTAGGTAGAGTTCATAATTACATCAGTCAAAACAAATCAAATAAATAAACAGAAACCAAATCAAGTCACTAAATGCCTCTGTTCAGAGTCCCACAGCATAATTTATATACTGAAGAATATTAGCATCAAACACCATACCTAGATTTAAAAATATCCTGTTGACACCATTGCTTACAAATAGAAAAACAACTATTTGCCCAATTATAAAATATTTACAGAGTGGATGAGTACAGTAAAAGAATGATGAGAAACAGACATAAAATAGGAAGAATTTGTCTTCATCCAAGTCATCAGAGATATGATTTGGTCAATTCACATGTTCTGTGAGACTAACTTTTGTCTGCAGAATTGGGGCTCAAAGGAATAACAACCTGCCACATTTGCTGCAGCCATCACACATGATCACTCACCAGAAAGTTCTCTGTATGTTTGTTCCACAATGTTAGCTAATTTAATATAATTTAATTAGCGACAGAGAGGTCATATTCTAATGTGCTTAACATCCATATTCTTTTGCATGCTCACTTAGATATAGGACAGAGAAGTCATTCACTAATCATAAGGTTATTATAAAATCTTGTTTATGATTCCAAAAAGGCAAATGTTAATCAGTCCATTAAAAATGTCACAGAGTGAGAAGTGCAACACATTTCTTTCTGATCTCAGGATGTGTGGAATAAAGGAATACTGGGTTAGCTCCATGCTCAGAAGGAATAATGGTTATTAAGCTCACAGATGTCTGTTTTATCTGTATGTATGTAAATACATAAAAATATACTTATTAGATTGAATATATACTTACTCAGATACAATAAAAGGCAAGCAAAAACTCAAGATGTATTTGATGGGCAGAATATGACAGCTATGTCCCCTAGGCTCATAGTTGCTAGTGATGTTTGAAAAGACAGACCTATGAAGTGTGAGTCACCACTTTCTTGACTTCTAAAGTCACTCCTTGGGCATCTCCACACTCTGTTTAAACTTTTTTGCTTCCTGTTAGATATGAAGTGGTAGGTCTCAGTGTCTCGCGCCTGATGGCTTCTTGCTCTACCTCATCTGGAGCCGAAATACAGAGCTAACTCCCCAGGAGCCAAAGTCTCTAAAATCTGATGCCTAAATGAATCATTCCTGCTGCCCGCAACCTCACCCCCAACCCTTTAAAATTTTAAAAACAATAACAAAAAACAAACAACAACAACAACAAAATAATAATAATAAACAACCCAAAACTGTAGAATTACCGGGAGGTAGCACAGATCCACGCTCTTGCTACCTTGAACAGTTCCCATAGTGTACGTATTAAAGCAGGTATACATTGTTCCCATTTATATCATCATATCAAATGCTAAGAAGGAAGAGAGTCAAAAAAAGGGGGAAGGCTCCCATTTCATCTAACACCTAACATAGGGATGAAAGCGGCAGTGAGTGATAGCAACCACCCCTGCCCCACACACTCACCTGTGGTCCCAGCCAGCCCCGGCCCCGGAAGCTTCTGGAAGCTCACTCCGAGCCCTCTGGCTGGGCCTGCTCACTGAGAAGCATGTAGATCCTCTCCTTGACCCACTCCCGGTTGTGAGGCTTGTACGTCTGGGTGTCTTCGCGGAACACCAGGCAGCTGAGGGCTACCAGCCGGTCGATAAACTCAAACAGCTCATTGACGCTATAGGTGATGGACTCGCTCAGGGGGTTCAGCCTCTTCAGGTGCTCTTCGTACATCTTACAGATGCCTTCCATGCATTCGTTCACGGACCCGTAATCGGCATAGGTGCGGCCTTCTACCCTCTTCGTAGGCTGCACCAGCAACTTGATGGGGGTCATTGTCACCAAGAGCCCCGTCTGCAGTCCAGCTTAAACTGAACTGCGCATGCATCCGGCGGCAACGCCTCTAACAGCAAGTCTCGCGAGAGCTGGGGGAGCAGCTGGGTGCATGCACGGCTTCTGGAAGGTTCTGGTTCTTGGCTCCAGGCTCTGAGCTCCGAGGTGCATTTAATTGTTAATGGTTATGCAGAAACACGGCTGATTATGCAACGTTGTGCTTAGAACTCTTGAGAGACATCTCTATATGGAAACATACTGGCTTAATATGCTTTTTTTTTTTTTTTTTTTGGTTTTTCGATTTTTCGAGACAGGGTTTCTCTGTGTAGACATGGCTGTCCTTGAACTCACTCTATAGAACAGGCTGGCCTCCAACTCAGAAATCCACCTGCCTCTGCCTCCCGAGTGCTGGGATTAAAGGAGTGCGCCACCATGCCCAGCTAATATAAATGTTTTTTATTTAAATAACCTTTGACAATATATTTTTGTCAGAAGTTTTTTAAAAGTCATAGTCGCCGAGTGAAACTAGATAAGGAAAGCCCACATATGCATACTCCTCTTCATCACCAATATTAGCAACATGAATTTATTTAACCTTGTTTGCTTTCCCCATTAACTTCACCTAATTGTTAATATTTTCGTATAAACATTGGCATAATTTTTAAGACTGTACACCTCATTCAAAGTATGTGTTAATTCACTATTCTACTGTGCAAAGAATGTGAGGTTGTCTTTAATACAGGGCAAGTCACAAATTTCACCCTTTTACTTTTTCTTGAAGATTTAATAAGAAGAATAAATTAGAAAATTCTCAAGTGATAACAAAGAAAGCTATTTTTATGCTCTGTAGATTGCGAGAACATTACGTATTGTTAAACTGTTCCTTAAAAGGAGGCAATATCTACTAAGCCCATCTATTGAAGGAATGTTTTAATTTACAATAAAATACAGAACCGGGGCAAATATGAATCTATCAATTAATATCACCTTAAAACCACTTTTAAAAAGAGAGTGCCATCATTTCAAACACATGTTTTCTAAAATTGGCTGAAATGAATGCATAAGCACCATCAATGGGTCCTCTAACAAAGAGGAGCAGATCTTATTAGTGACAAATCATAGCAAGGAAAGAGGACAAAGAGATAGCAATGTTTTATGCAGCGCTTTTATTTTTATAAGACAAATAATTATATAAATGGGTTTTTCAATACTCCTTGAGTTAAACAGGTGTATAAATGGAGATGGTTGAAATATTTTACTTATGAACGGTTCTTAAGGGGAAAGTCAATCAAGGGAAACAGCTAGTTCTGACGATAGATCCTCGGTTCCAAGGGCTGAGTTGATTGAGCTGGGCCACTGATTCAAACCTGGCCAATTTTTCATTTTCCTTCTGATATTTTGAGTCAAAACAGTATCTATATTCCATAATTCTAGTGAGACTGAGGTCTGAGGACTTCCAGCAGCATATTCAGTATGAGCTGATGAGGTTAACTTTGTTGCTGGCAGCGAGCACCTTAGCTCCACATTTCATTTTGTCCAGTCTCCTTAGAGGAGGAAGAACAGTTGTGTGTTTGTAGGCTAAGGATCACATATACTGATGGAGGAAGTGACCCTAATGCCAGCAGAAGTAGCTTAAGATGAGACACACAGAATGCTTCGAGATAAAAGTAAAAGAGACAGCTGCCACACTCCAAACTCCATTTCCCAAAAGTCTGCTTTGGGGTGATCTTTGATGACAAGGTGTCTCCACCACCATTGCCCAGAGGACATTAGCATGGTCTGAAGGACAAGTAGTGCTGGTGACTCTGACTGGGAAAGTAGTAAACATGAGAACTGGATTGCCACAGCTTAGTGCCCTGTATTGTTGTTAATCAACCTGAAGTTTTATTCAAAAATACTGCTAATTATTCAATGTGTTTCATGAAAATGTTTTCTTTGGGCTTACAGTTTCCTTGTTTGCAAACAGAGTTTGCTGTTGTTTTTGTTTACTATCGGGTAAACTTATTTTTTCATTGACAACTTCCTTATTTTGTAAACACAACCGGCTTCAGATAATATTCTGTATTCTAGTAATTACGGCAATCAAGGATCTGACTTTCCCTTGCCAACATATTTAAAATAGTTACAGGCAGGATGCTCTTCCGTTATCATTGCTTCTTGTTCTTTGCAGAACATAAAGCTTGTCAAAAGTTGAAATTAAATTCACAATCTTCCCGCCTCACCCTTCTTCCCACTGGAATTATGCATATATACCACTATGCCAAAACACTGTGTTTTGTTATAAACATAACAAAAATATAAGAGTAGAGGGTAATTAAAGAAGCAATTCTTTAAAGTTGCTACTAATCTACATATTTCACGACTCTAAATAGTATAAATTGGATTTTGACATAAATTAGCATCTTTGGGATTAGAGAAGGTCTCTATTTAAGAGGACTGTCCCCTCTCTGAGGAAACCTGTGTTCCATTCCAGATACCCACACTGCAACTCACAACAGTCTATAATTCCAATTCCATGGTATTTGATGGCCTCTTCTGACCTCTACAATCACTGCCGGCACTTCAGGCATTTGGTGCACAGCCAAAACACCCAGACACATTAATAAAAACTAAAAAAGGAAAACAAAACAACCCCCCAGGAAATCCCACTTCTATGTTTACCATTAAATGCAAAATATAATATTATTGTTTTGTCCAAGACTGCAAAACCTCTTCCTTAATTTACAATCAACCACCAATCAGTCAGAATGAAAAAATCCATTTATTCAAGCAATTATAATTGTGATTAAAACAAATAAAAACAAAACACAATTTTCAATTTTGGAAAATATTTCTACAAATTTATATTGATATGTTCACTATTGTTTTGTATATTATGTGTTGGAAGTATGTTTCTCAATGTACTGGTGTTAAAGTAGAAGGACCTTAAAGAGTTGGGGGTAGTGGCATATGGTTAGGTCATTCAGTTGTTACATTCAGAAGAAACTAATTTAGGTCTTAAAAAATGAAGCTGTTTTATATATGCAATGATCCAAACTGAAGTCTATTTAAGTGCATTATAAAAGCTTTGAGAATGAGTGGCTAGGTATGAGCCTTGTCATCACATACTGTGTTACCTATACTTAAATTGAAAAGGAAAGGGTCTTTATAATCTTTGAATTTAATTACAACACATAAAATTAAATTTTAATACCATTCAAATTAATCTTAAAGAGATCATTCTCTCACACTCAAAATCTACTTTTATGTGTATTATATTTTACTTAATTAAAATGCAATTACATCATCATTCCGTCCACTCCTCTCTTCCTTTAAACCCCACCCATGTCCACTGCACTTCTTTTTTAATTCATAATCTTCTGTCCAGTTATTGCTATATAAACAATAGCAATAAATCTCTCTTGTGTGTGCATGTGTGTGTGATTGTATGTATATTTGTATGTGTATGTGTTTGTGTGTTTGTATGTGTGTGTGTGTTTGTGTTTATGGTTTTGTGTGCATGTGTTGGTGTGTGTGTGTGTGTGTGTGTGTGTGTGTGTGTGAACAGATGTTAGATCCATTTGGTGTCACTTGTCTATTTTTGGGGGGTTGATTAATTTTGGATCAATTAACTATTGAGGGGGTCATCTACATAGAAGATTTTCCTCTCTTTGTGGATTTTAATTGATCTTCATCAGGGGTGGGCACCATGAAATTTCCCTTTCTATGTCAGCATGTCAAATGATGTCATTGTTCAGGTCTGATTTAAGCAGCCATATAGTTTTTTGAGATTTCGAAATTTATCATTTCTGTCTTATCTGGAAAACAGGGTCTTGCAACAAAAGGATTTTCCTTCTCATTTTAGTGTGTGTGTGTGTGTGTGTGTGTGTGTGTGTGTGTGTGTGAGAGAGAGAGAGAGAGAGAGAGAGAGAGAGAGAGAGAGAGAGAGAGACACAGACAGAGAGAGACAGAGGGAGAGAGAGGAGAGAGGAGAGAGGAGAGGAGAGAGGAGAGGAAGGGAGGGGAGGGGATGAAAGAGAAGACAAAACATGTGTGTTTGTTCTTATGTGCTATGGCAGACATGTGGGAATCTTACTATAACTTGGATAGGTGGTGTCTCTAACAAAAGGTTCCAGGGATAGAACTTAGTTACAAGTTAAGCTTAGTTACAAGTGCCTTACCCACAAACAATTCTATCTTAAAATTTTTCACTATGTATTTACTTATTAAAAATTGAATAACTGAGAATATTTCCTTTAATTTACTTAAAAATAAGTTTTGGTATAGTATTTAAATAATTTTTCTGGCAGTAATTTACACAGCCATTGTCCAGTACCAGTATATTTAAAGTCTTTAATGATCTAAAAATACTTCAAGTAAAATTGCTTTATGATTTGCATAAAATACATACATATTCATAAAGGTCAAGAAGTAATACAACAGGCAATATTTGGGAAAAATGGGTGTTACTGTAGTGGTTTCTTTACATTTTTTCATACCATTTAACATTATTCTTAGTAAATTTATACACCCCTGGAAAACAGATAAAACAGTGATATTATCAAATTAAAATAAGTTCTCAATTTTTTTTTATCCTCTTCACTCTAACCAGCACTCACTCTTGTAATTTCCAATGATGACTGAATATCAAGAAACTCAAATTTATGGTGACCAATGTAGTATTACTATCATATTGCATGTGCAGCAGCAATTGAAAATGAGTAACCAGGTAGTGAATCAGGGCCAAGCATCACAAATGCAAAAAAAAAAAAAAAAATCCTCCAGAAATGTGTTAGGAGTTTTTGAAGGCTTAGGACATGAATATTATCACAAAACTATAGTTCATATTTTATTTCCTCTTCCCACTCTCTCTAAATAACAACTTCAAGAATATAGATCTCTTTTCATATGGAAGGATCACAAAATAAACACGTGTATTTAAAGAGAAAATGTTCAATGTGACTTAACCTTATGGGAAAATATGCTATTCACAGACTGAATTGGGGAATAACTAATAACTTGAGTTAGAACCCCTGAACCTAACAAGGGAAAAAGGGCCAGGTTTTAATATTCTACTAATTCTAGTAATAGGGAGACAGAGAGAGTGTGATTCCTGGGGCTCTCTGTCCAGCCTCCATGTCAATGAACGACAGTGGCTTATGAAGCAAGATGCATGGTCTCAAGGAGCAACAGCCAAGGCCAACCTCACATAAATGTATACACATGCATACACACCTGCACACACACATTCATATATTTGTGTGTGTGTATATATACATATACATATATATATATATATATATATATATATATATATATGTGTGTGTGTGTATCCCTGCACACACACACATGCACCCTTATGAAAATGTGCCCCCATACACACAAAATTACTTAATATTCATTTAAATTGGAAGGTGGAAATATGAACGACAGTTAATTGAAAATCAAACCATACAATATTAATGCACATTAAAAATAAGTTTATGAGCCGGGCGTGGTGGCACACGCCTTTAATCCCAGCACTTGGGAGGCAGAGCCAGGTGGATTTCTGAGTTCAAGGCCAGCCTGGTCTACAAAGTGAGTTCCAGGACAGCCAGGGCTACACAAAGAAACCCTGTCTCGAAAAAACCAAANAAAAAAAAAAAAAGTTTATGTACTTTTATTTACACAGTAAAACCTTGACAACATCTGCTTTTGAAGAAGAAACAGAAAAATTATCAAGGGCCTACTTTATGACAAATGTGTTATTTGGCTTATTTTTGCTAGTTGTAGATGTTTACTCATTGATATCATTAAGAGATTATTTTCTGTCTTCAACGCAAAAGAAAAAAACAAGCCTTGGAGCTAGAATTCTGAGCTATATAAAATTTATTTATTTTTTTTATATGAAAGTTACCAGTGCAGAACATTTTAAAGTAGACAGATGGAGAGATTGCTCAGTGGTTAGTCACATCCAGAGGACCCAGGCTCAATTCTAATCAAGCAAATGTTGCTCTTAATCATCTGTAATTTCAGTCTCAGGGAATATGATACTCTCTTCTTGCCTCCTTGAGGATGATGCCCACATGCAGTACACAGATATACACAGGCAAAGTTCCCACACACATAATAAAAAAGATGAATAAACCTTCAAAATAAAATAAAAAGTAGTTCGCCTGTGATAAAAAATTTGTCTTTGATTTTATTATAAGATCTTTCATAGAAATAGGAAACTTACCACTGGTGGATAACTGAAACTTAAATTATGTATATATCTTTAAATATTGAAATATTAAAGCCATAAATTGTCTCTAAAATGCTTATGACATATTGAGGCTTCTTCTGTGCACTGCCAACAAGATAAGCCACCAATATATGAATATATGCTGTATAAATATAGATAGCCTTTCCATTTCTCTGTATTATTTTAGGTAAAAATGATATATTAAGCATTTGGAATTTGAATTTCACAGGTGAAGGATCTAATCACCCATGCAGCTGTCAAATTCAGAGCAGCATATGAGAAGTGGGAGAGATGTACAAGTGTCAAGAAAAGAGACGTCCTTTTAAGTACCAAGATCTCACTGACAGATGGCTCGATAGCTTATTTTTTATATTGTATGAATTCTCACAGTCTCCACAGCAAATGTATTTTAATAATGCCTCATATGTCAAACTAATTTATTGAAGTAATCAGAGGATGGAAAATAGGTTTACAAAACATTCAATGAGGAATGAAAATGGACTCTTTATAATCACATATAATGTTGAAATTCAAGTGTCTCAGGGAATTTAATTTATTTCCCTTTAGACAGTATAGGCATGAGATTTGTGTGAAAATGTAGATGGAAAAATCATAAGAATATACAGAATTATTAGGAGAAAAATCTAAAGAGCTCCCCATATAAGAACAAGCCACAACACTGCTAACAGAAAAATCTGGATTAAAATCCACAATTAAAATTAGTGGCTGTCAGTCCACAAAGGCAACAGTAGATTTGAAAACTGTACAGCATCCAACATTTCCATATTGGAGAGAAATTAGAATACAAAATGTAAGCATTCTTTTCTGCAAGAGGCAGAGTTAACTTTCGAGCATCCTGCTCCCTCATAATGTCCTAGAGACTTGCTCTCAAAATACTATAAGGAATGGGGAAGATCATTATTCCATAAGAATCCATCAAAACATGATATTAGCAAAGTGGTGATATTAAGCACACTATTGATACCTCATGGCTAACCTGTAGCCTGTGATCAGTTGAGATTCTAAGGGAACTTCACCTTGTAATGTCATTTCTCCAGACAGTTTCCTCTACTGAAAAACTAACTAAGATAGCACACATTGATGCTTTGTCCAGGATGTCACCTGGGTTCACATAAGTACTGTCAACACCATGTGCAATGAAGGTTCAGAAATAGTAGCAATGAAAAAAGTGTCTGTCTTTCAGGTCAAGTAAATGTATAGAAATGGCTTAGATCAGACCTTGAAATAATAACACACACACGCACACACACACACACACACACACACACACACACACATACATACAGCCAAAACAGTGCAAACAAAACAGAAGCCCCCTGTTGAAAACAAATGACTGGTTTACTGACAATAGTATTACCCCAACATTAATTTCTTAGTTTTAAAATATATATGATGATATAAGATATTAAAGTGAGGAAAACATTATGTGATCACTCTTTTGAGTATATCTGAATTAGTATATTTACAATTATGCCGCATTAAAATTGACCTAAAAAGGAAAGTTATTATTTTTAGTCTTTCTAGGATGTGAGTTGGGGGTGTTCAAGCATGAATATATATTCATATGCGTGAGGGCACACATTTATTTGCAGCTACATGTTAGCCCATACATGTCAAGGCTACTGGCTGATGTCATGCTTTGGTCACCATCATTCTCCATCTTATTTACAAAGCACAGTTCTTTCACTTAACTATGATTTTGCAGATTTAGCTCTTTTTAGGTAGATTTAGCCTATTAGCTCGTGGTATTCCCTTATCTTTCCCTTCAATGCACTTGTTTATGGAAAAGCTATTATACCCACCTGGCATTTTTGTAAATGCAGAGGATCCGAGATGGTGTCCTGATGCTTCCTGCCAAGTGCTTTCATTATACACTGAGCTGTGTCCACAGCATCTCTTTTTTAAATTAAATTAATAACTTTAAGTGCCTATTATGCCTAAGGCCATACATTAACTTGTTTTTTGTTTGTTTGTTTGTTTGTTTTTTATTCCTTTCTTTTTAATATGAAAATTTCCCTATATTTCTATTTTTTCTTTTTTATTAGATATTTTCTTTATTCACATTTCAAATGTTATCCCCTTTCCTAGTTTCCCCTCCAAAAATCCCCTATCCCCTTCCCCCTCCCCCTGTTCCCCAGCCCACCCACTTCCATTCCTGGTTCTGGCATTCCCATATACTGGGGCACAGAGCCTTCACAGGACCAAAGGGACTCTCCTCCCATTGATGACCAACTAGACCATCCTCTACTACAAATATAACTAGAGCCACATTTTCCACCATGTGTTTTCTTTGATTGTTGGTATAGTACCAAGAACTTCTGACGGTACAGGTCCCCAATGAAAGAGCCAGAGAAATACCCAATGAGCTGAAGTGGAGTGAAGCCCCATAGAAGGAACATCAATACGAACATTAACTTGTTTTATCAGAGGTTTACTAGATATTAGTCAAACATTATATTAAGTCCAGATGTTTCTGTAACAGTGTGGTTTCTTGAATTTGGAGTTTGAATTGGTAGACTGACCTACCTAGTATTGGTCGACTTCATCCAAACTCTCAATGACCTTATAATTAAAAATTTGATCCTCCCCAAAGTAAACAATGCCATCTGCACTCTAGGACCTCCAGTTTTTTCCTTCCTTCATATTTTCTGATAATCTTGGAACCATTCGATTTCATTTTCTTGTGAATCAATACTTTATCAGAAACCATTTAATAAAATGCGTTTTGCTGGCTGTGTTCTTCTGAGAACCTTAATTCAGAGTTTAAATATGAACCTCATGTGCTAAATCCTTTAACTTGAAATTAACAAAGTAAACAAGTTCAGAGTATTATTTTGGTAATTTTAGGTACTTTAATATGGATTTTTAAATAAGAAACCATTTGTATCAATAGTAGAGTTTTTGAGTTGTATAGTGTTACTCTGATTATGAAAATGCACCTTAAATCATTTAAGTGTAAAATGTCATGGTGTCAAAACTCTGCAAAATTAATAATTCAAGGTGAAAATTGGACTATAAGAAAAGTGAAACTAAACCAATGACTTTACATTCAATAAATACAGGTTTCATAGTTATATTTCTATATTTTATCTGTCTTTACCTCATAAAAAGTTACAATTGCATAATGAAAATCAATCATATCTAGTTATACTAGCTTTATTTCCTCAGTATAATCTCAAATCTTCAGTATACAACAAAACAACATTATATAGTATTGGCCTAACAAACTTTTCTTTTTTTTTTGGTTTGTCGAGGCAGGGTTTCTCTGTACAGTCCTGGCTGTCCTGGAACTCACTTTGTAGACCAGGATGGCCTTGAACTCAGAAATCCACCTGCCTCTGCCTCCCGAGTGCTGGGATTAAAGGCGTGTGCCACCACGCCCGACTGCCTAACAAACTTTTAAGGTGTAGATGCTAACTATAGGTTTAGACATATTGCTGTACAAGTGTCAAGATTCTGTATTTGTCACCTTAGTTTCATTAGAGAGGTCCTTTTTAAATTAATATAAGCTGAAATTACTTTTACTGACAATGAAGAGTATATTTAGTATCAAATTCATTGGGGGAGAAATAGTCAGGAACTAAAGAAGACTAAACTTTTTAATATAGTTTGGTTTTCTTTTTATTTTGAGATCGAAAAATATAAATTTATAATAGTGCAGACAGAGCCTGTTAATGGTTGTTGACACAAGGATACTTTTGTAGGGGAAAAAAAAACTCTCTGTTTTCTATAGTCTCCACTTAGTTTCAATTTTTTTCCTCTTTACTAACATGTGATCATTCTATTTAGTCCTCACTGGCTTTCAGCTCATGATCAGCCTCCTAATTTAACTCCTCAGTATTAGGATATCAGTTGTCTCATTAGGCTCTGCCACTGTTAATATCATTTACTTTGCTATCATTTTGTCAACAGACGCAAACGTGATCAAAATTGTGCTTAATTCTAGAGGGACGATTATGCCCATTGATTACCATGTAAACAATATAGATTATTGTTTTAACCTAGAGAACAGTAATTAAGCACAGGAGGAGTAATATGAAGCTAAAAGAAAGTATTAGGAGTGTCTTATTCTGAGTCTTTAGAGATGACTGAGTAAATCAGAAAAGAAATAAAATTAGACCAAAAGACTCTGTGTCGAGAGAGAAGAGCATCCTCGGCATCAGGAATCCCAAAGTGCATGGTTTCATGCATAGTAAGAGAAACTACAGTGGGCACTGAGTTGTTTGTTTCTTTTGCTCTTCTCCAATATCTACAACCTCAGCTCCTTCAAGAAGTGACTGACCTTAGCCATGATATAATATAATAATAATAATAATAATAATAATAATAATATCATGGGTATCAGTATAGTAACAACTCATCACAAAATGGTAGAAGTTACATTTATGTTTGTGACAAAGCAGCAGGTGATATTTCAATGGCCCAAATTACAACTCATTGTACAATGATATAAAGTTGCATTTATTATTGTACAATTTATACATTAAATCTGCTTAATTATACAATTAAGTGTTCCTTGGCTTATATTGATGCAAATATATAGAAAACTACTTAGAGATATATAAGTAGATAGATTGATAACAGATAGATGATAGATAGAGATAGATGATGCATAGATAATAGTCTAACTTGTAATAAGTAGATTACAGATACATACTTAGATTACTGATATAATACACATTTTCTCTGTTTTGAAGAATTATAAGTAATTGACTTATAGACACAAGCAGATAAAAATGCTCCCAGTTGTTAAGTATTGGGCTGTGCACTGAAACTTTCTTCTAAGAACTATAATATGAAATGAGTTTTGGCATTAACCTGGAGTTGTTATGGCCAATGATATATTATGATAATAACACATGTTCTCACAGTGAGGTGTCAATGATGACATTTGTCTCTGAAGTCTTCCTCCAGTGTTAATCAGAAGAAGAAAAAACAACAGCAGGATGTAAATTAAAATGCATTCTACAAAGCATCAGGGCCTTGCGTCTGAAACATGGACTCCTATAAAAAAACAAAGACAAACACAAGAAACAAGGAAACTCTGAAACTGTTGTTAGCAAGAGAAATCTGAGGACAATGGACAGCTATTTTTGATGTGTCCTGTACAAGATCATGTAAGAGAATAGACTCAACAATAATATTTTTCTAATAAGCACAAGCATGCCATATTAATATAAGAAGTTACTGAGAAGAAATAGTATAACACTACTTGATAATTATCTTTACTTTCTGAGTGTTACATAAAACAAAAATTACTCTAGTTTATCTTTTAATTATTAAATTTGTTAGATTCTAATATAATTGCTACCTACCTCTCTGTCTCTGACTCTATTTCTGTCGCTCTGTTTCTGTTTCTCTGTCTCTCTCTTTCTCTTTCTCTCCATCTCTCGCTCTTCTCTCCTCCCTCCAAATTCTGCTCTATACTCTTCCCTGCTTTTCATGATCTTTTATCATTAATTGTTACTGTTTATATATATATATATATATATATATATATATATATATACAGAATATATATATATTGTAGAATGTATATATATATATATATATATATATATATATATATATATATACACACACACGCACACACATACACATTCTTAAATATAACCTGTTCACTCTGTATAAATTTACTTGAATGTAGGTTATTTTCAGGAAAGGCCATTTGGCACTGAGCAACCTATTGTCATGTTCTTCCTGGGATCGACCACATCTTCTTTTCTGAATTTTCTATGGTTCTTTTGGTGTGGCTGAGGTCTTGTGGAATTTTGCCAGTCTACTCTGGCATGTTCTTTGATCTCAAGTGATTTTATGGTTCATAAAATTTTTATGACACCTCTTCCACAATGTTCTGTGAGCCTTAGGCGATATGTTGTGTACATGTATCTACTAAGACTGAGCTACACAACTGCATTAAGATAGGTTATACATTTCTGTACCTATCACATACATGAAGCAAAGGGGTGAGGTTTTGAAACATCAAACTCTAGTCTCAGTCACACATATACTCCAAGAAGCCCAGGCCTCAGAATCCTTCCTCAAACAATTTCATAGATAGGAGACCATAAATTCAAATATACAACCCCATGGAAACTGTTCTCATTTAAACAACCAAAACAGCATAGAAAATAATCACTTCCTCATTTGTAAAATTAAGGGTGCCATAGAGCAACAAACAGAAAAGGAAGTGTACCACTAGAGAGAATTTTAAATATAATCTTTCGTAAAGATGTGACGGGGCAATGGGTGTGAAATTACCAATAACTGTGTGGGTAATATCTTAAATGAAGGGATGACTGACCTGGTAGAAAATTAAAATGACCTCTCTCTGGGATCAGAGGGAAGATAGTCATGAGGAATAGATATGCAGGTAATATAAGTTAACCCAAAGAGCTTGAAATAAGCTTTTCTTCCACACCTAAAAATAACTTTGAGTATCTCATTATTCTGTCTGCACTTCCAGAGATCTGGGATTCTAGCTATATCCTAGGAGACATGTTGATATCTGGTGCTAGGGATCAAACCCATGCCTTCCTGCATGCTAAAACACCACACTCTCTCATGAACCACATCACTAAACTTTTTATCAGATGGTGCCAATAATAATATAATTGATGTTTGAATAAATGCATATTTAGACATCTAAGGTATAATCTTATCACCACTGTCATCCTCTAAAGCAGGAATAAGATTTGGTAGAATGGTTTCAAGTTTTGTTGCTGATTTTTTGTTTTTGTTTTTGTTTTGTTTGGTGGATTGTGTTTTGAGCTTACCTATGACCAAGAACTACGAGTAGACTATTAAACTGCTAAGTGTAATCACAAATTCAGAGGGTGGTCTTTGAATGAAGAATCTTAATACTGCACTGTCAAGAAGATAATACCGTTGAATCAGAACTCAACTTAGAGTTTCTGAAACACCGTATTGAGGAACAGTCATTAATGAATTGTCTGCATCTACTGACCTTAATGTGAAAATGACCTTATAGATATGAAAATTTTAGTTTGGTGTATTGTTTTAGGCATTACCAGTGATGAGAGTAAACCATGTCAGGCAATTCCAGTGGAGTGTGTGAGGCAGCTGGTACATTGCATCCACAGTGAAGTAGCGGACCAGGATGAAGACTCTCATCTTATCTTTCCTATAAAGTCCAAAATCTCAGGACAAGATATATTGCAACACAGAGTTCATGTGCCTTCCCATCTCAATTAGTAAATCAAGATAATCCTCTCTAAGAGTGTCCAGAAATTTAGTTCCCAGATGACGCTAGATCTAAATACCTTGAAAGCTATGATTAGCCTTAAGGTTTTAGTTACCTAAACTCAGCAATAACGCCAAAATATAAAGTGGAAAAATCAGAAATAAAAACAAATCCATATATTTTATCTTGTAGGAGATTGACAGTAGTCAGTACAATCTTAGTTTTTTTGTTGTTGTTTGTTTTTTATTGTTTGTTTATTTTTATACTGGGAAAGGAATAATCCCTCGGCATGGTAGATACCCACTCAGTGTTAATTGTTCACCTTCTTGGTAACCAGCTTTGTTGTATGATGACTAGCATATTATTCCCGTTCTGCTCACAAACAATTTTTGTATATTCCTTACTAGGCCAGGAATGGGTTAGAGCATCACCAGAAATTCTATCAAAGGAAATACTACAAACACAATTAACTTGCACAGATATTGATTTATTCCAAGGGACTAGTGAGAGTCAGTGTTTCTAGTAAAAGTGAGAGTGAACACCTAAGGAATAGTAGGGATTTCTCAGTAGAGAGGAAGCTGGTGGAATACTTATGTAAGCTAACATATGTGATGCTGAAGTTTGTAAGGCTTATATATACACAGGAGAAATGTAGGCAATGTTCCTATCAATGAATTATTTATTTTAGGAATTTCAGTGAATCTATACATTCAAATAATAACACAAAAAGAAGTTGGAAAAGAATTTGCTTAAGGTACATTGGACATGTAAAAATGGCTTGTCAAATAGATGAAGGAATACATTGTGTCTGAGGAATAAAAAACCCTTAAAGATGGTTCTAAAATGACAGGGAAACTGTCATTTACAGTAGAAACAATGGATGTGTAAGAGAGGTGTATACTATTGAAGACATTCAGTGTGTTTTTAACTATGAATTTGAAAGGATTATTAAGGATTAATAAGGGATAATAGTCAAATATATATATATATATAATGTAATTATGGAGAATATGTGGGTTGTAAGAGAATTATTATAACCATGTGCATGAAATTATAATTAATACAGTGACTATAAGGTCTAATAGACCTTTAAGGAAGCAAAATTATTTTCAAACTGACATGCTTGGGCAAGAGCTCAAGAACAAACACTTGGATGCTTTATATTTTTGGAACTAAGTATAAACTTAAGCTAAGTAGGTATTTCATCTGTACCTGTACCAGAGTGAGTGAGATGGAAAGTCCTAGGAAAAGGGAGAGTGAAGATTCACTTCGGAGATGACTCTTCCTAAGCTTCCAATAGTTCGCCACCTAAACAAGAAATGATCTTGTGACAGCTATCATGGCTGTGTACCCTGTCTCAATCCAGGAAGCATTGTTGACCATTTCCTAAGAGCTGTGTAGTCCTTCCTTACATGGCCAAATTAGAGAAGAGCCCAATGGCCAGGGTTCTAGGATAGAGCTATGCAACATGCAATAACCTATCTTATTTATCCATATTTCAAAATATATATATAGTTTCTATTACACGACTCTCTCAAAGACCTATCTTTTTACATAGATAAAAATATGTAATATTTTTGCCCATATTAAGAAAGATACTGACATGCTTTCATTTTTTCAGACATAATTATATACTAAATTGCTTATAGGATGACATTGTTTTTATTAAGGGAATGAGTGTACCAACATCCTTTGTCAATGTAGAGTGATCAAATCTTGGCATTAATGACTCACATGAATTCATTAAATCACCTCACTGCGGCTTCATTAAAACAAAATAAAACGAATGGTTGAAAATGAGAACCAAAAGATGTGTATGTAGAAAGAACTACTAATCAAAATTATTCAGAATTTGTTGTAGATGTAAATGCAGAATAGCTTAAAGTGAATGAATAGCTCAATGAGCAAGCGAAGGAGAATGAAGAGAAATCACATACTATATAAAATATGTAAAATAAAGTATATATACACTTTACATACATTTGTTTCTTTTGCAAATTTTCTTTTAGCTGGTTTTGCTATTTTAAAATTAAAATTCTTAAATTGATTTATTGATCAATGGCCTTTCTGCAAACTTTCTCACTACTAAACAAAAATAAAATACAAACTTTTCCCCTTATTGTAGCTCCTAAACTAAAGCAAGTAAAATGAATTTAGGTACCATTTTCATATACAACCCTTGTAAATATTTCATGAACCTTATATGTTTTAGCTAACAGTTTATAAATGTTCTGTTTAAAGATTAAAAATCTGTGTTATTTGTAGCAGGAGAATTTACCTCTATCCTTGTGGTGGTTAATCTTATCAACTTGATGTGATTTGAAGTCACCTAGGAGACATACCTCTGCCCTGTTCCTTGAGAGTGCTTCCAAGTAAGTTTAAATTGGGTCGGTAATTTTATTTTGAATGTAACCTGCACCTTTCTATGAGACTGAGCATCACCATTAATCTCTATGTCCTGACTGTACACAGTGTGACCACTGCCTCATGCTCACAGCAGCAGCACCTTTCTGTCCTGAATTGCTGTAGGAATTATGAGCCCAAATAAGCCTTCCTTCACTTAAGACACTTTTGGTATGCAAAGTGGAAAGTAATTGGTATGATTACTATGGTTGTAGCATTTTTAAAGAAGGCCTAGGAAAAGCCTTCTCCATGAGAATATGTGAAAACATAGGCTTGTTTTAACATCAGAATTGTTTTAATATCACAATTGTTCAACTGGCATCTTGTCCCAAAAAGGTTTTCCTCATTTCATATCAACTCTGCCAAGCATTTTTTTATTTTATTTTATTTTATTTTATTTTTTGGTACTGAGTGGTACTTGGCTGACTCTGAACCATTATGGAATCTAAGTCTGAATTTGATCACAAAACATGAGTGCAAAAACACCTTTATGTGTCCAACAACCTACCAGGTTTTCTAGCATGAGCATCTATTACAGAAGGGGATGGTGACTTAATTTCCAACTGTAGGCCTCTCTCAGTCCTTTAAGAACAAGGTTTCCCTTACTGCTCTTGGATATATCAAAACCTTACTCATGAACCTGGGTTTCTGGAAAAAATGCTTCAGGCTCTGGTTTCAATGTGCTATCTTTAAGGTAACCCATACTGACACCACTTTGCCTAACTGTGAGGGATGTCAGAATCCAATTCCATGCACAATATTGTTCTCTATGGTGCATGTGAAAGCCCTGTTGCTACCCCACCAAGAAGCAGCAGTTCCATTTCTGGATCCTGACCATTTTCAGTCTATTTCAGAGGAATCAAGACTATACTACTGATCTCTCGTCCCCTAATAGCCCCAAACTTGTCTGAAAATTAGACACTGCGATAATTTCTCCTCTTAAGTCTGGAGGCTTCTTCATGTTGTAACAGTTCTTTCTCCCTGGATTCATATTCCCAAAAATCTATTTGGATTTCCATGAGCTTCTCTCTATTCTACTCTTGTATAACTTCTTCTGTAGAAGTGAGGCATTTCCTACTAATTATAGGGTAGAAACTCATAAAGCTGCACTCAGGAATGGAAATGTACAGAGATCAATATTTCCCTCAAGCTTACAGTATTCATGAAGCTTCTCTATAAGTTTATTGTTACTATAAACAGTGGTCATGGAAAAGGGACTCTCACACTGCTCCTGCCAAATGCCCTGTAGTTTCCAGGGAGGCCCAGCAAGTTACTTGTTATGACTCATTAAATAATGAACTTCTTAGTGAAATTTTAAGGTTTTTGTGAGTGTGTGTGTGTCTCTGTGTCTGTGTCTGTGTCTGTGT
>NC_034593.1:41987153-41988596 GCF_900095145.1 Mus pahari
CTCTCTCTCTCTCTCTCTCTGTGTGTGTGTGTGTGTGTGTGTGTGTGTGTGTACATTCTCATGATTTAATATGCACCAAGCATGTAGGGACCTACAGAAACCAGAGGGACTGGAGTTATAGGTACTTGTGAAACATTGATATAAAAGGCAGGAACTGAAGCTTCATCTGCTGTACCCACAGGATGTGCTTTTTAGCACCAAGCAAACCCTCTCGCCCCCTTTTCTATAATTTCATGTTAATTTTTTTTTACAATTGGCAAAGAGTAAAAAATCAATGCACATCAATAGCCAGAAAAAAATCTAATATTATAATTATATACTACTGTGTGATTAACACAAGGCAAATTATGCAGTTAGGTAGGATTTTAAATTGTAAAGGAATATAAATGGACACTTCACAGAGTTGTGCTTAAACTACCTCTTTCACACTGTTAAATTTGGATGCTGTTTAGTGAACAAAGAGGGTAACTGAGAATATCAAGTAAGCAAATAAAAAACACTGAAACTTCTCTGACTTGGGTATCTTACAAAATGTGGGAGGGTACATCCATCAAATTTTTCTGTGAGTTTTGACAAAGCCACAAAAACGAAAAAATATTAGTTCCGGTATTTTACATTGCTACTTGTTAATTAATTTCAGGAAAAGTAAACTCAGGCAGCATAAAGGATAATTTCACATACTTAACGATGCTATTATACCTAACGTAAATAAGTGAATCTCTCTGTATATATACTATCATTGCTAATGTTAATTATAAAGAGTTAGAATTGCTATTGACTAAATTTAAACAGCAAAGCCAATATCCAGCTGCAGCTGTGCTAGGTGGAAGGAGCAGCTCGAGAAAGCCTTCACAGAGCATTCATGGGTGCTTTCTCTCAAGAAAATTCCACAAACGCTAAGGCATGCAAATTATGATTCTCTTTGCCTAATAAGCTGTACCCTGCTTTCCATGTTCTTCTAGAGCTGACCTGTGACTCAGAGACAACATCAGAAGCATTCCCATCTCCTTTCTTTGTCTTCTCCCCTTAGTTTAATGCCAGTCGTCCCCCCACAGCTTGTCCTCAGCAGAGGACATAGTCCCCTTTGCAGATGGTTGTGGTCATTCTCAGACCTTCAAAACTCACAGGGTACTCCCACCTGTGTCATTCTCACTCTGCATAGTCAGCTTCTACGGCCCTGGCCCTCTCTCCCATAGCCCTCTCTCACATGGCCCTTCTCCCACAGCCCTCTCTCTCATGTGGCTCTCTCCCACAGACCTCTCTGTGCATACTAGCTTACTCTTACCAGCAGTCCTCTTTGCCAAAGAAGTAGTTTATATCTCTGTGCATGGCATCATGTTCATACTGTTTGGGGGCAAGTAATTAGCTCTGATTGAGCACAATGTCTAAAATCACTTGCATAAATTCAGAAGGACAATAGTCACATCCCAGTGGCTCAATGTC
>NC_034593.1:41988715-42015682 GCF_900095145.1 Mus pahari
CCCTTCTCCTCCTCCTCCTCCTCCTCTTCTCCTTCTTCTCCTTCTCTTTTCCTTATCCTTCTCCTTTTCTTCTCCTTCTCCTTCTCCTCCTCCTCCTCCTCCTCCTCCTCCTACTACTACTACTACCAAATATCCTTTAAAATAAAATCTGGCAATAACTAAATAACATTGAAATGAATTAAGTATTTAAATGTAATTCAGGATATCAGGAAAAATTCATCAAAATTAACATTACATCTCAGTGTTTCAAGAGTCTCTTCGAATTCTATTTAGAGCCTATTCATTTTAATGTGTCAGAAACTGAAACTGTCATGGAAGTCTCCATTTTTCTGCTCTGACCTATAAGAAGCAAGGAGACAGAAAGAACAAAGATAAGAACAGAAGAAAATAATCTAGTCATAGCCACAGAACAATGACAAATTCTTTCCAAATCACAGGAGACAAGAACATTTAAAAGACTGATAACTCTCAACATAATATAAATCATATTTTCTATCTATCAACCTGGACCTATCTATCTATATTGTTTCTGGAGGAAGTATCCATTTTTTTGACAGGCTGTTGCTCATAGCAACTACTCATTCTGATATTTTCTTTGATTATAACTAAAGAGCAATATCCATTCTTGTTAGATGGGTGTAAAGTATAATTTAAAGCTCATTAAAAGTGTAGCAGGTGTTCACATATAAAGTGAAAAAAAGAGAAAAAGGAGGAAAGAATTTCTCTATGGCCAAGCTGTCAGTGCTCTAAAAGCCTAATTTATTTTGCATAACCTTTTTAGCAAATAGACATGATTATAATAGAGAGAAGAGGAATGCAAACAATATGTGGAGGAAGCTAAAAGGACTTCGTCTTTTGATGTGCCCTTGATTCCCACCCTTTGAAAACATTACAGACTTTTTACAATTCCAGCTTTGACTTATCACCACATACTTTTTGTTCCCAAGAGATAAGAGTTCTTCAGATATTTTCTTAGCATAAAAGCTACTGAAAAGAAGAAAATGAGTAGGTGTATTAGCTGGAGCAGACCTGGTTTCAGTTCAGCAGAATGTGGGAGGAATGGATGTTGAGCAAGCCAGCCCCTACCATCCCTCTTTCATATGCAAACCTGTGACTGCTGAAAGGAAAATCCTCACACTCACAGTCACATTTGAATGGGACCAACCCACTATCTGGACTACCTATCAATGCATTCCTTTGCAAGCTCAAATTTGGTAAATGGGAATAAAAAAAGATCAAAATACATAAGATGTAGTGTCAGGGATGAGACCAGAAGTTGCCCTAGCAAGATAATCAAGATTTTATGAACAATGCACATGCTCTGTCGTTTTGCCCAGTAAATCTGCAAGAAACCAAAGTTTTGCTCTCTACTGCCTTTGACTATTTCACATTGTTAAATATGTTGGCTTTTAGGATAAAAACAAAGAACTGTCCATGCAGATGCATTTTGGGGGTTCAAGAATATATTAAAATGTTATTGTATTCATGAGAAAAATATATGAAATAGTAACTTTAATCTTAAATGCAGTTAGATCATAAGCAATTAGATGAAAATTAATGGTCTAGGCCAAATTTATTTTTGAAATGTAAAAGTCAGACCGTCACAAAAATAAAAGTAAAATGATATTTTAATCTGAAGAGCTAGGATCTCCCTCCCTATAAGGTCTAACCTGGCTGATCTCCTGGACATCAGGCAGCCTCTGATCCAAGCATGACCTGTAGCTTGTTACTGCTCTTGTACTTGCACATTGTGCTGTTATTTGTTGAGATTGTCTCCTCTATATCCTTTGTTGATACAAAACTCCCTGTGTAGCATAGAAAGACAATGAACTCCTCATTTCCCAGCCTCCAACTCCAAAGTCCTAGAGTTACAGGCTTCTGCTTCTGTCTTTAGCAGGGCAGATGTTCTAAAGGAGGGCTTTGTTGACTCAACCATACATTTTGTTTGTTTTCAGAAATTCCATAATGTGTCAGTAAATAAATGCATTCACATTTCAGAAAACACTATTTAAAAGTAGGTTTGGGGTCTCAAGTCAATGGCTTCCAACAAAAACTAGCATTGAGAACATTGTTCCTGTCCTCTGGAATACTAGAAATGGTTAGTGCCTTACTAGGTTTAGACAGTGCTCGACAGCCACAACCTTCACCTTTATGAAGTATCATGCTGTTGTGTTCTTTTCCACCTTTAATGGCTATTTCATAGGCCACTTATAACAGGGCATAAAATGGTTTCACTTACTACTAATAAAATATTATCAATGTTTTTTTCTCTCTCTCTCTCAAACACACACATACACACACACACACACACACACACACACACACACACACACATATTTCACAAAGTACTTATTCACTAAATGTTTGTGTAACTAGAATAAAATACTGGATCCTGCCAACTTGAGAGCAATATTTCAAACACAATTCTATCCTGAGGCAAATAGCTTTGAAAATATTAAAGGTGACGAACTTTCATATACTCTCAAAGGGATATATATGTTGATTTTATTTCCAGAAATGTTCTCAGCTTTAATAAGTCTTTTATTTCTTTCCAAAGAAATGTCCACATCATGTACTAAAAATAGACAACCACAGACCTACTCTCTGTGATGATATGTACTGGCCAGAATTCAACAGAAACTGATAATATGAACACTTCATCACTTTTGAAAACTTAAGTGTCTAGCATGTTGAGTAAGCAATTGTATTAAACCATTCTTTGCTTTTACTTTTGTCACATTCAATGATAAGATCAGAGCATCACCTTCTCATTGGTCCTTCAACAGTATCAGCTGGGGTTCTGTGACAATGTTACTGATAAAAGTTCAAGGAAATAAAATCTGTCTTGTACAAATCACATACACAATGGCAGTGTGTCTTGGGAGATGGAAAGTATGCAAGACACAGTAATCTCCAGAAGGTATAGTGACTTAAAATACTCTAGAATGATACTGAGAATTAGGCACTTGAAAATGTCTAATGATAGGGAGATAGCTCAGACAGTAAAATGTTTGCTGTACTAGCATGAAGATATAAATTCTGACTGCTAGAAACCATACTAATTGTCTACACATGGGAATGACAAAGGCAGGGGACTACCTGAAACTTTCTGACCAGTAAGAAACTCTGTCTAAAAAAAATAAGATGAAGACTTCCATAGTTAGTGTGCTCCCTTGAAGGCTCCATCTCCCCATCCATCCCAGAGGACCCCCTATACTCAGTGCAGTTGAGGACCTCTGCACAAAGAGCAGGTGGACACACTATACTCACAGCAGTTGAGGATGCACTGTTCTCAGAGCACTTGGAAAACAGCATGACTTGACTGCGCCACTGAAGACCCAACAATCTGAAGGCATCCCAGTAGATCTACTGCAGCCATGGCAAAAGATCAGCAGCTTCTCTGTCCCTGTGAAGAGCCTCCAATTGGAAGGCCCCACATGTGGTCTGCTACAGCCAGGACTGCAGGCCTACTAGGAGACCTGAAACAGACTAGGGACAAAAGAGGCAGACTCCATACAGTCACCTAGACCAACAGACACCAGGAATATAGAGATGGCAAATGGCAAGCACAAAACCATAAGTAACAGAAGCAAAAATATGTAGACATCATCAGAACCAATTTCTCCCACGACAGCAAG
The DNA here is from genome assembly GCF_900095145.1 of Mus pahari. Classification (NCBI taxonomy): domain Eukaryota; kingdom Metazoa; phylum Chordata; class Mammalia; order Rodentia; family Muridae; genus Mus; species Mus pahari. The sequence goes on from NC_034593.1 coordinate 41,992,354, forward strand.
GCATGAATACACCAACACACATAAAAATCAGGAAGCTGTCCTAAAAATACTATCTCTTGAAGATAAGAGTCCTTTAAGGAGGATATCAATAAATCACTGAAAGAAATACAGGAAACCAAAGGTAAAAAGGTGAAGGAACTGAATAAAGCAATCCAAGATGTAAAAGTGAAGTAGAAACAGTAAGGAAAACACAAATGAAGGCAAACCTGGAAATGGAAAACATTTGAAAGAGATCAGGAATTACAGATGTAAATATTGCCAGCAGAATATTACCAGACAGAAGAGAGAATCTCAGGTGTAGAAGATATGGAAGAAGAGATTGACACAAATGTCAAAGAATATTAAAACACGAAAAACACTTAACCCACAGCATCCAGGAAATTCATGACACAAAGAAAAGACCAAATCTAAGAATAATCAGAATAGAGGAGAATGAAGAGTCCTGGTTCAAATGACCTGAAAATGTCTTTCAAAAAGTCATAGGAGAAAACTTTCCCATCCTAAAGAAAAAGATGGTCATAAAGCTTAAAAAAAAAAAAAAAAAAAAAAAAGGAAGAAGAAGAAGAAGAAGAAGAAGAAGAAGAAGAAAAAGAAGAAGAAGAAGCCTATAGAACACCAAATAAATAGGATCAGAAAAGAAAATCTTCTTATCACATAATTATCAAAACACTAAATAAATGCACAGAGTAAAGAAAGAATATTAAAAGCTGCAAGGGGAAAAGGCCAAGTAATATACAAACTTAGACCTATCAGAATTACACCAGACTTCTCAAGAGAGACTATGAAAGCCAGAAGAGCCTTGTCAGAGGTTATGCAGACTGTAAGAGAACACAGATGCCAGGCCAGGCTACTATACCCAGCAAAACTCTCAATCAACATAGATGAGAAGTAAAAATATTCCAGGACAAGACGAAATTCAAACAGTATCTATCTACCAACCCAGCCATACAGAGAATACTGGAAAACTCCAACACAAGGAAGATACTTGCACCAAAGAAAGGACAAGATATTAAGCGTCTCACAACAAAGTCAAACTCAGAGTCGCACAAAAACATAGAGCTACCTACAAAAACGAACATATCAGGAACCAACAGTTATCTCTCTTTAATATCTCTCAATATCAATGGACTTAACTCACTTATAAAAAGATATAAGCTAACAGACTGGATAAGGAAACAAGATTCAGCATTTTGCTGCACACAAGAAACACACCTCAATAACAAAGACAGAAACTATCTCAGAGTAAAAGGCTGGAAAAAGGTCTTCCAAGCAAATGGTCCCAGGAAACAAGCAGGAGTTGCCATCCTATTATCCAATAAAATAGACCTTCAGCCAAAAATTATCAAGAATGATGAAGAAGGACACTTCATATTCATCAAGGGGAAATTTCAACAAGAGAAAGTCTAAATTCCCAACATCTATGCACCAAATGCAAGAGCATCCAAATTCAAAAAAGAAACTTTACTAAAACTCAAAACACACATTGAACCCCACACAATAATGGTGGTAGATTTCAATATCCCACTCTCACCAATGGACAGGTCATTGAAACTGAAACTAAACAGAGACACAGAGAAACTAAGAGAGTTTATGAACCAAATGGTTTTAATAGATATCTCCAGAACATTTTATCCTAAAACAAAAGGATACACCTTCTTCTCAGCCCCACATGGTAATTCCTCAAAAATTGACCACATAATTGGTCACTAAACAGGCCTTAAAAGATACAAGAATATTGGAATAATACCATGCATCTTATCAGATCACCATGGCCTAAGGCTGGTCTTCAATAACTGCAGAAACTACAGAAAGCCCACATACATGTGGAAACTGAACAACTCTTTTTTTTTGATGATAAATTGGTCAGGGAAGAAATAAAGAAAGAAATTAAAGACTTCCTGGAATTTAATGAAAATGTTGACACATTATATTCAAACTTATGAGGCACAATGAAAGCAAGGCTAAGAGGAAAGTTTATAGCACAATGTGCCCTGGTAAAGAAACTGGAGAGATCTTACGCTAACAACTTAACAGCTCACCAGAGTGCTCTGGAATAGAAAGAAGCAAACTCATCAAAGTGTAGTACAAGGCCAGAAATAGTCAAACTCGATGCACAAATCAACCAAATAGAAACAAACAAACAAATACAAAAGTCAGCAAATCAAAAAGCTGGTTCTTTGAAAGAATCAGCAAGTTAGAAAAACCCCTAGCCAAACTAACTAAAGGGCCAAGAGGCAGTATCTGAATTAACAAAATCAGAAATGAAAAGTGAGACATAACAACACAAATGAAGGAAAATTTAAAAAATCATCAGATTCTACTATAAAAGCCTATACTCAACAAAACTGGAAAAATCTAGATGAAATGGATGGTTTTCTAGACAGATGCCACTTACCAAAGTTGTATCAAGATCAGGTAAACTATCTAAACAGTCACATATCACGTAAGGAAATAGAAGAAGTCATGAAAAACCTCCCAACCAAAACAATTTAAAAAAATAAAAAATTAAAAAAAAAAAGCCCAGGCCCAGATGGATTTAGTGCAGAGTTCTACCAGATCATCAAAAAAGACCTGATACCAATTATCCTCAAACTATTTCATAAAATAGAAACAGAAAGAACACTACCAAACTTGTTCTTTGAAGTCAAAAATTTCTGATACCTAAACCACACAAGGACCGAATTTAAAAGAGCGAGCGAGCGAGAGAGAGACAGAGAGAGAGAGACAGAGAGAGAGAGAGAGAGAGAGAGAGAGAGAACTTCAGACCTATCTTGCTTATGAATATTGATACAAAACTACTCAATAAAATTCTTGCAATCCAAATCCAAGAACACATCAAAACCATCATTCACCATGATCGAGTAGACTTCATCCCAGGGATGCAAAGCTGGTTTAAATATATGAAAATGCATTAACCTAATCCACTATATAAACAAACTCAAAGAAAAAAATCACATGATCATCTCCTTAGATGCAGAAAAAGCATTTCACAAAATACAACACCCCTTCATGTTAAAAGCATTGGATAGATCGGGAATTCAAGGCACCTACATGTACATAATAAAAGCAATTAACTGCAAACCAACAGCCATTATCAAATTAAATGGAGACATACTTGAAGCAATCCCACTGAAATTGGGGACAAGACGAGGATGCCCACTCTTCCCATATATATTCAATATAGTACTAGAAGTGTTAGCTAGAACAATAAGTCAACAAAAGGAGTTCATGGGGATACAAATTGGTAAAGAAAAATTAAAGATATCACTACTTGCAGGTGATATGATATTATGCATAATCGACCCCACAAATTCTACTGGAGAACTACTCCATCTGATAAACAACATCAGCAAAGTGTCCAGATATAAAATTAACTCAAATAAATCAATAGCCTTCCTTTACACAAAGGATAAGCAGGCTGATAAAGAAATTAGGGAAACAACTCCCTTCACAATAGCCACAAGTAATATAAAATATCTTAGGGTAACTCTAACTAAACAAGTGAAAGACCTGTATGACAATACTGTCAAGTCTCTCAAGAGAGAAATTGAAGATGTCAAAAAATGGAGAGATCTCCCATGCTCATGGATTAGCAGAATTAACATAATAAAATGGCCATCCTACCAAAGGCAATCTATAGATTCAGTGCAACCCCCTTCAAAATTCCAACATAATTCTTCAAAGACATGGAAATAGCAATTCTCAAATTCATCTGGAAAGGCAAAAAAACAGAATATCAAAAAAAAAAAAATCATAACAGTAAAAGAAAACCTGGGGGAATTACCATCCCTGACCTCAAGCTTTACTACACAGCAATTGTGATAAAAACTGCATAGTATTGGTACAGAGACAGACATGTTGATCAGTGGAATAGAACTGAAGAAGCGGAAATAAAACCATACACTTACGGTTACTTAATCTTTGAAAAAGAATCCAAAAATATACAATGGAAAAAAGAAAACATCTTCAATAAACGGTGCTGGTCTAATTGGCTATCTGTATATAGAAGATAGAAAATAAACCCATATTTGTCACCTTGTACAAAGCTTGAGTCCAAGTGGATCAAGGACCTCAACATAAAACCAGATACACTGAATCTAATAGAGAGAAAGTGGAAAAGAGCCTTGAAGTTATTGGCCCAGAGTGAAATTTTGTAAACAGAACTCCAATGGCTCATGCTCTAAGATCAAGAACTGTTAAATGGGACCTCATGAAACTGGAAAGCTTCTGTAAGGCAAAGGACATAGTCTATAAGACAAGTCAGCAACCTACAGATTGGGGGAAAAAAACTTCATTAATCCCACATTTGATAGAGAGTTAATATCCAAAATATAGAAAGAATTCAAGAAGTTAATCGCCAAAAAACAAAAACAAAAACAAAAAAAAAAAAAAACAGTCAAAAAATGGGGAATAGAAGTAAACTGAGAATTCACAACTGAGGATTATTGAATGGCTGAGAAGCACCTAAAGAAATGTTCAAAGTCCTTGGTGATCAGAGAAATGCAAATCAAAATGACCCCTAGATTCCAACTTACACCAGTCAGAATGGCTAAGATCAAAACCTCAGGTGACAACACATGTTGAAGAGGATGTAGAGAAAGAGGAACACTGCTCCACTGCTGGTGAGATTGCAAACTGGTACAACCACTCTGGAAATCAATCTAGATGTTCCTCAGAAAATTGGAAATAGACCTACCTGAAGACACAGTTATACCAATCTTAGGAATATGCCCAAAAGATGCCCTACCATGCCACAGGGGCATGTGTTCCATTATATTGATACCAGCCTTATTTGTGATAGCCAGAATCTGGAAACAACCTAGATTTCCTGCAACAGAAGAATGGATATAGAAAATGTGGTTCATTTTTACAATGGTATACTACCCAGCTATTAAGAACGAGGCCATCTTGAGTTTTGCAGGCAAGTGTATGGAACTAGAAAATATCGTCCTCAATGATATAACTGAGACTCAAAAGGACATGCTTAGTATATACTCACTAATAAGTGGGTATTAGTCAAAAAAAGTACACCATAATCAAGATACAGTCCACAGAACTCAAACTGTTCAACATGCTGAAGTGCCCAAGTGAGGATGCTTTAGTCTCACTTGGGAGAGATAAGAGAGCAATCAAAAAGGTGGAGGGAGGGAGAGACCTGGAAAGGAAATTGGATGGAGGAGGAGAGAGTGGAACCTGATCTGCTATTGGGTGAGGGAAAAGGACTGAAGCCCTGAGGGCAAGCAGAAAGAATGGAAGCAGGCAACCTCAGGAAATAGGAGGTTGTGGGGAACATCCAGAATGCACCAGAGACCTGAGAGGTGAGAGACTTTCAGGACTCAAAGGGAGGGACCTGAGATGAAATGTCATTAGTAGGGAGAGGGAACTTAAAGAGCCCACCTCCAGCAGGAAGACAGGACAAAAAGTGAGGGATGGGATTGCCATCTCATAGAGATGGAAATGGAGAGGAGCCTGAGGAAAAGAAGGTCCAGAGACAAGGCCAAAGTGGGATCCAGCTCAAGGGGAGGTCCCAACGCCTGACACTATTACTGAGGCTATGGAGTGCTCACAAAATGTGACCTGTCATGACTGCCTTTCAAAAGACCCAACAAGCAGATGAAAGAGTCAGTTGCAGATATTTGCACCCAACCAATGGACAGAAGCAGCTGACCCCTGTTGTTGAATTAGGGAAAGCTGAAAGAAGCTGAGGAGAAGGGAGATCCCATAGGAGAACCATCAGTCTCAATTAATCTGGAACCCTGAGATCTCTCAAACACCGCACCACCAAATAGACAGCATATACAAACTGGTATGAACCCCCAACACTCATAGAGTAGAGGAATTTTGGGTCTGTGTTCATACAGAGATGGTGCACATAACCCTCAAGAGACTGGAGGCCCCAGGGAATTTAGAGGTCAGGTGAGGTGGAGGGTGGGAACATCCAAATGGAGACAGGGGATGGGGGAGGAGGTGTGGGATGTGGAACAGTTGGAGGGTGGATGGTGGGGGAATAAAATATGAAGTGTAAAAATAAAAAATGTAAAATATGAAATAATAAAAACAAAAACTGAGGTGATGAAGGATTGATTGACACTGACTTCTGTTCTCCACATAAGCACACAGCTGTTGAATACATCTGCTCCTGCATGTACACACACACACACACACACACACACACACATATACATACACGTACACATCTACACATATATCATGTTATTAGAAAACTTATATCCTATTAGAAGAGGCATTCATAGTTCAATTGAACACATTTTTTACCTTGAGAATTTTAGAGCACTTCCCTTACATGCCACCTATTCACCTGAAGAATAAGTAAAATATCTTTTCTCAGAATGTTAAGTGTTTAAACAGACTAAGTTATAAAATGCATAATAGGTACCACAAATATACTTAAAAGAAAGAGTTTCCCATGTATTTGTGGGGTAGATGTGTTTAATTATTCATCAGACCTTCTCTGCTCTCTGTGGTACAGTTTCAAACCTACTTCTCTCCACTAGCCAATAAGTAAACAAGTTGATTGGATAAATTTTAAAATTCAAGATGATAAAATTCACATCTCTAAAGGCAACACATGCATTCAATATTTGGTAGTAGCCAAAATGACCTGAAAATATAAAATTACAAGGACACTTTATTGACTACAGCACTTACATATTTTATCACTGAGAAATTAAAGAAAGAGAAATTACTAAAAGGCCTTAAAGTTATATTAAAGTAATATACTTCATGTCTTATTCTGTGTTGTCGTGCTATAACAGAGTATCTTAGAATAAAAAGAATGCATTACGAAATCCTCTCAGTGCTACAGCATGGGAAGTGACTGAGATAGCACCTGAAGCAGAGCTTGGTGCTGCCTTATCATGGCACATGTAACAGGCGAAGAGAGTGCCAGAGGGCGGTAGAATCAGGAGAAAAACACTGACCTCATTTTACACATGAGTACACTCTTCAGATACTAATCCATTCCTGTGATAATGATATTAAACCCTATTGCCACCTTATAGGTCCTACACAATTACATTGGGGTTAAGTTTCTGAATGTGAACTTTACGGGAAATGTTCATGCCATAGTGTTAATAGAATAAGAAATCTTACAGCAAGGAAAGAATGTATTTATTCATCACTTACAACGTCACTACAGAGAGAATGTATGTGATCGCTCACCACGCCAAATATACATAATCTGCAAATGGATAAGGTAAACAGTATTGGAAGATGACTGCTCCATTCTCATAAATGCAATTAATAATATAACAAGACAGAAAGGTCTTGCCTCCTTTTTTATGTGAGAATACAATCAGGCAATGTCCTGAACATACTCAAGCAATCAATGCATATGCCTAAGCCTCAACCTTAGACTTTATATTGCCCAGAAGTGAGAAAAATAAGTTTCCCATAACAGACAGGACATACAATAAACAATAAAATCTTTGTAAAAGTTTTATTATAGACTTCTTTATTATAAGCTTTGATAGTAAGTAAGATGGACATTGTGAAGAACTAAGGATGACCCTAGTGTATTAAAAACAAATACCGTCATGGAAAATATTCATAAAATCAGCATGAATAGTGAGAAAAGGCTGACTGTGGAAAAACCTCTGAGAAAAGTATAACTACCTGTAACTCAAGCATTAATACCAAACCAAATGCATGGGGAGATAGAAAGACGCATACAAAGTCAAGGGGTTAGTACAAGGCTCTACATATCTTACGGAAATATTGTATGCAAAATGTGGCTCACAAACAGTCCTCTAGAAAAGGCAAAAGACATATGTGATTTGGGAAGCAGAGTTTCAACATTACACAACACAGGAATCCAAAGTAGAAGAAGGAAAGGACCAGGAATTGCTGAGCTGTACTGAGTCTTGGACATTCACAGGTATCTAGAGGACAAGAGGTTGAATGGAACCTTCAGAATTTGGGTTCTTCCAATTTTAATGCAACATTTACTTAAATTATTTATTTACGTAAAGCATTCATCAGATTCTAAAATTAGCCATTCACAATGGTTTTGAATAATATTTGTCTATTTGTCTAATACAATGAAAAGAAAAACTGGGGCTCAGGGAAAGCAGTACCCTTTACCAGTAAATATTTTATTTACTCAAATAAAAATTTGAAAATAATTTGTTCATTTTCAATTTTATACCTGAATCTGGACAGCCTAACTAATAATCTCTTTCAAGTAAACAAATATTTTCTCCATATTATTTCAGGATTATTAGCAGCAACTTAGACCAATCACTCAGTATCCCATTCTAAAGAGACATTGTTTCATACAGGTTGAGGCTTTGTCATTACATTCCCCTGGGGACTCCTTCGAGAATATTCTAATTTATGACACAGTTTCCTTTAACCATACTTTCCCTAAGTTAAAAATAAATGTTTATTTTTTGTTCTACCCTGGTTTGTTCTTCTAAAGAGAAAAATTCCAATGTCCTTAAGCTACCCAAACCCTCCTACTTACCTGGTGTGTGTGTGAGATGATTGTAGACCTCCCTTCGATTACACTGGAGTTGGGTATAATGTTATCACTAACAATGGCAATCGTAATAACAACCTACACAAGGGACACTGCAGAGAAATGCAGTTAATGTATCCTTACAACAGCCCCATCAGCCAACTCTATGATTATCCCAATTTTCTAGATGAGGAAACAAGACCTTAGAGCAGCTGAGCAAATTGCTCAAGAGCGCCCAGCTAATAATTAGAGTAATCAAGGTTTGACCCCATCAGCACAAATTGAATTCACCAAGAACAGAGTTTCTCTTTACACATCATATTCTTCATACAGATATCCTAGGATAAATTATTTGTTTGACACTACAAAATACTGCTATGTTCTATGGAAGCTATACATCCTGAAAATCCCATATTAGAAAAGCATTTCTGGGAATGTGGCTTGTCCCACAAAAGTCTAGACACTACATCTCCCTTAGGGAGACAACCGAGAATGGCCAACCAAGCATGTCTAAACTCCCAATTCAGATTGGTGGCCCGATGTTCCTCATGAAAAGACATCAAATCATATGCAAAGAAGGTGTATTTGAGAGCAGGTTATATAGATGGCTTCCTGCCCATAGGAGCTTGTTCTTCTTTCTTTGTTCTTCTTTCTCACAGTCAAACTGTGATGTAAACATAATCACTGATACTGTAATTAAGTATCATAGATTCCCTGTGTTCAGGTTATTTCTGACAGAGAATACAGCTTCTTTGCTACAGTTCCCTATGCCTGTCTTCATTAAATTAATGAAACAGGGCATTCATAGAAATTAACTAATTCAAAAGTTTCAGATGCCATGATGTCAATCTGGCAAACAAATAAAAAACAAAAAACAGCAGACAAACAAACAAACAAAACAATGAGAAAACCTGACCATGTCTATCATAGCAACATCCTTCTCTCTGATACCAACTTTGGTTCTGGCTTACTTTCTGTTACTGTGATAAGCACTATTATCAAAAAAAAAATGGGGGGAAAGAGGTTATTATAGTTTATAGTCCATCATTGAGGAAATCCAAGGCAAGAACTTCAAACAGAACAGTGGAGAAATACGGCTTACTGGCTGGCTCTTGTATAATTTCATGCATTGATCATGAATGAAGAAAGTACCATACAGACATGTCACCAGGACCTTCTGAGGGAGACAATTCCTGAATTAAGATACTCTGGTGACTGTTTGACAGATGCTAACCAGCAGAAGTACCTGACGAAATGTAATGAAGTAAGAATGAACTGAGAATTAAGTAAGAAAGACACATGCGTAGAAAAGGAAGTCTTGGTTTTGTTTGCCTGTTAAGAAAGAACATGAAACTGTTGGTCTTCCTGTGGGGATGTCATACCGCTCAGTTGCATCAACCCATTTTGTAACTTTTTCACCAGGAACCCTGACCTCACTCAGGCTAGTGGTTGGCTCTAAGTATCTGCATGTCTCTCAGTCAGCTGCTCGTAGAGCCTCTCAGAGAATAGCCTTATAGGCTCCTGTCTGCTAGCACAACATAATATCAGTAGTAGTGTCAGGATTTGGTGCACACCTATGGGATTAATCCCAAGTTGGGTCAGTCACTGATTGGCCATTCCTTCAGTTTCTGTTCCATTTTCATATCTGCATTTCTTTTAGACAGGAGTAATGTTGGGTCAAAAGATTTGAAGCTGTGTTGGTGTCCCCATCCCTCCACTAGGGGTCCTGGCTATTTACTGGAGGTGGTTTCTTCAGTTTCCATCTCCTCATCAGCTAAAGTCACCCACATTGATTACTTGGATCCTTTCAACTCCCAGATCTCTGTGACTTTATAGAGGTTCCCCCACCCCTCAGTCCCAACCCCTGGCAGCAGCATGTTTCCATTCTTTCTCCTTGTCCTCTTGGCTTCTCTTCTGTCTCCCCTTATACCTTATTTTAACCCCTTTTCTCCCAATCCCCCCTTTCCTACTCAGGTCCCTCTCTCCCTCTGCATCCCATGATTATTTTGTTCCCACTTCTAACTGGAATTGAAGCATCCCCACTTGGTCCTTCCTTTTTGTTTAACTTATTGTCTGTGGGGTATGTTGTGGGTAATCTGTAATTTTGGGCTAATATCTACCTATCAGTTAGTACATACAATTCATGTCCTGTTTGGTCTGGGTTAATTCACTTAGTATGATATTTTCTAGTCCCATCCATTTGCATGCAAAATTCACGCTGTCCTCATTTGTAATAGTTGAATAATATTCAAAGGGAGCTACTAGAGACTAGGAGCAACCAAAAGAGTGTATTTGGGCTGGTCTGAGGCCCCAGGCAGATATGTAGCAGAGGACTGGTTTGCCTGGCCTCAGTGGGAGAGGCACCTAGTTCTGCAGAGATATGGTGCCCCAGAGAAGAGTGATGCCGCATGGTGAAGGTACCCTCTCAGAGCAAAGGGGAGGAGGGTATGGGACCAAAACTCTGAGGGGTTAAACAGGGAGGGGGCAACAGTTCAGATGTAAATAAATAATTTATTTAAAAGTTGCGAAATAGGTAAATAGATAGTGTACGTTTATTTTGTGGTGTAACAAAATGTGTTTTTCTGAAAATAAATGTTAAATGCCAAAATTTCAAAAAGAAACGACGAATGAAGACAAAGAAGATTATGAAGAAGCAGGAGGAGGAGAGGGAAAGGGAGGAGGAAGAATGGGAGAAGGGTGAAGAGGAAGAAGAGGAGGAGGAGGGGACTAGAAAGATGACTGTATGATAAAGAACACTTGCTGTTCTTTCAGAAGTTCCCTTTGGTTCTCTCCATCCATACCAGTTGGCTAACACTACTGTGTAACTACAGAGCCAGTGGATCCCCCAAAATCTTTTGTTATCTGCTGAATTAAAATTATCCATGAGTTAAAATTAAGTAAATCTTTAAAAATAAAAAGGGATCCATAATGAGAGGTAAAGAATATCATCCAAATATATTGTATGTAAATTTTTCACTTAAAAAAATAAATAAATAAGGAATAAGTAAAATAGAGAAGGGCACACAAAATGTGTAATGAAGGGCATATTCATTACCTCTTTCAGCCAGCATTACCTCTTTCAAAATATTTCATATTTAAATTTTTCACAATTGTCAGGTATAATGTCAGATTTTATATTTGAAGTCATTGTACCCTACACTCACATACTACACCAATTACTTTCATTTCTGTTATCTCATTTGATTCCATTCACAACCTAAGTTAGGTCCATTTGCAATCTTGAGGTAAACACCAAGGTTAATGACTCAACCTCCATTTTCATAAGCAAATTACAAAGTTTATAACTAGCAGGGAATCACACATTTGGTAATTATTTACTCACTAAGCATTGTTATTAAGACAATGTTATAATATCCAATTCACAAATGGACCATGATATTAAGTATAATTCAAAGTTATTATGAAACGTACAGTTATTTAGCATTTATTGACTAACTCAGAACTGTCCCAATAATTCACGTATTTTAGGAGAAATTTATGGAAACAGGCAGTTATCAAGGGAAATATATAAATGAGTTATTAATGCTAATACATTAATTAAATAAGAAAAATTGGTTTTAAATTGAAAAATATTCAACAAAAAGAAATTCACTTTGATGATATTAAACAAGAAAGAGTAGACTGAGATGTTTGAACAACTGTGGGAAAGGATGAACAGGAAATATTCTAAAAAATTAAAGGTATTTGAACTTGATGTGAAGCAAGAAAGAATGTAATATTAACTGTGAAATACCAGTTACTTGATTTCTCACTAATGAACCAAGTCAAGCTCTATCTATAGTAGAACTTCAACCCTGTGACTTTCAATCATGGAGAGTCACACTTTTTGAGGTGATTCATAACCTCTCAGTTAATTTCTGGAAATAACTGCACACAGCTGCCCTGAGGCATGCCTTCTAGATAATTCTCAGTCCCATCAGGCAAACAATCTAGCCAGTTCTCACAATTACCAAGGTTCTGAAGATATTACTCCCTAGCGATTATGCTGTTACCGCAATAAACTCCCGTGCTTACTACCACTAGAATACTCAGGTTAGGGAATCTAATATATTAGGAGAACTGTGGATTCACATTTCTATGTGATTTTTTTTTCCTGCTATCTCATCAAAATGTCCAAGTTTTGATAAGTAAATTAATTTGTTCTTCTTAGTGTTTATATATACTCCTATATATGAGTATTATGGATATACACATAATATCTATATCTATCAATCTACCAATATCCCCATCCATCTCTACCTCTCTCTCTCTATCTTTCATACACACACACACACACACACACACACACACACAAACATTACACAGAAACATGTGTGTATGTATGTATGCATGCATTGTGTATGTATGTGCAGATGCACCTGCATTTACAGATAAACGGAGTTTTCAATTTTGATTTTTGCTGACAAAGAGCAAACCACAGCCACCTTTCTACCTCTCCCCTTAACAGTGTTGGCCATATAGGCACATGTGGACATACTCTGACTTTTCCATGGTCTCAGGGATTTGAACTTAGGACCTTATGCTGTACAGAAAAAACTCTTACTTTCTGGGCCATCTCTCTAGCTCCCATTTCATTGAGTTTTAGTCCTCTCATACTTATGAATGATTTTTTATTTATTTCTAATACAAACTAAAACATAAAACAACACTGAGTTATGTTAAAGGGATTAAAGTAAATTATACACACTAATTAATATCAAGGTTCAAGAGTATGAATATATCCAACATAGATACATCTTTTGAAATCATATACAGTGGACAGCAACAAACAATTTGACATTCCCATCTAAGGATACATCAGAAGAGTATTTCGGGATTTTTGTTGTTCTAGTTGTCTCTAGTTGGAGCTTGTTCTGTATCTGGAGGATATCATCCTTAGTGAGGTAACCCAATCACAAAAGAAGTCACTAGATATGCACTCACTGATAAGTGGATATTAATCCAGAAACTTAGAATACCCAAGATACAATTTGCAAAATACAAGAAAATCAAGAAGGAGGAAGACCAACATGTGGATACTTCATTCCTCCTTAGAACAGGGAAGCACCCCCAGAGCACATGTCTCTAGCTGCATATGTAGCAGAAGATGGCCTAGTTGGCCATCATTGGGAAGAGAGGGCCCTTGGTCTTGCAAACTTTACATGCCCCATACAGGGCAACACCAGGGGCAAGAAGTGGGAGAGGGTGAGTAGGGGAGCAGGGCGGGAGGAGGCTATAGGGAACTTTCGGGATAGCATTTGAAATGTAAATAAAGAAAATATCTAATATATATATATATATATATTCCATATATATATGGAAGTGAAAATTCAAAAAAATGAAAGAAATAGAGACTACAGCCAAACCAAAAGCCAAAAAGAAGAAGTAGAAGAATCTTTAGAAACCCTGCCTTTCAGACAGAGTATGTGGAATAATCCAAGGTCTATATTGCATTGTTCTGAAGAAGTTCTGTTTATATGAAGAATAAAGATGAATTATGGTTTTTTTTTTCCTGAGTACATTAACTAAGATTAGCAGGATATGGTAAATGTCGAGCAGCTGGTTTGGAACTGAAGTCAGGAAAGCCACTCTGATAGAGTAAAATAACAAATGCTAAATACCTGGCAGCAAAGAATGCGTACAATATACATAAATGTCTTAATGTGACTCTCATACTAATCACAAAGGAATAAATATATTTATCACAATATCCTTAATAACTATATCTAATTGCAGTACAGAGAATCAAGAGAAGGTAATTGAAATATTAGCCTGATCCTAATGGGACAACAAAAATATATTGGGCCAGTTGCCAACCTCTTTCATTCCCAGAAAGTAAATAATTTAAATTTCCCTGTATAAGAGGTTACATTTCATATTCTTTCCCTTCCCCATGCAACCTTCCAGGAAATTGGAGGATGTTTCTGACTTAATGAGAGACAAGGGGGATATGTTCATTAGGTTTGAATGTTTCTAAGAAACCTACATTTGCTGAAGGATAATGAAGATTGAAGGTTCGAGTAGTTTTCCTTTTACCAAACTTTATTTTCTGATGGAATCATTAAGAAGACATCCTTTTTGTGATACACTTATATAATATAATACTTTAAAATAGCTTTGAGTATGTCTATATGTCTAGAAATAATATCATCACTTGGAAATTCAGCTTGGTTTGTACTGTCATTTGAAATCAGTTTTATAATTGAAAAATCAATAAGTTCTGTATTTTATGTAGTATTCTTTCAACTGTCTTCAAAAATGTAATTACTTTTCTTGGGTTTTAGTTACAAGAGTGTGCCCCTGGAAACATCTCAAATAATAGCTGTTTTAGTCTCAAAAACATAATTTCCTATCTCTATGATTATTGGTATTATATTTTTAACCTCTGGTAAGATATAAATAATAATATTCATAAGCTGTGCTTTAAAAAAATAGAAACAAACATGTCAGAGAAGCCCAAAAGACCACTAATATTTCACCAATTTGTGATGTGTTTTGATTATTGTTGGACCATGAAAAGCAGTCTACTTTGCCAAAGAGCTAGAACCTGCTTTAGCTAAGACTTCAAGGAGTATACTGAACTGGTATAAAGGCAACAGACAACCTTGTATTGTTCTTTATTTTATTGGAAATGTTTTGAATTTCTTTCCATTTGAGATGGTATTGGATATGAGTATGCTATATGCTGCCTTTGTCATATTAAGGTATGTCCCTTGTGTTACTAATCACTTTAGGACTTTTATTATGAAGGGGTATTGAATTTTGTCAAGTCTTTTATACATCTAATGAAATGATCATAATTTTAAAAAATTTGTTTACATGATGTAAGAACAAAATATTGTTAGGTGTGGACTGCTGGCCCAACAGTATATTCTCAACAAAAAGAAAATTCAGTAGAATCTTTGGAGGTTCCTTGTTGTATAATGTTTTATCAGGAACTATCCCTTTAAAAAATTATTTTATCTTACATATTTTATTTTTTATTTAACCCTAAGGTCATTTGCATAGATGATATGACTTCCAGTTTAATATTTACCTAATTTCATTCTTTTAGTCTTGCTTTACCATACTATACTATATTCTATTATATATGTATATTATTTATATATTATAAATGTGGGCAGCAACTGGTATAGTTTAGGGAGGGATACCCATAATCAAGTTATATTATATGAGAAAAAAATTTAAATAAGAAGAAAAATGATAGAAATTAAAAGTCCTCAACAACAGAAACAAGTGCACAAAATAATAAATTATGTAAATAAAATAAATATATTGACAATTTATTTTGGAGGTTAACATGCCATACACACAGGATTTGTAGAAAATTTGTTCATGTAAATTAGCATAATTTTTATATTTTCCTTTTTTGGCCATGAACATAATCCCTAACCCACATTTCCAGGGCAGGATTCTGTAAGAACAGATTCAGTGAAAAAGGTCCCATGTAGGTGAAGAATCTCCCAGCTCTGAAGGTCTGCTTGTTTATGTTGACTATTTCACAACTTGGAAGTTAACCATTGTGGTGGGAGTATGCTGATGGCGAACAGTACATCATTTGTCAGTGTCAAAGGGACTTGGAGTTGTTTCCCTTCTTTTTTATTTTTATTTTTTTTAAAATAAGACAGGCTAATAATTTCCAAAAGAAACTAAAACATACTATGATATTGTCATGTTTCAATCCATGAATACAAGTGCACAAAAGGAAAGGAAAGAATGAAAGTGATAATCTCGTTAGCTTGGAAATCCAATTGCACTTTAGAAGCTATAGTCCAATTTCTTTTTTTTCAATATTCATTTTTTATTAGATATTTTCTTCATTTATATTTCAAATGCTATCCCAAAAGTCCCCTATAACCTCCCCTCCCCCCCACCGCTTCCCTACCCACTCACTCCCACTTCTTGGCCCTGGCTTCCCATGTCTCTTCCCAATGATGACCAACTAGGCCATCTTCTGCTACATATGCAGGTAGAGACACGAGCTCTGGGGGTACTGGTTAGTTCATATTGTTGTTCCACATATAGGGTTGCATCACCCTTCAGCTCCTTGGATACTTCTCTAGGTCCTCCATTGGGAGCCCTGTGTTCCATCCGATAGCTGACTGTGAGCATCCACTTCTGCATTTGCCAGGCATTTGCAAAACCTCACAGGAGACAACTATATCAGGATCCTTTCAGCAAAATCTTGCTGGTATGTGCAATAGTGTCTGCATTTGGTGGCTGATTATAGGATGGACCCCAGGGTTGGGCAGTCTCTGGAGGATCCATCCTTTCGTCTCAGCTCCCAACTTTGTCTCTGCAACTGTTTCCATGGATATTTTATTCCCTATTCTAGGGAGGAATAAAGTATCCACACGTTGGTCTTCCTTCTTGATTTTCTTGTGTTTTGGAAACTATATCTTGGGTTTTCTAGGTTTCTGGGCTAATATCCACTTATCAAGTGAGTTCTTTTGTGATTGGGTTACCTCACTCAGGATGATATCCTCCAGATACATCCATTTACACAAGAATTTCATAAATTCATTGTTTTTAATAGCTGAGTAGTACTCCACTGTGTAAATGTACCACATTTTCTGTATACATTCCTTTGTTGAGGGACATCTGGGTTCTTTCCAGCTTCTGGCGATTATAAATAGGGCTGCTATAAACCTAGTGGATCATGTGTCCTTATTACCAGTTGGAACATCTTCTGGGTGTATGCCCAGGAGAGGTATTGCTGGATCTACCAGTAGTACTATGTCCAGTTCTCTGAGGAACAGCCAGACTGATTTCCAGAGTGGTTGTAAAAGCTTGCAATCCCACCAGCAATGGAGGAGTGTTCCTCTTTCTCCACATCCTTGCCAGCATCTGCTATCACCTGAATTTTTATCCTAGATATTCAGATTGGTGTGAGGTGGAATCTCAGGGTTGTTTTGATTTTCATTTCCCTGATTGTTAAGGATGTTGAACATTTTTCCAAGTTCTTCTCAGTGCTTCAATATTTCTCAGTTGAGAATTCTTTGTTTAGCTCTGTACCTCATTTTTTAATACGGTTATTTGAATGTCTGGAGTTCAGCTTCTTGAGCTCTTTGTATATATTGGATACTAGTCCCCTATCAGATTTAAAATTGTTAAAAATTCTTTCCCAATCTGTTTGTGAACTTTTTGTCTCATTGACAGTATCTTTTGCCCTACAAAAGCTTTGCAATTTAATGAGGTCCCATTTGTCAATTCTTGATCTTACAGCACAGGCCATTGCTGTTGTTTAGGAATTTTTCCCCTGTGCCCATATCTTTGACGCTTTTCCCCACTTTCTCCTCTATCAATTTCNGTGTCTCTGGTTTTATGTGGAGATCTTTGATCCACTTAAACTTGAGATTTGTACAAGGAGATGAAAATGGATCAATTCTCATTCTTCTACATGAAAACAGCCAGTTGTACCAGCACCATTAGTTGAAAATGCTTTCTTTTTTTCCACTGAATGGTTTTAGCTCCCTTGTCAAAGATCAAGTAACCATAGGTGTGTGGGTTCATTTCTGGGTCTTCAATTTTATTCCATTGATCTACCTGTCTGTCGCTCTACCAGTACCATGCAGTTTTTATCAAAATTGCTCTGTAGTCCACTTTCTAGTACTGAACGGAGAGAACAGATGGATAATTCCTATGGTTTCAACTAGATATTTTAATCATCCATAGTAGTTTGCCAGTAACCTCTTTGAAGGAACCATAGGGAGGCTGTCTACCGGTAACCTAGGTGACTCTTACCGAGCAACCTTTTGCATGCCATTCTCCATATTATAATCCATAAGCAAATTCTGGTTAAAAATCTTCTTAAACTTGAGGATAAACTATAGCTTATATACAGCACTATTACTAATTTTGCTAGCTGCAAACATACATAGATGAGTTGCCTGATCTTCAACACTCAGAAAGAAATATATATAGAAAGAAATATAGTATAAAATCTGTAATATGACAGTTTCCTTTACTCACAGCATGACATTATCATTCTATTGTCTTCTTTGAATAAATACTACTTTCACCAACTTACCCTGCCAATTAAATAAACAAATATAGCTCAGTTTATAGTAGTAGAGTGATTGACATTTCATAGAAGAATTTGGAGAGAATATAAATATATTCATCCTACATTCTGTCCATTGTTCTTTCTTTTCTATCTAACACCACCCTAAGCCAGTGACAAGCAATTTTAAAAGATGTCAGAGAACCATAATAATGGAGAGGTTAAGTGCATGATGTAGCTTCCATGAAGCTGTAATCAATGATGGGATGAGGCTTTGTACTCACAGTTTTCTACATATCCCCTTAGTAAGGAAACCTAATAACCTCACTGATACACCAAACTTGACTTTTTGCAATACTTACTTTTGTCTATCATCAGTAGCTACCAAGTCTTTATAGTTATTTGTGCACATATCCTTAGGGGTTAACACACAAAATATCGTGTCTATTATTGTAATGCTTCAGCACCTAAATACTTTTAACAGCATGAAAACTGTATAAAGATGTTTATCTAGGGGAAAGTTATATTTCTGTTCACTATTAGACTTTTTGAGTATATAAAATATATCATAAAATGCATTCATGATTAAGACTCATGTGAAATATGTATGGTTCTTTGTAAAATGCAAAGAGTAGAAGAAAGTAAAGAATGGATGTGGAAGGGATTCTCTTTACAGTAAAATCCTCTACAGTTTCCTAGAAGATACTCTGCTAATGAAAAGGCATCTTTCACAACCTTTATCTCACAGTAAACTTTCAGTTTCTATACTACAACCCTCTCCAGCATTATATCCTTTTATGATTTTGTTTCTGTTTTTCAGGAGATATTAGGTACCCACCTGAACCATGGTAATGATGCCCATGGGTGGTATGCTTTCTAGGGTGTTGCTAAAGTAAGATTATTATAAATGTCCTTGAATCATATTTGTTTGCTTCACATTTTGAAAAAAAATTGAATTTTTATAATCTCAAGTACTATGGAAGTTACAGGACTTACACATATTTTAATAAGTTTTACCCTTATCCATCTTTTATAATAAACAGAATCTGCAAATAAACACACATATAAACTATTAGCTAATTATATGTAACATTTCATATGTGGAGATTATATTTAATTAGTTCATATATATATACTATCATAAAACACATTGTAAATACAAGGAGATTTGGCATTGTAACATAGTTGTAAAATTATTTCTATACAGCCAAGAGTATATTGAGAAACCTATTTGGTGAAATTATTCAAGGTAGTTACTCAAACTTACTGTAAAGAGTCATAGCATCAGATTATAAGGCAGTATTCACACAATTGACAGTGTATACCCATGTCTTCCATTGAAGCCTAGTGACAATATCTCCTTAATATATGTAGTTATTTCTCCTATACTTCATTGTGGGACAACTGAAGTAATTGACACTCATCAGCTACAATAAAGAATGAATATAATAAAATGCTAATTGGAGACAAATATCATTAGTATTTTTAATTATTCAAAAGTAAGTCCAACAAAATATATACTATTAATTATTTTTTAAAGTTTCAGAGGAAGGTCCACAGCAATATTTCTAAATAATTGAGAATACTGTCACATATATTTATATTTTTCTCTCTTTCATCCTTTTGTTGTTCTGAACACAAAGTGATTTCTTTCTCTTTTTAAGTTTTTGTGTGTCAACTATAGCTTGCCCCCTGACAAAAAGACACTCAGTTATTTGAAAGACTTTGATACCTCTGTGCTATTCCTAGTGTGCTGACATTTGTCTACTTACAACATGGAGAAGAAACTTCAAGATTGGGAGTCACTCATCACAGTAATTGGTATTTCAGCCTGTAGTTCAGATAGATTACTGTTAGTGTGATGGGCAGCCAACATTAGTGTCAGTTTAATAGAAATTCTAAGGATCGCTGCATGCTGGAATTTGCATAATTTTTATCAGAATCTAAAAGCTTTCTGAAAATTGACGATCAAGGAGCAATGCAAGCATATTAGTATACTTACTATAACATATGGAAGATGCTATTTTAAATGTTAGATTCTAATACTTTAAGCCAATAATCTGCAACTTCACATAATGGGCAATATTTAAATTTTGGACGCAAAATATATATGTGAAAATACAACTTCTTATAATCACTAATTAGTCTGTATTTGGACAAAAGAAAATCGATTTTAATATGGAAAATACGAGGGTTCTGAAATATCTTCCTGTAATTTCCTTCTAGGATTCACTGTGATATTTTTGGTTCCTTTTGATTGAAGTCTTCTTATGGGCTTTAAATACAATGGTCATGATTCTTCCCCCATAGTCTTCCATATATAGTCAAATGTGTGGATAGTTAACAAAGAAAATGGTATTGAGAAATGCAAGGAGTATTTCAAAATTCTTATCATGGGCCAAGCATGGCAAGACATTCCTGTGCTACCTACACTCAGAGCATTGCTGCAAATATAGACAAAACTATGTTGGTCTGTATAGGTAGTTCCATGCCAGCCTGGGTTCTGTAACTATCTCTGACAAAAGAAATCAAAATAATAGAAATTCATAGGCCCTACCCCCATTCTGAGGAATATTAGCAATAGAAAATGTCTTGGTGCCAGAGAATCATTCTTTACTGAGGATATATCCACTTAGAGGTTTCCCTTGTTCCAACAGATGACCCGATACCCAGACACATAGGGGCAAATAGTGAGATATAGAGACCTTAGTGAGATATGAAACAAGGGATAAAAGTATAAATTTGGCTGGAGGTATGGCAGAGAGTATGTGGGAGAAATAAGAGGGGGAAAATATGGGTTAGATATGATCATATTTCATTGTAAGCATGTCTAAGATTTATAAAAGTAAAAAAAAAACATAGTGTGGTGAAATTAGTGTATAGTAATGTTAGCATGTGCAACAATTCTATAAAATATAAAATTGGGCTGAAGATATGGCTAAACCAGAACAATATTTGTGATTCAAGTCTGTAGACCTAAGTTTGATACGCATATCTCAAATAAAAAATGTCAGGCCAGATGACCCAAGCTTTTCCTCTCAGGGTTAGAGACAGACAGCTTTTTAGAGTATGCTGGGGACCCAATATAATCTACTAGGTAAGCTATGGGCTAGTGTTTCAAAAACTCAGGAGGAACCACCCAAGATCATTCTCTCTAACAATGCCACCCACCACAACCCACAATACACATCTGCTCAGCATATACACATTTACGTATATATACTTTTACAAATTACCTCAAAAGAAATGATGTGATATGATATCAGGGCTATAATTTATTTGTATCTATGAATCTGAAGATCTAGAAAAACCCTAAGCCAAAACAGAGCCTGTCCATGTATGAGTATCAGTTACTTCCTGAGAAAGCAAGATATTGCTTTGAAGATGATCAGAAGATCACAGTGGCAGAAGATGAGGAGAGAAATAATTTAGAGCTGAGCTCTTTTAAAGCAGTGGCTCTTGAGTGGGCGATAAAGGACACAAGAAGACATCAAATGTGTGACTAGGTGCAGATCAGGTTGTACTCGCTGGTTCAGAGGAGTGAGCAACTAGACTCATGTACTCCAGAGATCCTCATCCAAATTTACAGTTAGAGTTGGCTAACACATGTACAGTCATAACTGTGTTACATCTTCTGCATAGAGAGCTCTTTATCACCATCAATGCTCCTGACCAGATTTATGTCTGCAAGTGGAAGACACGAGAAAAAAGACGTTCACTCAGAAAGAGCAAGAAAAACTGAAACAGTTTATAACATGCCTTGAAACAGCTATGTGCATTTTGCTTGCAGAAATAGGGATGCTGTGTCTGTGATGTCAAAAGGAATTCCTTTCACCAACTTGTTTCCCATGATGGCCAAGGTTGTGGACCAGTCAGTCTTCTCTTCAAGGCAGAAGAGTTACTTCCTCAGCACCTACTGCTATAACTTCTAAACTACCTGGGTAAGAACTTCAACAAAATTATTGGGGGCATTAATGGTCATAGTAAATGATTCCACTCTCTGAAGGCTCTTGAAAAGAGGAAAGACTTTTCATTTATTCTGGAAACCATGAAAAAACTTATTAGTCCCTGAGATTCAAAGCAGAAGTATGAACTTGAAAGTCACACAAATCAAGTATCAAGAATGAACATGGACTAGTCTAAAGTACTTCATTAGCCTCAGTGTGAATCATAATGTACTATATATGGACAAGTGCTTGTGCATGAGAGTGCTCAATAAAAGTGTATATTTGTGCTCTGGAAAAAATACCCTGGCAGTGTGCATGTTCATAATATTGTAGTAAGGGCCAGAAGTGTTTTGTCATCAACAAGTCCTGCTATGACACTGCAGTTGTATCTAGTGTACACAGTGCTGTATGCTCCTCTTGCGATGTGTTGGAGGTGGGAATGTTGCTGGAAGCCAAGGGTCCAACAGCATGCTCTAAAAGGGACTGACATAATGCAAAAGGGCAGAACAGTTCCACTGCTAGGTTCATTAAGCAAATAGACATAGCTCATTGTATGTACATTCTGTGTTCCCTTCAAACCTAACAATGGAAAAAGACTCCGGTGTAGGAAATACAAAATAAAAGTGTAAGGAGAGAAGCCTCAAATGCCAGGGAGATGGTAATGAAGGTAGACTCGAAATCCACAGAACAGCAATATTGGAGAACTTTCCAGATTGCAGAGGTTCATTCCATTCTTCCTATTTTCAGTGTCAGTGTCCATTTTGTCAGGGTTGGGAGGGAATCAGGGAAGAAGTAGGAGGGGAGCAAGGGCCCCAGATCTGGATTTCTTTCCTTCCCTTTCCCTTTCCCTTTCCCTTTCCCTTTCCCTTTCCCTTTCCCTTTCCCTTTCCCTTTCCCTTT
>NC_034593.1:42015732-42026307 GCF_900095145.1 Mus pahari
CTTTCTTTCTTTCTTTCTTTCTTTCTTTCTTTCTTTCTTTCTTTCTTTCTTTCTTTCTTTCTTTCTTTCTTTCTTCCATGAATGGAGCAAAATTTAAAGCATAATGTAACTTCCCATAAAAACAAAAGATGATCCATTACTTGGTTACTTGGCATTATTTTTTACCTTATAGCTTTTAATTTTCGGTCTTTATTCTGTCACTGTAGTATTTTGATTATGATGTGGCATGGGATCAAACTTTCTTGATGTGCTATTGATAACATAGCAGTAGAAACTCCTAGGAATCTATGAGAATTATGGTACCAAACTCCTAGAGATGTGGAATCTAGAGCCTGAACTGGCGATCTCTTTAACAAAATTTCCAGTGAACGAATTGAAACACCAACCAAGCCACAGATCCTTCAACTTGTCCAGCCTGTAAGATATGCTGGGGCAAAGGTGGCACAAAAACATCTAATGACAGTCCAACTTGAAACCCAGGCCATGAGAGAAAACCCACCCCTGACACTGCCTGGAATGTCAGGAACAAGAGACTGTATAACCCAGAAACCTAGAATAGAACAACAACAAAAAATGTAAATGAAATAATTCCTAATGACGATCTGTTATACTGATAGATTGATTGATGCCTAACCCTATTGTCATCATAGAGGCTTCATCCAGCAACTGGTAGGAACAGATGCAGAGACCCACAGCAAAACATTTGATGGAGCATGGAAGAGGAGCAGGAATAATTGTAGCAGCAATAGGGGGGTCAAGGACACCACAAGAAAACCCACAGAATCAACCAACTTAGGCTCATATAGGCCCACAGAGACTGAACAACCAACCAGGAAGCCCCTGCATGCAACTGACCTAGACTTTCTGCATATCTGTTACAGTTTGTACTCGTGGGATTCCTAAACGGAGATCAGAGGCTGTCTCTGACTCCGTGGCCTGCCTTTAGGACCCTTTTTCTCATACTGAGTTTCCTCATTCAGCCTTAATACAAGGGAGTTGCCTAGTCTTATTGAAATTTTATATACCATGTTTGGTTGATATCCACAGCAGGCCTTTTTTCTAAAGAGAAGGAGAAGACTGAGTAGGGGACACAGAAGGGAGATTGGGAAGGTACTGGGAGGAGAAGAGTCAGGGTGATAGGGTGCAAACTATGGTTGGTGTGTAAAAAACAAAAAAAAATAATAATGTTAAAATAAAAAATAATCACTGATTATGACAACAATAGAAGCTAAAAATTAAGGCAATAAAAGCTGAACTATTGCTGGCCTTTTAGAAAATAATGAAAAATTTCCAAACAGCAATCTGGAAATAAAGCATCATCTACTTGCCTCTCAGATGGAGCATGTAAACTGACTGCAGTAACAGTTGATCCGCTATTGCTCCCGATTCTGATACAGTAACCACTAATATCCTACAACTGGAATTGAACATACAGTGACAATGAATGGCTCTGTACATGCCGCGGCTCTCACATTCAACAGCATCACAGTTCTTTGACTGCCAGTTGTGGCAAAATTTTCCACCCTACTCACACATATAAAAGGGCTCTAGAAAGCTGAGTCTGTATTCTAGCTCAGCCTTGCTGAGTCTGGGACCACGTGTCCAGTCTGGAAATCTGTGTTATCTTAATTCTACCTTAGCCCATTAAAAAGAACTTCATAGGCTCAGAATAGTTCACTATTTCAGAACTGCCCATCAATCTCTCCAAGTTATAACTTAATTTCACTCAACCTTAGTTTCATTAGAACTTGCTTAACTTGGCCTATGATCTGTAGATGTTGTTGTTGTTGTTATTATTCTTGGAGAAGGTGTTTTGAATTTGTTCTCTTTACCCAAGGAGTGAGGTGGGTTTCCATCACTCTTCTTACACATAGTAGTTAATTATCTAAATATCATCATTGTGGTAGGGCCTTATAATTACACAATGCAAACGATTTGTCTTTTAAGCTTATCTATCGCATTAGAGATTCAAAATGTCATGTAAGCATGAACAGGAAGACCTAATATCATTCCTGAGCTATATAAATTGAAGGGTATAATATAATCCACTGAGAATTCACTGTCTTTCAAAGAATAAATGCATTTTGCTTATTAAAAAGAAGTAGATATTGATTATAGCTATTGAGTGGACATACACAGCTGATTATACAAGTAACCATGATCTTTATCTTCGTTTGGGCATATCCTTTGAAATTCAACATTGTATTTCTTTGCATAAAATGGGAAAATCTATTGCTCAGTGCTTTAAATCTTAGATAGAGGTGAAGGATGCTTTTTGCTACGGTAATATAATATAACCAAAGGCACTCTACTGCCATCCCTCAGCAAGATGCAGCCTGTGTGTCACTCTGTGTCCTGTCTCCTTTTGTAAATTGTGCTTTTACCACTTGCTTGCCAGGTGGGGACAGATCCTGGTCAGTTCTATAGGTTGAAGCCCCAGACAAAGCAGAAAGCATGTGTAGCTCTTGGCCAGTTGGCAAAACATGCACTAGCAAGAATCTCTTCTGACTTTCCTCAAACAGCAAAACCAGTTTGTTGTTCTCTAGACTGGTGGGCCTAGATACAGGTTGATCACCATTTGCCGTGGAAACTTCTTTGTTATCTAGTAACTAGAGTTAGTATGTAGGAAGTAATTATCAGTAGACACTGCCAACTGAGGCTACTGAATGCGTGAAAATATCTGCCACCTCAAAGAACGTGTTTAAATCTTTGCTCTTCCAAACACTACTGTGAAACAATGGGCAGTTTATCATGTATCTTTCATGAGTATTTTCTTACAAGAATGGATACTGACTCAGAGTTATTTTTAGGTTTAATTCTGATAATGTATCAAACAACATAGCAGAGTGTTTGGCACTTGGTACAAGCTAAGTAAACTATGAGTATTTTTCCTATCCTTTTAAAATAACCTATAAACTGCTTTTTGAGTAATAATAAAACTTTTAAACTGGTCTTAGCATTAAAATTATATGGCATAAACATATTATTATGTGTCAAAATTATACTTATAAATGATTATTTTAAACATACTTCAGTAAATAATAAAAAAATGAGGCTGCACAGCACCCTGCAATTTTCTCAAGGGCAAAGATGATGTTACAGGCAACTATTTAATTTCTATCACTTAGCATATGTGTGGCCAGATTGTCAGTGCCTTGTAAGTGTTTGTTGGGATGAACCTGTGCATAATAACATGGAACAAATTCTTCCTTTTTTTGCTTCCATCACTTTTCTGGATGAAAATATAATTAATGTATGCTAAATATCAACATTAATTAAATAAACACATTACCTAACTCACAGTGGCCACTCACCAAGCATTTAGGAATTGACTATGAAACCAAACAGAAAAACATGCAAAGGTCATGGAAATTAGGTAATTAGCTTTTCTGAGGTGAGGAGGGCAGCATGAATTATTCAACACAGCATCTGTATTTCTAAATAATTATTAAATGATTTATTGAATATCAGCATAAAAGACTACTGAAGTTTGTAAATAAAGAAAACTAGCAGGAATCTCAATTTGCCAAAAAAATTTAAAAATAATGTAAAACACACTGAAATAAGTATATTAAGTATATTTAATGTTCCCACTAAGTGTTTCCTTCTCTGAGGAAAGCATTTGGTGACTTATGACATCCTTTGCCTTTGCTTGATCAGTCATCATTATATACTTATTTTAGTATGATGCATTAGTATATAGTATTCTTATAAAACTAGAATCAAATAACCACTGAGGTCCCCCCCCCTTGGACTCAAATATGTTAACTTTACCTCATAATTGTCCCAAGTCATAGAAGAAACCTAATTTTTAAATACATGTTTGATTTTACATTGTAATATTCCGAGTTATCTTGCTTATTTGCCTATTAAGTAGAGTGTCTTATCTAAAGATATAGTCAGACACATAGCTGAGTGTGCTGCATTATCTGGCTTAATGGATAGTGTTCTAGGTAGTTGTATCTTCAGCTCACCACAACGAAGAAAATCTCCTGGGAAATGAGTCCTGGATGCCAGATTCAACTGTGACCATGTCATTGTCTATGGGGAAGTCTGTTGGTTAATGAGTGGCATGGACATTTCTAGTCTACTGTGGGAGGGGATTTTCTTGGACAAATCTTGTTGAGTTGTGTAAGAAAGGGGGCTGAGCAGGAGTGAAAGAGAACCAGCCAGTTAATAGCAACCCACCATGCTATCTGCCGCCATGTCTATATGAGTTCCTCACCCTGACTTCTTTCAGTGATGGATTACTACCAAGTAATAGACTTTGAATAAACCATTTTATTCTGTTATGCAGCTTTTATCCATGTTTAACCATGCAACCGGAAAGGCAATAAGGGCAAAAGAGTGGTACACTGCCCTCTGCCCCACTCTATTTGATGGATGCCTTTTGACATCATCATTTCTTTCTTTCTTTTTTTTTTTTTTTTTTTTTTTTTCAGGGTTTCTCTGTGTAGCCCTGGCTGTCCTGGAAATAACATATAATTGAGAAGCAGTCCTTCCTAAATGTCATCCAAGAAAGACAATAACCATAGTGTGAATTTTATAAGAGAAAAAATATACTTTTGTGGGACAACCAATTACCATAACTTGTAACTAATGATATAGCCATATAGCTAATAAAAACCAACTTTCTATAATCAAAGCTGAACATATTGTTGGGTTAAATAGTTTAAATAACATACGAACCATATATCATATAGTAGCTTGTCTTACGAAGATGTCACCTTTTTGTGCAGTTTACAAAAATGGAGATTTTAATTTGAGTCTGTTTCATGACAGACACTTGTTACCCTAGCGTTGTAAAATGATGGTGCATTGAATCACCTCACACTCTTGCTTAGACTGGAAAAATAAAATGGAATATGGACATGATTCACAGTAAGCCATACACTCGTTGGGAAATTGTGATAGAAACTTTATGAAAAAAAAATGGGTAAACACGCTCAATATTGTGGAGGCAAGTACTCAGACTCCAGAAATTGACTGCTGTTCCTGGTAACTACCATAGACTACACCTCTCCAGGGACATGTTGCACACACAACTGACTTCCCAATACATGTTGTTGGTAGCAAACACAGTCTAATTCTCTTATCATTTTCAGAATTACTTTCCTCAAATGAGAAGCCATTCTTTTTCATCTCAGACTAACTCACAGAGAAAATAAGACTTGTAAATTCTAAAAAGAAAAAAATAAAATAAAGAAGAAAAAACATTCAAAGCATTCTATTGAAGCTGCACATTTCAAAGGGCCAAGCACCTTCAAATGCCTTGCTGTGTGTGACCTTCTTGTTTTTATTCTTTTTCCTTCACAGAAATAATGCTCTGTTTTGGGTGCATTCAATGTTCTTGTTTAAGAAATCATGTTTTCTCACTCATGTTGTTATTGGAAGTGGTCATTTTAACAGGTTCAGCTGAAGTATAAGTTAATAGACTCTCTTGGCAGAGAGCTCATTAAGTGAGGAGACTGACACTCTTGCCATTCATCTCATGTCTTCTCACTTACAATTTGTATCAATGCCTCAGGTGAAAAAGGCAGTTATGGAGCCCTGAGCACACGTTGAAAGCTACATGCTCAAACGTCCAAGGCAAAAGACAGGAAGATCCTGCTAGTAACAATTTCGTGCTGCTTTTGAGACTCAGCGTGAATACCTCTCATAAGTTGAGAGCAAAAGCTGTAGTTTCTTTTTATATTAATTCACAGATATATTCAGTCTTATTTGATAGATCCAGGTCTGATATCAACATGAAAAGAAAAAGTAGAAATTCAGCTACATCTTGAAGAATACAGAAAAGTAGGCAGGAAATGAAAGGAAAAGAGAAAGTGCCCAGGAAGGAAAGGAAATGGGTTGTCTATAACTTGATGTGAAATGAAAAGAAATTGGGATGGGTGGTCAGAAATCTCACAATGACACAAAACGACAGGATTTTAGGTTGCTTGTGAGTCTGCTGCCATGGGCTTCACAAATGTCTACAAAATTACCAGTGAGATGACTCACTGGATAAAATTACTTGCTGCTACACTTGACAATCCAGAGTTTGATCCCTGAAAATCATGAAGTAAAAGGAGAGAGCAAATGCAGAAAGTTGTTCTCTGACCTCCACATAGATAGCGTTGTGTATGTGCACATGCATCCACACACATCGACAGACATACACACACATATATATACACATACACACAAATAAACAAGTAAATAAATGTAATTTATTTAAAAAAATGAGCCAACATCAAAAATTACATGGAAATATTTGTCTTTACATAGACTACTTGCTTTTTCTTGTTTGTTTAATTTTTACTTTTATTTTTTGCAAATTGCCAAAAAGTTTTTTTTAAACTTATTTTATTAGACATTTTCTTCCTTTACATTTCAAATGCTATCCCAAATGTCCTACTTGCTTTTTAAGGGAACATCAATTAACTCTGTTCTTTATAGGCCTCATGATTCTGTAATTTTTGCATTCAGTCATTTAAATAGAACTAATTTAATTTAGTGCTACCACCACAGTCATGATATGCCCAAATAACAATAATGCAATTGTTATGAAATTAATAATTTCAAAACAATAAATAAGAACCATCTACCCAAAAGCAAATCAGAAATATAAATAAATCTCTTAATATTCAAAGAGTGTTATGATTTATTGTGAGGACATTTCAGATCTCAAAATTAATTAAGAGGTGGTGATAAGAGAATCATTTATAAAATTTTAATTTTCAAATACCAATAAAAATAAGTTTGTATAGCATTATTAGTCATTTGAAATATTAATAAAGATCTGGTTTTCTTGCATTTGAAGAACTTAAAATAGAATATATTGCTCCTAGTTCTTAGCCAAGTGAAAGCTCCTTTATAATAAATAAATAAGTAAATAAATAAACAAACTAACAAACAATGCTGGGGTTTCAAAGAAGCTTTAGGGTGTAAAGTACTTATCATGCAAGTGTGAGAACCTGAGACAGAATCCCAGAACACACATAAATACAGGCCAGATATAGTGATGTGGATCTGAATCCCAGGGTTCTTACAGAAAAAATGAAATTGACAGGACAATCACTAGAAAAATAGGAGCTCCTGTCTCAGTGAATAGAGCAAGAACCAAGAGTGATCCCTAAGGTCACCTCTTTCCATGCAGCCTGGAACATAAACAGAGAGAAAGAGAGAGAGAGAGAGAGAGAGAGAGAGGCATATGCAGGTTATAATCATCCTGGCAATCATCATCATTGTCATAAGTTATATTACTGGAGTTCTCCTTAAGTCCAATTTCCTATCTGATTACTGGCAATACAACAATTTCCAAATTCTAAGAGTCAACTGCGTTGGGCAAAGTGATACTCAGAAATGTGTATGCGGTCTCCTGTACCCTGCTCATAAATCTTCTCACTAATCAAAGGTTGTATATTAAGCATACAGAATACAGCTAAAAATTAAATAGCTGAAATAATTAATTCATCATGTTAATACAATACGTTTTATTATATAATTGAAAGAAAGGCAGTTGAATGTTGTTTATATCTGGTATGCAGTGCGTGAAGGTGCATAAGTACATCTTCTTGTCATATTTACAGAACACTTCTTAAAGGACAAGTGATATGAACACTTTCATTCTAAGGTCCTGTAAACGTGCTAGGATGAATCCTTGCAGCACCGTCACAGACTGTATTCTGTAAATGACAAGCAGGATGACATGGCGGACAGTGCTTCTGATGCAGAAATAATTGTTTTGAATTGTTTTGAATGCTGAGGATCCAAAGGACAAAGAGGACAAGGTATTAAAATAAAAATTTAACATTCTAACAAGTATGACAGATGCTTTCAGGAAGCAGTCAGGAGACAGTGCCTGTGCCATTTTACTGTATAGGAATGTTTTACAATGTCCAAGACAGACCAGAAATAAGAATGTACTGGGTCGTGACATTCCAAATCCTGAGTCCTGTGAGTTTCTGCCTACCATGGAGCTGGAGTCGGCTCACTCATTAAGAACATTTGCTGTTCTTGCAGAGGATTTGGATCTGGTTCCAGAACACATTTCCTAGTTCACAACCATCTATTCAATTCTGAGGATCCAGAACTTTCTGGATCTAGAACACTCACAAACATCTATTACTTCAGTTCTGAGGATCCAGAACTTTGTGGACACCAGACACATACACACAGGCAGGTGAAACAATCATATGTATGAAATAAATAAGTCTAAACAAATGTGACTTATTTATAAAGCATGCTATTAGATTCTCAAAAACACATGTGTTATCATACACAGGAAAGGCAAATGGCTATTCCATATTCATTAAAATAAAACAAAACAGATCGTATTTACATTTGCAGAAAGGATTGTTTGTCAATACTTTTAAGTTATTCTCCAGAACAGTTTTACAAAGATGCAAAATAAACTTCACTTGAAGTAAGTACAACTATACACTTCACAATGCAAATCAATTAATGTATACAATCAGTATAATCATGAAATTCCCAGACTAATCAGAGATTGACTGTTTTAAGCTATATGGAAATATCCCAATGTCTTTTCTAGAGTATCATGTTTTAGGCCAAATGAATGTATCTTGCAATAAAGCTTGTTGTACTGTAGACTTCAACTTAGTGAAATCTCTGTATTATATTTTAGTGTTTCCACTCTGCTGTGGCTCAGTTCTTTCTAAACACCAGATCCCAAGAAGATAACCAGGAATCCAAATGTGTTTGTTCAAGAAACTTGAAGACATGCAAACCAAAAGAACAACCCCTAAAGTTACAAAGGACTTTGAGGACTTGTCAGTAGCATAGCAGATAAAACTGTTTACAATTTCCAGTAATTCAGCTTCTCCTGTTTCTAGCCTTTCTCTGCTGTCTTTTTTATTTCATTCCTGTACAATTCCCCCACTGGTTTTGGACATTAAGATTTTAAGACCTGGTTGCTTACTAAGAAGATCTGCAAATAAATGTGGGAAAAAAATAACTTCACCAACAGATTGGCAAATCTTGACTTAGACATGGAAACATGAGAAACATGAAGCTGCCAATATATCACAACTGCTTAGCTGCTAAACACAAAGGTATCAATGTAGTTAAAATATCAGATAAATATGTCAAAGTTTCCTGATAAATTTCTTCAATGACCTCAAAAGGGATACAAATGTGGAAAAACATCACAAAATGAAATAAAACCTCAGCAATGTGGGAGAAATTTTCAGTAAGAAAATTAAGGTTTAAATTAATACTGTAAACCAATATATTGGAAAGGAAAAAAACACCATGAATCAAATAAAACACCTAATGGAAAACTTTACCAATAAAGCCAACTAAGCAAATAAAATAATAATCAGGCATGAGGAGCAAGACCAAGAAAATACTATGTAAAACAGCAGTAAAGCCAACCAAATGCAAAAAAGTGTGACCACACATCCTAATTTTATCACAATAGTATCAATTCTGTGCTACCATCTAGAGAACAAGCCTGAGAAACCATTGGCTGGTGTAGGAGTAAAGCTGAACAGCAGAAACCTACAGAATCTATTTGATGATGTAATAACAGTAAATTCCCAAAATAAAGAAAATCAAATGGGCTTCCAAATATAGCCTGGATTTAGAAACATCTCAAATAAACAATATCTAATAGAAAAATTTACTCAAAAAACAAACAAAAAATAAGAATGAAACAAACACTAAGGCAGTAGGTGGAAAAATAAAAATGTTCAGGACTGAAATTAGTGAAATAGAACCTACAACAAGAGTGTAAATTATCTACCTAAAAAAAGGAAAACAAATAGCAAACAAACCAAAGAATAATCTGAGAATGTATATGAATTTAATTGGGAAAGCGAAGGAGATGTATACAGAGTAAATACAGAGTAAATGAATCTTGATTATCAATTTCAAAGATGTGGATTATTTTGATGATACTAGAAAATCCTGGACACATGGCAACTGCCAAAATTAAATCAAAAATATAGAAATAACTTAACAATAAAGCTGAAACACTAATCACTTTCATTCCAAAATAAAGTCCAGGGATAGGTGAATCTGCTCTTGAATTTCACAAGTACTTTACTGATTATTAGATATCGTTGCTTCCTAAACTTCACCATAAACAGAAAAGGGTAGAATATCAACAATTCAGTCTGATGAAGCCAAATTTACCTTTAACCAGTTAACAATGGCAATACTCAAAGTAGAAAACTACAGACAGACTTCATTTCTGAACCCAGCCACCTAATGAAGTTTGATTTTTAGTTCCAAATTATGAAAGGAAAAAGACAATGTGGTTCATACTCACAGTGGATTTTTAGGCATTAAAAAAGAGAAATGAAGTCCTGACATTTACAGGAAAATGAAAGAACTTGAAATCATCAGGTTGAACAAAATAATCCAAACTAATGGAGAAATATACCATTTCACATTTACATTTGTCTTAGAGTTTCCATTGCTGCAAAGAGACACCATGACCAAAGCAACTCTTTTTTTTTTTTTAGATTTTCTTATGTATTTTTTATTTATTATTATTTTCTTTATTTACATTTCAAATGCTATCCCGAAAGTTCCCTATACCCCCCTCCCTGCCCCTGCTCCCCTACC